>NC_142411.1:3882500-4182500 GCF_059441095.1 Idiotropiscis lumnitzeri | reverse complement strand
AATGCCAGTCCAGAGTGAGCGAACCACTCGTCCGTTATGCCGCATTTTATTTTATGGCGCTTATTTTTTTTTAAATGTATTTTAAGATAATTTTCCTGGCTCTTCCACATTCTCTCTCTTAAGCGTGTACTCACGGCCAACAACGATGCGCTCTATAGTGGCCACGCAGCACAAACAAATCTCAGAATTATTAGGGTCGTTGCCTACCTTGGAACATCAAAAGTTCGACGATAAACGGGAGCAATTTGTGAGGCGAATCACAGAGGCTGAGCTTTAAAGATGAGAGCCGAAATAGAAAAATGGCGTCCCTCCATCCTCGCTCTCCACGAGTTTGAATAGCAACAACGGCGAGGGGCTAAAACACAAGCGAAAAGTCAGCCGGGACATGAGATGCCGCTCGCATTTGCCAGAAACTCAACCGAAGCCATAAAGCACGCAATTATCTGATGATTGGACGCCGATCTTTCAACCAAAACACACAAACCAATTTGAATATTGAGAATGATTTTGCGATGATTTTGCGCAGGAGGAGGAGATGCCCGAGGTGGAGATCGACATTGACGACCTTTTGGAGGTGAACAGTGACGACGAGAGAGCCGTCAAACTGCAGGTACGCTGCATTTTTTTGTTTTTAGATAAAAGCTATTACAATTCAAAATAAAAGGAAACCTCGGTAGGGGGCGCTAGAGACTCCTTTTTTTTTTTTTTTTGTACTTGTGTTAGGCAAGTTTATTAAATCCGAGTTTTTGTTCATGTTTAGACCCTCAAAAATTTATTTTTTATTGCTAAAGATTTCTCCTCCACATAATATAAAATTGAACTTTTCACACAGTTGAAATTACGGATACTACACATGCCATCTTAAGTTCCTCCAACTTTTAGTTCTCTGTACTTATAATATCTGAAACTGTCTTCATCAAGGGTGGGCAAACTACGGCCCGGGGGCCACATGCGACCCGTTAAACGTTTTGATCCGGCCCGCCGAACTTGACAAAAATAAAATGAATAAACCTTGTTGTGGTTTTTCAAAGACATAAATATTTTTGTAATGCTTTTGTTCACTTTCACTTCAAATTAAATGTTTTTTTTTTTTTTCACCGATGAGGTGAGGTTACCACTCCATCCATCTCCTCCTTGGTCCGGCCCCTCTGTCAAATTTTCAAACCCATTGTGGCCCGCCAATCCGAAAGTTTGCACACCCCTGGTCTTGACATTACCTCCCTTCTTCATGGCGTCTTTTTTTCGTGTTACATTTCATCCCTTAACAACGTTCTTCTTTTCCCACACGCAGGAGTCGTTAATAGACTGTTACAAGCCAACAGAGGTGAGTGCGCCTTTCACGTGTCCGTACAGGAAAACGCTCATTATCAGCGACCGACTGCAAATGTGGGTGGCGTGACATTATTGATCCCCACGTGGCCTATATGTGCATTCAAGCGTCATATCCAGGAAGTCTGTGGTCAACGCGAGCCACACACACACACACACGCATGAATGACGTCTGCGTGTAAATTGACTACTTGAATGTGAAAGTGTGTACATAAGCCACGATAGCGATTAAAAGGTCCGGCAGGGCCAATCATATTATCTTTTGGCCATACAGCCGGGAATTCCCATCTGTCACCGGCATACGGTCGTGCGTCTTTTAAGTATGTGGCATTAGGTCAGCCGGCAACCGTCGCAAGGTCGCTTGTCGCCTGCGTTGACAGCTCGCTAAAAGACATCATTTTATCATTTACTATACTTGACCCCAATGCAAGTGGACTGCAACAGTTCTTTCTCTTTGGATTTTTCAGTCTCGTGGAAATCATTTATGTAATTTTGCATAATCCTACTAATGGTGTTCTAAAACAACATCTTGCTTTCTGCTTTTTATGCTTATCAGATTATTTTACGGAATTTAGCTAACCCCTCAAAAAATAGCCCCTCCCTTTTTGCTACCCGAGCGATAGACTGCAACGCTGAATGACAGCAGCTTGTCGGGACAGAATATAGAATTGAACATAAAGAAGGAGGGCAGGCAAATAGGGCGTTAAAGTCCCAGAGACGTCATAAATGAGGTCATGAGCCCGAGTGTCACCTTGATACGGCGAGCGAGGCGGATTATATTCCACCACGTCGTCCTTTGCGCTCAGCTTCACATGCCTGCTTGTCTTTTACTTCCTCAATTATTGCACGCATCTTTTTTTTGTTTGGTAAAAGGCTCGACCGACACATCTGCAAGTGGTCATTAATTGCAAGCGTGGATAATTTTCACTCGGCTTCAATTACTTTGGTAGGCTTCACCGTGACGCCGGGATCATGCCGCAAAGCCTCAGCTGTCACTCAAAGTGAAGGAAAACAACAACAATCGTGCGAAGGATAGCTGGCCTGTGTTGATTCTGAAAGGTCTGAAAAAAATAAAATAATTCAATCACGTCATACTGCCGGACGACATTTTGAGGACAGTGAACGGCATAAACAAAAAAAACAAAAAAAAATTCCGGAAATGATGACTCTACTTCTGCGCCAGTGTCGGATGACAGCAGATTCCCATTTTTGGAGATTATTTACGATTAAGTGTCATAAACTGAGGAACCCGTGTAAAAAGAGATTGGCGGTGTTCCACAAGGCTCTATGTTAGATCCAAATCATTTGACACGGTTACAATTTGTTCTAGTGCAAGCCTCCGTAGTGAATTCGTATCAGAAAATCTTGTATGATAAACACTTCTAGGCCATAAATATACAACAATCCAAAAAAAAAAAAACAAAAAAAAAAACGGAAATATAATTGAGGGTTGTGATGAATATGCTCCGCATATTTTTCCTGCAGAGTCATTTGACTAAAACAGGCAGACAATAAATCTGTCATCCATTTGTGAAAGCGTGCGCGTGAATGAGTGCTGCTTTCTAATTATAATTTCCTCTCCCTCTCGCCCTCTGTCTTCTGCTCTCCTAGGATTTTGTCCGCGAGTTGCTGGGCAGGATAAGAGGAATGAGGAAGCTCAGCGCTCCATCGAAGAAGGGTCTATAATGTCGGGGACCTTGACACGGCCTCATCTCCACGCAGCTTTTCCAACGCCCCACCGCGACACTTCAGTAACTCACCCGAACATAAGCCGCATCACTTCTGCAATCGCCCACGCGTAGCACGAGCTCACCACACACACACACACACACACAATGTCGAGGATAGTATAAACATTACAGGACTGTTAAAAGGGTACGTAGCGAACGGCGCCGCCTACTCTTCACATTTGCTCGTTTCAAGCCCCCGACAGCCATAGAGATGGAAAATCTCAACGACGACGACAAAAGGGGAGGAGCTAAGTCTGTACTGCATTTGCTGTGAAATTAGCTGTAGCACGATGTAAACACAGTGCTTCACCGTTTTTGTTTTGTTTTTTTACTGAGGTGTTTTTTTTTTTGCCATTTTATTGTTCATGTGAACGTTTCCTGTTTTTAATCCTCACACTCTAACTTATTCTTGCTTGTATCATGTAAACAAGTTTTTTTAATTCAGTACATAGAATGAATGAGGGGATTTTATGTGAGGATGTTGCCATTCACCACCGCAAGGCATGATGGGTATTGTAGTTCCCGACTACAAACCTGATGATTGACGGCCTTTTGCTCATGTTTCACCCATTTTTTTTTTTTTAAACACATATCTATTTAAATACGACACAGCAAAAACTCTTTTTTTTTTTTTTTTTTAGTGATGAGGGCTTGCCTTTTAAGGTCTTTCAGGATTTTCGTCGTGACTATTTCCCACCTTTCACCATACGGATGACCTGGAGGCAAATATGGTAAATCTGTGGACAACTTGAAATGTTTACACTTGCCAAATGTAAATTAGAAATGTCAAACGGGCAGAGCGCGGGGCTAAGAATCATCAGGCAGGTACGGTCATTTTTTTTTTTAAGATATTCAAAATGTGAAAGGGGACATTTTGTTGTGTTGATGTTGCGTTCCAATTAATTAATTAATTTCCTTCCGCAAACTAACATTCAGTCATGAATAAAATCGCGATAGACAAAATGTGACAAAAAAAAAATCTCCCTTAGCTGCCAAAGATACACAAACAGGGCGACGGTTGATTTATTTATTTTTTTCTTCTTTAGAACACAAAGTACCCGTCTTGCATGCGAACAACAATAAATAAACACTGACCGAGTATCGATATAAGCAACTTATAATCACAAAACATTTATCTTAGCTTCTTAACTTGATAGGATTTTGATTTAGAATCGACGTGACGAAACACGTCGGAGAGAATCCAGGAGAACTTGTGAAAAGAAAAATATGGTGCTGTTTTTAATGTCCTTCCCAGGTAGTGGCTGTATTAAAAACAAGGAATACATTAAAAAAAATAAAAGTAAAAAAATAAATAAAAAAATGAAGATGAAGCTTTTTCACTGTGTGATGGCGTTGTTGGGTGGACGCCATTTGCGGCTGAGTGTGACGCAAACGGCTTTCGTGCTGAGGTCCTATTACGAATTTTCCTCGACTGAGAAGCAGTTCCGGGGCGATAGGCTAATATTTTATAATTTATGAGGGAGTATTTTAAAAAAGTCCATATAGGAAGCTTTGCATGTATTTTTTAAGTAGCATGTGGGGAGGGTGAGTCAGGCCGAGCGGGGACATTTGTTGGCCCAGAGGTTTTTATTTCATAAAACACATTCCTTTTTATACCTTTTAGTAAGACTACAATTTTTTTTTCAGCTGCTATTTTTCGTTCTTCTGTACATCTACAATAAGCGATCTTGTTTTTAAAAAAAAAAAATTGTAACGTGTAAGGTGTGTGTGGTCTGTTTTTTTTTTTTTGCTGATAATAAAAATGCAGACGACTGCGTTGTTTTAAGAAACCATATGTCATTTTTTATTTTGATTTAATTATTTTTTTGGGGTGGATAAAAAGGTTGTGTCTCGGGTGGAAATTTAGTAGGCCAGCCCCCCCCCGTCTGATTGTGTCGCGTTCACCAGAGTATGACTTAATTGCTCACTCTGTGCATGAGTAACCTTTCTCTGCTGCCAGTCTCGCCCCATATGACTAGCCTAGTGCCCTACTGTACGCTGTTGCTAGGTAAAATATCGCTCTCGAAGGCGTCACCGCCCACATGGGGGGGGGGGTGAAAGAATAGGACGTCACTTCCAATGGATGTCTTTGGATTCAGACGCACATTGACACACATTCGCAAACAGCCTTGCGGTTGGCACTGCGGGAGTCGCACGGATGCTGCGAGTCAAGATCCGGGGAGGTGGGGGTGGGGGTGGGGGGGTGCGAGAGAAGCTGAGCGTGCGCCTTTAAATCCCGTGACCCACTTTTTCACAGCTGGGGCTGGCCGGCAGGGAACGCTCGTGCACGCTGACGTGAATAATTGGGACTGCAAGGTGAATGTGAGCAGAATTGCTAAGGATGGGAGACACCCCCTCTAACCCCCCCCCCTCATCCCCCGTACCCTTGCTTCTCCCTTTCAGCATGTTTTTTTTTTAGTCAGCTGACTGCACACCAGCACATCTCACACCAGCAGCATCCTCAAGTCATTTCCGAGGAAATCCTAAGCGATAGGAAAAGGGGGGGAAATGCGATTTGTTTGCCTTCAAAACGGCAGCATGGCAGACCCCCTTTGTGAAACATTCCGACTGTACATTTTCTGCCTCCCCCTCCCCCTCACCATTCCTTTTCCATTCTCTCCCCCCATATGTTCTGCCATCCCACTCTCCCCGCTGGATTCAGCGATCCATCATACCTCACAGCGATGAAAAGGAGGAAAGCAGGAAAGGGGGGGGGGGGGTGATGGAGAATTGAAAAAGACACAGCGACACCACGGATGTCCTGGCTGCTGAAGAGAGACATGAGAGAAAGCATCTCCAGCGTGTCGCCGCTTCCTTTCCGAGCGGAAGACTGATTCCACTTGTCTCTACGTCAGCGCAACACAAGAATCATTACATCGAATGTGAAAACAGTTGGTGCATTCTGATGAATTCATCCTGGCTCCTTCTGCGCAACCTGGCCACCGGGGGCAGTATCGTACTATTTGCAGAATTACAAGTCATTTTGTAAGATTGGCCGATTTTTGTCTGTCTAGATGTGTTGATGCACCGTTTGTGTTCAGATATGATTTAGAGGGACCGTAACGTTAACATGAACGGATTTTTTGGGAGGATTTTTTTGCCATTTGCCAAAACTGTAATTTAATTACTCTTTTTTTTTAATCATTATTTTCCTCTTGCATCGTACGGTAAATTGTTTCCCACATTAAAGCTTCTACTCGCTGCGACAACACGACCCGTTACTATGCTACGTAAATATTTTATTTCTCCCGTACAACTTTATCCACCAAGCATCCCCCTTTCGTGACTTTATAAATACATTAACATACACGTGCACGAGTGTGCGTGTGACTCTGCAGTCTGCAATCTCTTTAATTTCACTACAGCGAGTCCATTCACCTTTCCAGCGCGCCGGACATAAATGTTACAAGCGCTGCACTTGAAGCATGAAATATGTAGGCGACAGACAGCGTGTGCTACATTGCACGGACTTTCTTGCCAATGATGAACACTTCTACTACTACCTTGAGATACGAGTGACTTGCCTTGTGAGGTTTTTTTTTTTTCATAGTTTAGACATTTGTGTTGCTTTAAAAGTCCCCCAAAAATGTGATTATAATCCCTGTATGTGTGGCAGTGACGTAATTCGACTCACAACAA
Organism: Idiotropiscis lumnitzeri; assembly: GCF_059441095.1. Lineage (NCBI taxonomy): Eukaryota > Metazoa > Chordata > Actinopteri > Syngnathiformes > Syngnathidae > Idiotropiscis > Idiotropiscis lumnitzeri. Next base: position 4,175,802 of record NC_142411.1, on the reverse strand, counting down.
GCAGCACGTGGGGCTAATGGACAGCGACTGTAATTACTCTGGAACACAAATGGTGCAGTCATCCATGTAGACAGACAATGCAACAAATCTCCCAGGCATGTCTTATCCTTTTGGTGTAAGAATAAAGAATAATATTAATACAGATTACAGAGCCACTTGAACCAAACACTGCCCCCCGGTGGTCATGTCTCACACACCAGGAGTTACAATTAAAATGACACCATATCGTGTTTCCAACAAAATGAGCCATTGATACAATTTGTGACATAAACAAGCAGCCCATGTGGTTGTTATGCTCCTGATATTTGTCACACTATTGGTAATGCACGACGGTTTATGTCGGGAGTGGGCGGCATATACAACTCCGCAAATCGAACACGTCGGATGATAAAGAATAAACACCGCAGTAACAAACACTTTGTAGAAAGCGAGCATCAGCGGGATTAATAGCGGGGATTTAAGAATAAATTGCATTTATTTACTCGGGTCACGCTGCCATATGCCTTCTGGCTTGTTTGTGTACCAACTGCTTGTTTTTATCTCCGAGGTGATTGGTCCTCTCGGCAGATAGCACACAGCGTGTAGAAATGTGACCAGGCCCATTTCGATGACAACAGAGGGGTGCGCTTATGTCCTGGTTGGGGGATCAGTCTATCGACAGGGGGTGAATTCAGATCATTCTAGCGCGCGCCATCTGTTTTGGGTGAAACGCGTAGATCCACGACGGCGGGCTTTGTCTGCGCCGAGCAAACAAACAACGACAATGAGCAGCAATTATTTGCCGCCACTTTTTACCGACAGTGCTCGCGAAAGTGGCTTTGTTGCTATGGAGGACGTTCTGTCTGCTGCTGCCGTTAAGGTGACATGAGCATAAACGGGGGGGGAGGAAAAAAAAGATATAGCGGGAGATACAGGGCATATGAGTCAGTCCTGAAAGAACAAAAAAAAAAAGTCAGTCCTGAAAGAACAAAAAAAAAAAAAAAAAGTCAGTCCTGAAAGAACAAAAAAAAAAAAGTCAGTCCTGAAAGAACCCCAAAAAAAAAAAAACTAAAATGAAAGATAGCATTAAAAAGTAGCATGCAACAAAGTCATTTAAGTGGAAATGCGGCACTGGATCCCATTCTGAAAATTGACATTTACAGTGGCGCCTTGAGATACGAGTGACCTCGACTTTTTTTTAGGTACGAGCCATCATTCGGACGATTTATCTATTTAATTTTTGCTTTCACCTCTGACATGCTAACGATTAGCACCCATTTTGGAACCCTTTAAGCAAAAAATATTTGAACAGCAACGGTGGAGCAAAACATAATTACAAGCATATATTTTTTTTTGTCCGATGAGGAAAACAAGACTAATATTATTGCAGCTTTTTGAGTCAATAAGAATAGTCGTACTACGGTTTAAACCGGGAAAACTGTAAGTTATAAAAGGTCCTCTTTCAGGAAAAAACAACTTAATAGTGTGGCTTTAAAACATACTTGAATGATTGACTAAAAATTCAAATGGGAAAGTTACAGTTCGAGAACCCATTCTAATTACATTTGGGAAGAAGAGCAGAATTAAACACACCACCCTGCATATATATTTTTACAACCCATATTCATGTTGATGAAGGGACTCAAGACAGTAATGCAGCTGATCCTTCAAGATGTTAAAAAAAAAAAAAGAAAACTCGCTGTTTGTGCTTTCTTGGTTGATCCTGATTAACAAACTAGTCATCTAGTGTGCAAAGCCGTGAACCAGATGAGGTTCTGAAAAGCCTCAAAATCAATCAGCTCCCTCAGCCGTGCAGAGTATTAAAAGAGAGAGACTCAACACACCAAAACAGACGTGCTTGACATCCGCCGCCCCGTCAAATAAACCCAAAACATATCAATGTCCTCATGCCCAAACAGCAGGAATACAATATATACTGTGATGTCTATTCTTCTGTAATTTATTGACGAGCCATCAAAGCTTTGAGTCTGGGCAAAGGGGGGGAAAGAGTCCCAAAATACCAGATCTCCCGGGAGCTAATTAGAGACAATTCGCAGAATCTTTCATCACAAACGTGAAAACAAGACGTGCGACCTTGAGATTCACCTCATGAAACCTCAAGTCGCACCTGCAACGCCGCTGCTTTGAGTTACAAGTTAAAGTCATGACACAAAACACTCGCATCTTAAATCATCTTTTGATATCAATGCAAATATCAGAAAATACATGTTGGTAAAAAAATGAATTTAGGTGATTTGGGGGGACTGGAATGGATTAATTTCAGACCGAATCATTGTGATTGTTGTCTGCATGAGGGAATTATACTGCCCCCGGTGGCAAAGTTTCAAACATCAAAAGGAGATGCAATGAATTAATCATGTTCCACAATCTTGCGGATTAGTTTTGATATTAATAGATATTTTTAGGTATTTTCCTTATTAAAAAACACATTAGAAACATTTTTGTTTTTTGGGGTGAGGCTAGAACAAATTTCATGGCATTTCTATTCCTGTAACAATTTCAAGGCCCCACTGCTCAACTGAGGGCTACGCAAGGCCCGAGCTCCATAGTTTCCTTCAACCGTGGCGTTTGTACCTGCAGGCCAGATTCATCTCCCCGCGTCAGCGTCCCCGCTTTCCGTGGCTGGAATTGGCAAAACAGCTGGTTGCCATGGTTTCAGTGGCTGTCTCACAGGCGGGTTCACAGGAGGGTAAGCCTACAGAGTCGAGCATCGATATGAGAGATTAACATACATTCAGCTAGGCAGCTAGGCAGGAACGCGAAAGCCTCACTCAATTATAGAATAGAATAGAATAGAAATCCCTTTATTGTTTTTTTTTATGCTCGACTACTCGGCTTTAATGAGCATGCTCAATTTAACTTCATATATGACAAATATCAATACGATTGAAAATGGATGGGGTTTTTTTGGGGGTTTTTTGCTGATTACCACCAGTGCCAAATTTATACCGTTTCATTGGTGGCAATATTATGGCAATCATATGGGAAAAGAATATATAACCATGACAAAAGAATATACATACACAGGCAGAAACAAACGCAAATATGGTTTTGGGTAATGTATAACCTGGCTGAAATAAATGATCAGCTTATTTTGTTTACAATCGTTAAACATGTGTTTAGCAGTAGAATTGACTGCAAACCAAAGGCTAGAGCACCCCCTGCTGGAAGTTATTTTTAACAATTAAAAAACAATAATAGTTGCTGTGAGAGTGATTATATTTTATATATCTGAAAGCAACAAAATAAAAAAGATTTTAAATTGTCCAACGATGGAGAATCACAGCACACATATTATTAAGCGAATGGCGATTTTATGACAAACAAAACTAGTCTGCAGGCAACTTTCCAATAAACTCAACGCGCAAGCTCGTCTTACCTTTTTGTCTTTGATGTGGTGTTTTATCATCCACGCCCAGAATGCAGATGATTGACCTTTGTGGAAAACCACCACTTTGCTCATTTAACCATTCGGCCAACCCCATCCACACCTCATAAAGCAACTCATAAAGATTGGATTGCAACCTGGAGGCAGCATTTCATCGCCAAGATGCAGGATTACACTTTTCAATTAATGTGTCGGTGGGGTGCATGATATCGCCAAACACAAATTATCTCCTCCTGCACAACTTCATGTACTTGCTTTATTGGCTAACATTAATTCAACAGCAGAAAAGCTAATAAACGAATTGAGACGTACAATTTTAATTCTGCATGAATTTATTTACACTTTAACTAAAGAGTAGACATGAGGATCTTTAAGATTAAAAAATCTTAAAATGTTTAAAATGCTTTACAAATATAGCAATAATAATGACCAAAAATGTTTGTTTTTCTACCTCACCCTTGAATGGCGTTAGCTTTATGCCACGGTTGCGTCAGCGAGCGTTATATCAAATACCGCGAACAAAAATGTGTTTTGCGTGTACGTAATGTGAAATACTGCGTCAAAAGGCATGTTTTGTGCGTTCAGAAATGTGTTTCGCGTGTACAAAACAAGTCGGGCAGTCGGACACATACTTGTGGAAACGGAAGCCGGCTCGTTCCAGTTCAATGGAGACAACACTGCCCCCTTGCGGATGGAGGAGGGATGGCCGTTCAACACATGGGAGACCTTAGTGCGTAGATATCTTGAAAAATGCCGTTCACTCGGGAGCACATAACAACTAGTGTCCTAATGTGAGATTCAAACCTCTGTGTGACAGTTCTGAAACGTGGTTGAATGTTTTTGTCCTGACAACAAATTAGCATTTTTATGAAAAATCATTTTTTTTTATAAAAAGTCACATTGTTGGAGTTAGAATGTGCCTCAAGAGATGAGTTGTTAGTTGTCATACTAAATGTTGACCAGTAAGTGCTCTTGAAGTGGGCGTACGTGTCCAGGGGTAAAAGGTCACGTGGTGAAAGATGAGAGGCGGCAGCTAAAAAAAGAAAGTAGCAGCTTGCAGACAACACACGACTCGTTGGGAACTGGGAAACTTGGGTGAGAACTTTTCTTCTGTTCATTTGTTTGTGTGTGTGTGCATGTCACATGGTCAAAGTTGACAAAGTCTTTGGCCTATTTGGCATGCGAGAGCCCAAATGAGTTGACAAGGTCAGTCAGAAGACGTTTAAGTCTCGACGACGTGGCAACATCGTCTCGGCTTGTCCTTTCCTCGTCTCAGCGGCATCATGGCGGCGGACACGGCGGGACTGGACGATTATTCCGCATACGGCGACCTGACCGAAGACGAACTGCTGCAGCTCGCCATCCACCGCAGTCTGGACGATGCCCACGCGGAACGATGTCGTCTGCGGCCACCCGACCTCAGCAAAGGTCAACCGGTTGCACCCGACCCGCAAGGCCCCTCCCACTACAGCTCACCAAACCCGCCCCGACAAAAGTCCCTTGACGTGTACGTATATAGCCTCCTGGATACAAGTTCCAAACTTGCACTCACGATAATACCAATAACATGTCGACAGGCAATAAAATAAATAATATATAATACTTGCAGACATGTAATTATTATCCTCTGCAAAGAACAACTAATGTTAGTGCCGTACTGACGAGCTAAGAGGACTTGACATGTCTCAATGAATGTACAGAAATGCACTCGTATCTCAAGGCACCACTGTAGTTGGTACTAGGATCCAGTTTTTTCCGCAAATTTGCAATAATTTGTTGATGAGAAGTGCATGGCGGCTTGAGCGCAATTCCATCCTGGATGGCTTCCACTCAGCTAGTGGCCAAAAGTGCAGTCGGAATAAGTCAGGCTTCCGTGGTCTGATTGGCTCTCGTCTGGTGTGTGAGTTGCAGAAAAACTTTTGAGGGCACCGTCAGCCGTTTCACCAGCGGCGCCGGGAAGAAGATGTTGGCTTATTGCAAATGGGACGGCACTTTGGTCCAAGTCGCGCCAGAACTTCAGGAGTACGTTTGCTCCTGTACCCTAACCCTGCACCCTAACCCAGGCCCCCTAAGCCCCACCCCTAGCTTCAGGATTCCGCCTGCTCCTGCACCCTAACCTTAATCTTCTCCTGAGCTGGAGCTCTAACCCTTGCCACTTAATCCAGAATTGGTCAAAGGAGGTCAGAGGTCACGTGTGCATCTGCTTGCTGTGTCGCTCAGAGAGGAGGAGCCCCTGTTCCAAGCGATCCGTGTGGGCGATGTGAGCCGGCTGAAGGGTCTAATAGCGTCTTCCGGAACCAACCTGATGCTGCCCAGCAAGCCTGGCTGGCTCGCCATCCATCAGGCGGTGTGCTATGACCAGGAGGCGTGCCTCAGGGTCCTCTTGTCGGGTAACCCGCTCACTGCCACATGCGACAGGTGACACGACATGACGTGACATTTGACCCGTGACGCAGCATAACCGACCCGGGCCTTTTGAAAGAAACTAGGGAACGAAATTCAAACGGACTGACGAGACAACGAGGCACACTTGGACTTGACACAAGCGGCCGGAAAGAGCTGATTGGTTGACATTAATCAATCCATAAGACATACATATACATTTTCAAAAATGTAGTCGCTGCCTCCCAAAGACGTATTTATACGTCTTAGCCTTTTTGTATCATAACTCCGTGTTTTTATAGCATTAGAACATAATATTCTGTTGGCCTCGCAAAATCATTCAATATCCAGAAAAAAACGCTGGAATTGAGGGGTTTCCTCGAGTACAAATTTGCGGGATTAAATGAGTTAAGAGGAGGGCTGTGGAGAAAACCAAAAACAAGTTTTACAATACTACAAGCTAACATGCTAGCCAGCGAACAGACATTTTGTTTGTTTTCGTGGTGACTCCGCTCAGCCCAGCCCGGGATGGTCAACAAGCGCACCGAGCACGGAGAGACGGCACTGCTGGTGGCGGTCGGCAGCGGTCATCAGCGATGCGCTCAACTTCTGCTGGAGAACGGCGCCGACCCCGATGCGGCCAACCGGGATCACGAGACTCCGCTATACAAAGGTACAGAAAGTGCCGTCCAGTTGCGCGCCCTTCAATGAGTTGTTTGTCGTCTTACCCCGCAGCCTGCGAGACGGACAACCCCGCGATGGTGGCGCTCTTGCTCAATCACGGAGCGGCGGTCAACACAAAATGCTTCCAGGGTTGGACAGCACTGCACGAGGCCACGTGCCGTAACAACGTGGAGATTTGCCAGATGCTCCTGAAAGCCGGAGGCAAACATAGCCCTGTGGATAATTACGGGATCACGCCGCTGTTCACCGCAGCTCAGAGCGGACAAGTTGCTTCCCTACGTCTCCTGGTCAAGCACGGTAAGTCTGAGCAACTGACAGCAAAAACCGCGGACCCCGCTTTACCCTTTGACCCTGACCCCAGGCGCAGACATAAACAGTCAAGCCGCCGACGGAGCGACGGCTCTTCACGAAGCCGCAAAGAACGGCCACGCTGAAATCGTGGAGTTCCTCCTTTCCCAGAAAGCAGACGCCAACATAACGGGAAAAGCCGGACTGTTGCCGCTTCACATCGCCACTCGCAAAGGAAGCGACACGTAAGCATGCCGGCGACGGGCCACGGATGACCCCCGGGCTGCAGTTTGGACTCACCGCCCCCACACTTTTAGGTCACGGAAAGAACTTCCTGTTTTTTTTCCTAGCATCGTGTCCATGTTAATCCCGGCCACCAGCAAGGCGAGAGTCCGACGCACCGGCATCAGTCCGCTCCACGTGGCCGCCGAGCATAACCGCGACGATGTTCTGGAGACTCTGATCCAGGCCGGTTTTGACGTCAACGCCCAGCTGTGCGAAGAGCGCTCCAGGCTGTATGAGGACCGGCGGAGCACGGCCCTCTACTTGGCCGTGGCCAACTACAACGAGGACAACGTTCGCGCGCTGCTGGACGCCGGCGCCGATCCGAACCTGGACGTGTTCGGACCGCTGCTTGTGGCGGCCAGGCAGGGCTGCATTGAGAACGTCACGCTGCTGGTGCAACACGGCGCCGACATCAACGCCCGCATCCCCACACACCCGACCACCTTCCCTGCCATCTTCATGTTCTCCATGAAGTACCTCCCCATGTTCAAGTACCTGCTGGACAATGGCGGCGACGCCCTCTCCTGCTTCCAGTGCGTCTACGGCAACGGCCCACACCCACCGCTCCAAACTAGAAGATCACACCCGGGTCACCTGGAACACCCTGAAGGACAGCGGCCAGCTGGCGGCGTAACGCAGGGAGTGCAGGTGATTGAATGGCTATTTTTAGCTTTTAATTTTTTTTTCCTGAAAATGCTTCATTTTAGTTTAGTTCTTTTTAGATTTAGCATTAGTTTTAGTTATGGTAGATTTTATTATATTAATTGACACGTGTGTGGTCCGTGGCGGTCTGTTCATTACGTGAGTAGCGTATTTGCGCTTTCTCGCCAGTTCTGCGAAATGATCTCAGCTCCCAGCATCAGTCGGTGGGCGGGGCCAATCATCGACGTGCTGCTAGACTACGTGGGTCACGTGACACTCTGCTCGCGACTGATGGAGCACTTGGACAGCTACGACGACTGGAGCATCATCAAAGACAAAGCCGGTGAGGCACCCCAACAAAAAAAAAAAAAGTCAGATGGCCTCGCCTGGACTCGGGCCACGCCGCTTTTCGTTTGGTTGGGGCCAGGCTCAGGTTGTGTGAAATATACAAAAGTGTCAGTTTGTTTTCTATCAAGTTTTCGAGAAGACTTCAGATGGGAGTTGCCAAAAATACCTGAAGCTTTTTTTTGTTACGTAATTTAAATCATTTGTGAAACTTATCATGTTGCAATATCTTAACCCATTCCGTTTAAATCTGAAAACATCTTGTCCGGTGTAGCGCGATGTGCAACAGCGAAGAGTTGAAGTCACCTTTTGTTGGTTCTGTGCGCAGCGTTGCCGCGGCGGCTGCTGCAGCTGTGCCGCATCCAGATCGTGCATCTGGTTGGACGGGATCGCTTGAAGAGATTGCCACTTCCCGGAAGTCTGATCCGCTTCTTGCAGCACCAGGAAACTTCTGTGGACTTGTGAGCCGCCGGCGCGCAGCTCTTCGCTTTGGCATTCGCTCGGAAACGCACAGCCAAAGCCGCCAGACTTCTACAAGATGGAGTAGGCGGAGTCGCGCCATCGTTAGCTAGATGATTGACGGCTTGTCATAGCCGTCACGTGCTGGCAGCTTGTTCATGCTAACAGACACTATAGGCAGGTGGGCTAACAATTAGCATCAAGTAATGATGTGCTTTCAGCAGGATAGCTGGACACTAAAGTACTCAATTCGTGTCTCCTATGCTGCCCCCATGTGGCCAAAGCGCGCACATATAAAACAGTTATTATTTATTTCTTTGCTGCATGTTTTTATAAATGATGATATTATACTGCTGAGTGCTGTTTTTCTCATTAAAAAAAATCTAGAACAGCTAATCTCAGCGGGGACAGCCAATTGGAGTGGGTAGTTTTTTTCATTTAGACATCCTGAATGACGACGAAGACAAGATACGTCCTCTCAACTGCGCGTGAGAGTTGTCAGAAACAGGAAGTGATGTCATCACAATAAACACATTCCTCTTCAAACACAAACTTCCTGTTTGGGGAGCTTGATGTTCTTTTTCATCATCGTTCTCATTTCCGGCCTTCCCACCTAAAATATATAAACTTTTTGCAGAAGAAGAAAAAGAAGAACAACAAGAAGAGGAGAAGAGAAGCTGTCCAGTTCCATGTTGCAGTTGTGGTTTTATTTTGAGAAGCTCGGGCAGGCAGGTGGGCGGTCGGCGTTCATCTGGCGGCCTTGTGGCGGGTCCTGCGGCGATACTCGGGCAGATGATAAAGGATCCACGCCGCTGGCGCCAACATGGCCACCGCAAACACCGACATGACGAAAAAGGTTTGCTAACAAACAGAAAAAAAACAAGCATCCACTTGTTGATTTGAACTTGATAGGTTGTTCTTTCTCAGGCATTGTGGTTTCTTTAACAAAAACCGCAAACTTGCATCAAAAGCAAATGAAAGCTTCATTATCGCAAAGTTTCACAATCACAACACGACAGCAGATTGAGCGTTTAGAAAAAAGTTCTTACCCCGGCTCCGATGCGCTGCCGAGGGGGTTTGCTGAAAATCCAGGCTGTGCCCGCCTGCGTCAAAACCGCCTTGGGAGCGCGCAGAAAACCCGCCGCCGTTTTTTTCAGCACCATTCTGATGCCAGCGCCGCTCGCTCGCCCTCACATCTGATCGTCTTCACTTGCTGCTCATGCACGCCAGGGGGGAGAAAAGAGGTGGGGGTGAGGGGGAAACTGGTGTGGGGGGGGCGCCAGAGTCAACAGAACAGCTAATTACATTTTGTCCACAGAAGAAAAGAACTGACGTGATGGAAACATGTTTGAAGAAACACAGGTGGCTGTCGCACACTCACACACGGGAGTTATCATTTTTCATTGCAGTTAATTTTGCTTTGATATTGACTTTTTTTTTTTTTTTTTTTAAATTCCCTTGTCTTAATCGCAGTTAATTTATACAGTAAAAAAAAAAGAAAACTCCAGAAGCTTCCAGCGTGGACGGCTATTTTATTTGCTATTGAAAAGGAAAGTGAGAAATCATTTTGACAGCGGTAAAAAGAGCAAGCTCGGGGGAAAAGGTCAGAGGTCACAGGTGGGCGGGCATCAGGCGCAGTGGAAGCGGCCGTCCTCTTGTCTTCTTTTGCGACTTTGTTGCCGCTCAAAGAACTGACGGATGTCATTGGAGGTCACGACCTACGAAACGGGAAAGGTGGCGTCAATGTATGTCAAATTGGTGGACCCCTAAAAGGCTCACAAGGACCTGGAGATGGCGCCAAAACACTACGTTTGTCCAAACACAATTTCTCATCCCACCTCAACATTGTTCCTACGCACTATTTCTAACTAATCCAAACCCTTCAGCTGACTTCAAAGTTCATTGTCACCAAAGCACTACTTTTGTCAAAAATAAACTCTTCACCTCTTGACACCATGATGGCACAAGGGGGCGCTAAGGCACTATTCCAGTTCAATTCAAACTCCTCCGCGTAGTTCCTTGACAGTACGATGCCACAAGATGGCACTAAAGCACTACTTTTATCTAAATGAAACTCAGTGAAGCCCCTCACCTTCCCTTCGGTGGCAAAAGTCTGCAGGAAGTCCTTCAGTTCACTCTTCATGTCGTTGTATCCTGACAGAAGGAAGTGCAACGGCGTCAGCGCAGCGCTTGGACGGCGGCGGCGGCGGCAATTTCCGGGCTTTACCGTGGATGATCTCCAGTTGCTGAACACGGTTGAGGTTGTCCAGCGCCGACATGAGCGGGTCGTGAGTCGGCGCGCTGCCTTCCTCGCGCTTGCCTTTAGTCTCGTAGGCCAGGACCGTGTCCGACTCGTCCGGCAGGAAGGAGAGACCCGCCTCCGCCAGCCTCCCCTGAACACACGGCGAGACGCGTAAGCGCAAACGCTCGCAAGCCCGCCGACAGGAAGCGGCTCGCACCTGACAGGCGTGGCAGCGGCACAGCTTGGAGCGCCACCCCGAAGGCCAAAAGACGGCTCCGGAGCGGCGCCGCTTGACGCCAGTGGACTCCAGCTCCTTCAGTCTGCAAGCCGGCTCGTCGACGTCGTCCAGACGAGATCGTTTAACGCTCGGTTCGGCGACCTCGCCCGCCTAAACGGAGCAGGTCACCGTTTCCCGTTCAGTAAACTTCAACGTGATGTAATAACAAGGACGTTACCTGGTCAGCCGCGACGGCCTTGGCGTCCGTCTCCTTCGTCACCTCGGACTCCACCGCCCGACCTGGAACTGGATCAGTTGCAGGTCAGCCGGGTCGGGTTCTTCAAATCTCAGAGAAGACGAAATTACTCACCTGCCAGCTGAGCGGCGTAGCTCCACAAGAACTCGTTTGCTTTCATACACGATTCGCAGATCATCTCCTGCAGCTCCACGCAATCTGGAACTTGGCAGCCCAGGTGCTGAACACGCGCAGGCAAATCACTTAACACGAGGACATTGTTTTTGTCCCCATTTCGCAGCCAAGGACGGCAAACGGCAGACAGACTCGATCAGCTTTTAGAAGACGACGTGATGCATCAGTCTGAGGTGTGGTAAGCACCTTGGACAGAAGGTGGATCTTTTTGACAAAAGCTAGCCTGTCGTTTGTCATCCTTGCTGTGGAAGACACAACAAGGGGGAAAAAAGCTGCCCGATTGGCCACAAGATCTCACCCGGCCGTGCAGCCAGTCCTCACACAACACGCACTGGATCATTTCGTCCTCCACCTGACAAAACATGCGATGAGAAAGTAAGCAATATTTTTTTGAGGGCGCAGCCAATCACAGAATGTCACGAGGGTCACCTGATCTTCCGGGTCAGGGTACGGCCGGCGGCAAGTGCAGTACTCGCCAAAGAAGTTGTGACTGTATTTATTCAGGCCGTTGACGTCATCCTTGTCCTAGCTCACAAAAACACGCACACATGCTCGATCAAGATGTTGGAGGACGAGCGTGAGGGGGGAAAAAAAAAAACGTCCCGTGACTCACATGAAAGAGTTTACATGGCGTGTCCGCAAACTTGCCGTTTCCGCAGTCGCAGCGGAAGTTCCTGAAGAGAACATCGACATGGACTTCATCAATCGTCCATCACTGGGTTTAGTACAGGTGAAAGGTCGTCACCTCTTGGTGTAGAGCTCAAACAGGTTGTGACCTTCGTGACACTTGTAGGAACACGCCAAGCACACGCCGGCTGCTTGGCCTCCTTTCGGGGTGCACGTGTTGCACGCGTACAGGGCCTGACGCTTCACGTAGCCCTGTACACACACGCACACATCACTTTTGGCATTTTCTGCAGGCAATTGGAAATAATGTCCTGACGTTTCTGCCGCTTGCCTGAGGATACGAGCAGTGGTCCGAGTCGCTTCCGGCCAACACGGCGGACGCTTCTTCTTCCAGCTCCTCATCCTCCTGCAGGACGTCTACCAAAGACACAGTTTGCTCCTCAGACATCTTGGCCGGACACACCTTTTTCTAATGCAGAGAAGTAGAAAAATTAATGTGAGGAATCCGAAGAACGAGAAGACAAAAAAACGGTTTCTCCCCGCACCACTTATGAACAAATGGCATCACAACCCGTCAAGCACATTGTGCAATATTCTTTTGGTTTCGTAATCCTGCTCACATGGATGTTTACACTGTGCAGTACGTCTGCAAACTGCAATACTTTGATAGTCTAATCCCCAATTATTTACTCATTATATTGATTTTGGTCAAACTTTCCTATCCCCACATTCATTCAGTAATTATCTATTTATCAATCTAAAAAAAACATTTTGTAGTCTATGCATCAGCGGAAGGAGACTAGCAATGAAATCATTTCATTGCTGCGTTTACTCTGAGGTTTTTACCGTGCATATGAGAAATCAGTGTCTTAAATCTGAATCATATGCCAAATTGCACTGCCTACAAAGTAGATGCACAACAGCAGAACTGCAGTATTTACGATTGCATGCGATCAAAACTGGACGTGGCGCTAGTAGTTAGCTTCCCGATGAACGACCAAGCTGTTTTTGCAAAATGCGAACTACAGACTTACATTGGGCAAAATAAGAATGGGTTTACCGATGGAAGTGAGCTGTTCCAAATCTCAGTGAGCCGACAGGGCCAAACAATCGCTCATCATCCGTCCAGGGATATTCGCACGCTCTCCGACTACGCTTTCTAAAACGCGAGCTACCGCCATAGATAAAAGTAGAAATAGATTAGCCTTGGCGGCGTCCGCCATATTGGATGTGTCAACGGTGTGTCACAAATACGTAGTATCAAAGATGCTTGTTTCCATACATGTACTTTAAACATGCATATTGATTCTGTTAATTAAGTGATACTACTACATTGAAATTCTGAAATAATATCAAGCATTAGGCCTCCGAGTTTCTAAGGCCGGGATCTATGTATGTTTTATGTCTATGATACGTCAAGTTTTGACAACATCCGGTTTTCTTCCGCAATTTAGTTATGCAGTATACGAAGGTTAAAGTTCACACTTGGTGGGGAGGGGGGAATTAATACTAACATTAGATTTTGATCGAGTAAGATTCCCGAGTAGAGAATATTTTTAGTACGCCAATCATACTGAGCACAATGACGTCAGAGACGAGCGCACTAAAGATGGCCGCGTCCATGCCTTCAATTTCAGCAGAGCTGAAATTCAGAGACGGACGAGCTCAGAAAGTGGACAAAATCAATGTTGCAGTGGAGAACACGCTCACGTCTTTGATCGAAGGGGTTCACAAAATGAGTGAGAACGTCTCACGGCTTCTCAACGAGCTCGTGGACAAGGAAAGACTCGCCGGAGACTGTGCAGATGGTGAGCACCCAGGACGTAAATTGCAAAACAAACAAACTAAAAGTTTTCTCAACCTCCACTTATTTTTAAAATTATTGTCTTTTAATGCACATTTCTCTCTGGTCAGTGTTTCTCTGCTTTTAGAAAAGCTTTGCCTTTATTCTGCCCGCTTGTTAAGACACCAGCGCCACCTAGTTTACAACGCGGCAACTACAAGTGACAAGAAGCTCAAAACGATTATGCATTTGGACAATGTTTGGGCAGATTGAATGATTAACCTGCAAATACCGATGATAATCATACACGTTGACAAATCATTGCTTTGCTTCAGATGACGAAGAAGACGAGGACAGCGACGATGACGAAGAAGAAAATCAGACCAAGTCGGAGCTTCAACCACCTGCCAAAAGATCCAAAACGTGAAAGTTCAGATCAGGACAACTCGCTTCATTTGTGTTAACCTGTTGTTTCCTTTTTTCTGTCACGTGTCCATTTTATGTGATAATTACTTGTTACTTGCAACACCGCCGATTTTTTTTCTAAATACAAACTAAATAAAGCTATAAAAACATGAAACAATACTTTTACTTTATTGCACAATATCCACTTCAAACAGTACCCGAATAAATACATTTGAGCTTGGGAAAATAAAGTGCAGTACCATGTTTCACCGTTGTGGGGCGCTTGACTGAAAGTGCAGAGGAGGAAAGGCAATAGAGAACCAGCGCGTAACTCGCAAGTTTTGCTGCATCTTGGCTACAGTAGCAATTGTATTCTACAGAGAGCATAAATAACATTATTGTTCGCTCAGAAAGTGACATAAACATCTCTAGTCAGACACTTACACATATACTTTATGTGTGCGTGTGTCCATTGACTTTTGTCCTCAGACTCCTCCCACACACGCCAAAGCATGACGGACACAGATGAGGTGTGTGTGAGTGTGTAAAGGGGGGTTGGGGAGCCGCTGGAGGCTGGTTGTGTGTGTGTGTGGGGAGTGTGAGTGTTATCATTTGTGCCAGACGGTTAAACAATTACAGTCTTGATCGTGGGGTGAAAGGTCAAGCCAGGATTTAAATGAAGCTAATGAACGTGGTAAAGACATGATGATGAAATAGAATGACCTTGTAATGCTGCTCAATTGTCACACGAGTGACAAACTAAACCAAAAATCTTTTTTTTGGGGGGGGGGGACGCTTTTTGGCAGTATATCCTAACACTTATTTGACAATTTTAATGGGTTAAAAAAATAAATATTTATAGAGTGTGGTGGCCCAGCTAAATTTTGAAGTTATATTGAATATAAAATATTCCAAAAACTAACGTGTTAATTTGCTCCCATTTGTTTATAAAATTTGAATATATATATATATATATATATATATATATATATATATAATTATTATAATTTTTTTTTTTCAACACAACTCTGATGGCTGTCAGATACTTGCAGATTTTCACTCTTCACGTGGCAGCGCGGTTCTTTTGCGGTTCCGATGCACTTTTGCATCAAAAGGCTCCCGAAACGGGAAATCGAAAAGCTGAAGCCTTCATAATGGAACTCCTGATTTGGACACTTAACGACCCGTGACATGAGGACATCGGTGAGGGTTCTGATGCGTTGGTACCTCAGCCCAGTTTCGCGCTCCAACGCCGACCGGCCGTCGGTGTTGAAATGGCTCCGCCTCCAGAGGGGCGGCGTCTTGCCAGCGTGACATCACTGCGGCGAGCCCGTCGCCTCATCAAACCTGAAGGTGGTCTGTCGTTTTGCACCGCCAATGCGCTCAGGCAGTTTTTGGTGACTGATGGGGCGCATCGCCTTATTTTGGTGATAACACCGTAATAACGGGTTGGAGGCGGGGCACAGTTGGCTACTGAAGGGGGGTGTCTGGGATCTTATCAGCGCTTTGCAGTGGGTCTTGTGACTGCCTGACTTTGATTGCACCAAGACGACGCTTTTATCAGCGAAACCCACGCGCCACTTTTCTTCATTGGTCCGCAGCAGCCCTGCCACCAAAAACCCTTTCAATGGTCCTCTGCAAGAGGCCAAAACCAGGACCGGGACATATACGGGCGGCGTCCCATCACGAGGAGCCGAGAGATCGGAAACCGTCCGGCCGGCGGTGACCTTCAGGTGAGACAGGAAGTGCTTCCACAAAGTGTGCTGCTCTTATCATCTAGGATGTAAGCATGCGTGCGTGGTTGGTTGCCAAGGCAACGGCGGGATTTGGCACTCTGAGAGCACCGCCGTCCTGTGTGTGGGAGCAATGCAGCTTTCACATTTTGACGGCCCTCCCGCGGGAGGCTGCACATCTAAATGCTCATGATGGGGTACACTCACGCAACCCCCCCCCCTTCCCCCTCAAAAGCTCAGCTGTGCGTCCGTCACGCTCTCTTAGGCCGCATGCACACGAGAATTTTCAAAAACCAAACATAAAGATTCTGTTCCACCACCCATCTCGAAACAAGTCCTCCGATGCAGAAATGAGCCGTGATCACACGAGAGCCCTCAAAAGCGAGAAAAAAAAAAGGCCAATGTTCCCCGAGAGTTTCCCAAGAGACCGGAGTCTTGAAAATTGCGGTTGTCAAGAAAAACATTTAGAGAAGCCATTTTTCTTTTCTTCCATCCATTTGGATGCTCTTAAATGTTCTCAACCTTTGCTTGCTCTCTCTTACTTTTTACTTTTACTGTTCCGGGCTCGTGTCCGCTCTCCTTTCAGGAATCGTCCGCCGTGTGGACGAGAGGATCGGCGCGATGCTGTCAGCCGGCGCGCAGATCCTGGCGTTCATCCTGGCGCTGCTGGGCACGGTCGGCACCACGGTGGCAACGCTGCTGCCCAACTGGCAGGTGAGCATCAGGATGTGGTCCAGCATGGTGGCCCCCATGTGGCACACGCGGGGGCTTTGGATGGACTGCGTGTGGTACGGGGCCGGCGTCTTCAGCTGCACCACCACCAAATCCCCGCTGGCGCTGCCCCCCTACCTGCAGACCACCCGGGCCGCCATGGTCCTGTCGTGCGCGCTGGCCGTCTTCGGTTTATGCCTGGCCTCTCTGGGACTCCGGTGCACCCGCTGGGGGGGCGGCCAGCGGGCCAAAGGTCGCACAGCCGTCGTGGCGGGGGGCTGCTTTGCCCTGGCTAGTGCCTTGTGCCTGGGCGCCGCTTCCTGGTTCACCTCAGAGGTGGTGGCCACCTTCATGAGCGCCCAGCAACCCAATGAGAGCAAATACCAGCCCGGGGGGGCGCTCTGCATCACCTTCGTCTCCGCCGGCTTCCTCTTAGCAGGAGGCATCATCTTTTGCTTGTCCTGTCCGGGGTCCGGGTTGCCAGACTGCCCGACCCCCACGGACCTCGACGGGTTCGCGCTGTCTCGGGTGGTGCGGTGCCACTCGCAGACGCAAAGCGATAGCCGGGAAAAAGCTTCAGTTGTCGTTAACGCCCCGAGATATGCGGGGGCTCCCAATGATGTGAAGGATAGTTACAGCCGGCAGGAATACGTCTGACCCTCGCCGCTTCATGTGAATGAGAGGAGAATCTTTCAATCGTTCCTGTCACGAGTTCCCAAAGCAGTCCTGATCCAGAGCGCATGCATGAAGACTCCGCTACATCTTTTCCTGTCGGCCCAGAAGGACACCAGCGAGGCAGCGCAGCGTGGAGGACAATAATCATGCTCTTAGCTTTCCATTATCTTCACAACACGCCTCGGTGCACACACGTGCACACACACACATGCACACACACACACGCGTGCACAGCTGTATGAAGTCATTGAATGCAATTGAGGATGTCACGTTATGGGAAAAAAAAACACAAAACATTATGCAGCCTCTTTGGACCTTTGTGTACGTACTTCAGAACCCTTTACCGACACGATTGTGACACACACTATTTCCTTTTGATAGGTTAGTGCTGATGCCAACGACCTTTTTAATGAATTAACGCCATTTTCACCAAATGGATTCTCGTTTGTCTCATTTTGTAATAACGGCCGAGCAGCTTTAAACAGCACAACTGGACCTATCGCTTTACTTCCTGGTTGTTGAATGTAATGAAGCGAAATAAATACCATTTTCGAGCTAAGCATCATCGGTCGGTCTTCTCATTGGAGCGCATGGTTGGTCACACAAGATGACTGCATCAAGCGAATTCATGATATGTAATGTCAGTTTCAAATGAGCAACAAATAAATTCACGTTAGCTGCCGATATCTGCACATAAACTGCAACGGAAATGTCGAGATCTAAAGCTCCTGGCTGAGATAGCCACAATTTGATTCCAGTTGCAGATATACAATACAATGTTATAACATAATTAGCAGATAATTAGAACACAAATTAAAACAATAACTACGTTCCGCGTGAAGGTTCAAATGTGGCCTAAACATAAAGTAGCGGTTGAATGTTGTGTAACAAAACGATGGCGCACTTTTGTAATACGTACCTTCTAACTTAAAGCTTGCCGCGGAACGGGATGCGTGACGTAAAGGGGGAGTGTACATTCTGATTGGTCTGTCGGATACGCCCCTGAAGGAGACACTACAAGATGCTCTTCTATTGGTCCGTAGCGTTACGGGCGCCAAAGTTTCAAGAAAAAGTTCTGCAACCGCCCGGAAACAGTCAGTCGCGCGCTTTGCTTTGTGTCTTCGTGACTCCTTTCGTTCGAAGTCGGCCACTGTTGTGTCGTGCGTGTGAAAATGCAGTCTGTACGCGCGCCTCTTTCCGCCTACAAGGAGAACAAGCTGAGCGATGACGTCAGCAAGCTGTCGCTGGACAAAGAAAACACGGTGAGTGAGCGTTAAGCGAGCAATTTTCTAAATAAATTCCGAGTTGGGCTTGCTCACGTCTCCTTTTTGTCTTGCAGCCTCCAAGCCTGAACACGGCGCGCATCTTGGCGTCCAAAACGGCGCGCAAAATCTTCGCCGAGACGCCGGTAAGTGACGTCACGGGCTACCCAAGTTAGCTAGCTCGCCACGGTTTGGTTTTCCATTATTGTTTTGAGTGTTCACCAGGAAATTAGCAACAATTTCAAGTGTGTGTTGTCGTCTTTTAACTTGGTCACGCTGACAAAGGTCGCTTTGTTGACTTTGGCGCCAAAGCGGTTGAGTGCGCGTGCGCGCTATAAATTCTTTGTGCCCGATGTTCGTCTTATAAAACGCTCAACGGAGTGCACTTAATCAACATGTAACCTTAATTTGATCGTTTCTCATGGCGACCAAACTCGTGACCATATTTATTCATATGGCAAATTGCTTTCCACTTGAAATCTCACGAATAACTGCCATATATTTTTATTTTTAATAAAGAAACAGAACTGTATCTAAAATAAAATATGAATGCAAGCGTACAGAAATAACTGTTTTGTTTCAATTGGTGTAGCTGTAGCGTGCTTCTTTTCATGTCATGCTGCCCTGTTGTGTTCCAGCCCAAAGGCATGAAGAAGAACAGTGGCAAGGAGGTAGAGCCTCTGCTGAAGGACAACCCCCACCGCTTCGTCATCTTCCCCATCCAGTACCATGACATCTGGCGCATGTACAAGAAGGCAGAGGCGTCTTTCTGGACCGCTGAAGAGGTCAGCACGCTACCAGGCTCTCGCCTGTCGACACACGTGTGTCGTGTGCTAACGTCTACGCGTGTGTAGGTGGATCTGTCCAAGGACACGCAGCACTGGGAAGTTCTGAAGGAAGACGAGAAGTTTTTCATCTCTCACGTGTTGGCCTTCTTTGCGGCCAGCGACGGCATCGTCAATGAGAACCTGGTGAGATGTGTGGCCAAATTGTTTGCTCAAATCTTGAATTCTGTGAGAATACAATCCCCCTCAAAGTGCCTGAGTGGCAACTCGTGACAGTTCTGGGAGAAGATTGTAGTCCTGAGAAAAGGTCCTTGTGGCGTGTAAGTGAGCGTGTTGTTGTGCGTCCACCAGGTGGAGCGCTTCACGCAGGAAGTTCAGGTGACGGAGGCGCGCTGCTTCTACGGCTTCCAGATCGCCATGGAGAACATCCACTCGGAGATGTACAGCCTTCTCATTGACACCTACATCAAAGACCCCAAAGAGAGGTCAGTCACCAATGATGATGATGATGAGCATGGCGCGGTGCTCTGACGCCATCTTTGAACCCCTTAGAGAATATCTGTTCAACGCCATCGAGACCATGCCGTGCGTCAAGAAGAAGGCCGACTGGGCGCTCAACTGGATCGGCAACAAAAACGCCACCTACGGTAAAGAGCGGCCGCTCGCCATTTCATCTGCTGGCCACTGACTGACTGACTGATGTGTTGCACCTCTCCTGCCTCCAGGCGAGCGCGTGGTGGCCTTCGCCGCCGTGGAGGGCATCTTCTTCTCCGGCTCCTTCGCCGCCATCTTCTGGCTGAAGAAACGTGGCCTGATGCCCGGGCTCACGTTCTCCAACGAGCTCATCAGTAGAGATGAGGTGAGGGGCATCCGTGTCGTGTCTTCCGTGTGTGTGCCATGAGCACGCGTTTGACGCGCTGATGTGCTTTCAGGGTCTCCACTGCGACTTTGCCTGTCTGATGTTCAAGCACCTGGTCAACAAGCCGTCCGTGGACACGGTGACGTCCATCATCAAAAACGCGGTGGAGATCGAGCAGGTGAGCGTCGCCCGCCGTCCGGCTTTGTCCGCCAGACTCCGCCCCTCTGACGTCCCTTTTGGCTTTTCAGGAGTTCCTGACGCAGGCGCTGCCCGTAAAGCTGATCGGGATGAACTGTGAGCTGATGAAGCGCTACATCGAGTTTGTGGCCGACCGCCTCATGATGGAGCTCGGCTTCTCCAAGGTAAGCAGACGGGCGTGGGAGGACCAGGGGTGGGTCGGTGCCGACCGTTATGATGAGAAGCGCAGGGGTACGGACCTCAGCCGATAATGGGGGCTGAGCGGCGCTGCCTGTGTCACGTCGCGGGGCGTGTGGTCTGGCGGCGGGCAAGTGGGCGGCGACGCGATACAGACGCCTGACTGAACGGTCGCTGGGACTGGCCAACCGCTTCCGACGTCCCGTCCGTTTGTCTCACGTCCATTTTGTGTTTTTGCGTAGCTGTTCTGCGTGGAGAACCCGTTTGACTTCATGGAGAACATCTCCCTTGAGGGTAAAACCAACTTCTTCGAGAAGCGCGTCGGCGAGTATCAGAGGATGGGCGTCATGGCGACCAACACTGACAACACCTTCACGCTGGACGCCGACTTCTGAATGCTACCGCCGACTTCTGAATGCTACCGCTACTCATGGTCGCCATGGGAACCTCATACACTCAATGACTTGTCTCCGTGCATGCTAGGATTATTTTATTGTAAATTGTTTTATTTTTATATATGTATATGAGACTGTTAATGTATTTAACTTTTTGTGATTTTTCATAATTAAAGTTTTTGTAAAGAATGTGGCAGCAGTGAAAAGTCTTTTGTTTTGAAAGTTTTTTTTTTTTTTTTAAGTGTAGTTACCAAATGCAGTTATCAATAAAACATCCAGACAGGAAGTCGCAATTTTCCCACCTTGCCTTGATGACATCACATCAGACTGACGTCCAACAGCGACAGGTCACCCGTCACTTGCAGCTGCGTGATGCTAGCCAGGGGCCGAACTCTGTATTTGTATTCCAGCTGGTGGACGCCGTTGACGGCCACGTGGAATGAGTCCACCTCACACCGGATGATAATCTGAACCACGAAACAAGTGCATGTGAACAACATGGCGGCCAAGAGCCCTTCAAGCAGTGACCGGTCATTTTCTGCCACTAGTTGAACTGAAAATAGTTTCATCACCAGTGTAGTTCCAAAATGTTTGATTGGAATTACTTGTGATTCCTTCGTTTACCACTAGAGGGAGCCTGCGTAGCATACTTTGATTGACTCAGTAAGATTTGTTTACTTATCACAAGCACTATTAACATCCAGAAGAACATCACATCACAGTGAAGAGATGGAAACACTTACCTCAAAGTACAGTCCCGGTCCAAAGGGAAATGCGTCTGCTCGGTTTTCCTCGGCACCCCAGGAACTGCTCAGGAAGGAGTTCACCACAATCGTTTTGTGTTTGAAACGAGGGTTGATGTGCAGCGCGATGTCCTCGCGGTTGCCCACGCACAGGTTGACGGCAAATCTGGAAAGCAAACGCACACAAAGTGTTATCGAGGTAACGGCCTTCTTTATGGGTGGTGCGGCCGACTACCTCTCTGCCCACTGATTGGCTTCTCCTCGGATGGCGATGCTGCTGCCCACACGGAGACCACCGGCCAGCTCACCTCGATGTCCGCCATGCTGCGCACACACACACACACACACATTGATGGGTTTGGGGGGCACTCGAAATTAAAGATGTCCATAATGAGGTGAATAAGACGAGTGGACGTGTAGCATCGCGATAGCATTCATCGTATTGGGACAATATCGGTCTTGAAAAAAAAAAGGTCAGAATTGACAATTATCTGTCTTTGTTTTCACAGAAAAATTATATCGCACTCATGGTGTCGGTACTTTGTAAGGATGAGATTAATAAATTGTGAATGTTACTGTTCTTATTTTAAGATTAAAAAAATGGGGAGAATTGCAATAAAGCTCCTTATTATTATTGACACAATAAATCAAGTTACCGGGTCAGCTGACATGACGAGCATGCGCAACCCCGCCGCGTCCCCGCTGGCCGGCACGGCAGCGTTGGCAGCGTATGACGATGAAGGCGTCTTCTGCAGAATGTGGCACGTTGAGCATCATCTTGGCGTCACGCGACTTTTGCTGAGTGACTCGGAATTAGATACTCACGGATTCCGGGAGGACGGCCGCAACGTCAACTTGGACCTTTCCCGAAATGGACACCGTGTCGACCAGCTCCAGCGGCAGTCGATGTTTGTAGTCCAACACGTGATTGCCGTTAACCGCCACCTGGAAAACACAGCGGTTGACCAGATTAGCTTAGCATCGGTTAAGTGTCTGCTGATTTCGTCAGCCGTCTGGGTCACGATCAACTGCTAAAAAGTTGAATGAGGGCAACTGGATTCGTTTTGCTTGACGAAGTCTGGTTAAACGGCGAGAACCTTTCCGCCATTCTGTGCATCAGCAAGCACCATCAGGCGACACACCCAACAGAGAAGCAAGAGGAGACCAGTTGGCAAAAAAAAACGCCACGGTCACCTTGAAGCGGTCGTTGAGGGCGAGCAGCAGCAGCTCGAAGGGGGCGCCGCTGGCGAAGGGCATGCGCTGATGGATCTCCTCGCGACCCCAGCGACCTTCCTGCAGCGTGTTACACACCACGTGACCTTTCTTCATGCGCGGGTTGAAGTGGAAGATGACGTCAGCGCGCGGGCAAACGCTGCTGCCGCACGTTAAGTCCACTTGGAACCTGCCAAGATGACACAATTTTTTTTTTTCATTTCTTTTGTGGCTTCCCAAGTCTTTTTTTTTTGTCTGTATGTTGTTATTTGCTTTCCAGTGCCGTGAGATCATAGTTGTGAAGGAAGACGAGGAGGGGAGGGTGTGAGGAAGAAGCAGCCAACCTGTCGGCATTAGAAGGCACCACTCCTTGGATGAGGATCATCTCGCCGGGAAGGAGTCCACCTTGGATGGTCCACGAGAACGGAAGCTCCTGCGGAGTAGGGCGAGATGATGTCAGCATAAAACGGCGGAAGGAAGTGTCGCTAAGAGCTTCATGCTTTTCAAGCACTGAACTCACCGCCTGCTCGCACACAAGCATCAAAAATGTTAATTATTACTCGTTTGCGGCGGCGAAGGCTACCACGCGCTTCTATAAAAATGCAGTATTGGGTCGTCAGTTTCCCAGAATTGAGATAACAAAATAGACGGACTTGGTGGAACTTGTGTCAGTACTGACGAAATGCCCACCTCTACTGTTAATGCTGCACATTTAATTGACCGACATATATCGAAAATAATAACGACGAAACTATACAAAAACTAATCGAACCCAATGTCAAAAACCTTTGAGCAGCTGTAATTATAACATTCCAAATTCAATCTAAACTACAAGGCCGTTTTTGTGTGGTTGTTTAGTCAGTTGGGTGTGTTGTTAGTTCCGCAACGGCAAAGTGAGAAACATACCGAAAAATTAAAGAGAAAGACTGTGGACTCAGTTCAAGCGTAAAAGAAGCGAAGTAATAAAAAAAAAAAACACAAAACTTACCGGCTTGGTAAACGTTTGTCTGCTTTGACTAATCGACATTTTTCTTCCGCAAATGCGTGACAAGCAAACATTTGGCTTCCGAGTACGTCGGGGCACAGTCACGTGACTGGCTCGGAACACGTGATTGTTCAAACTTTTTCGGCTTATTACTTTCACTACGTTAGTTGGGAGTTTATTTTTAATTAATATTTTATCTAGAAAAAAAGTAAAGTAAAAACAAAAAAAAACAAATCAGTTCCAAGTAGACAATTTGAAACAAGTGGTAACTTTAATACACACAATGTACAAGGTTTAAAATAAACATAAAACAATTCATAAAATGTAATTCACATCATATGTACAGACAATTCCTCTGCGTCCCGATTGGCTGAAGATGGAAACAACTGTGCAGGGTTTCCGTGGCGACGCAGGCCAATTGTAGCATTCAGAAGTCGGCGTCCAGCGTGAAGTTGTTGTCAGTGTTGGTCGCCATGACGCCCATCCTCTGGTACTCGCCAACGCGCTTCTCGAAGAAGTTGGTTTTACCCTCAAGGGAGATGTTCTCCATGAAGTCAAACGGGTTCTCCACGCAGAACAGCTACGCAAAAACACAAAATGGACGTGAGACAAACGAACGGGACGTCGGAAGCGGTTGGCCAGTCCCAGCGACCGTTCAGTCAGGCGTCTGTATCGCGTCGCCGCCCACTTGCCCGCCGCCAGACCACACGCCCCGCGACGTGACACAGGCAGCGCCGCTCAGCCCCCATTATCGGCTGAGGTCCGTACCCCTGCGCTTCTCATCATAACGGTCGGCACCGACCCACCCCTGGTCCTCCCACGCCCGTCTGCTTACCTTGGAGAAGCCGAGCTCCATCATGAGGCGGTCGGCCACAAACTCGATGTAGCGCTTCATCAGCTCACAGTTCATCCCGATCAGCTTTACGGGCAGCGCCTGCGTCAGGAACTCCTGAAAAGCCAAAAGGGACGTCAGAGGGGCGGAGTCTGGCGGACAAAGCCGGACGGCGGGCGACGCTCACCTGCTCGATCTCCACCGCGTTTTTGATGATGGACGTCACCGTGTCCACGGACGGCTTGTTGACCAGGTGCTTGAACATCAGACAGGCAAAGTCGCAGTGGAGACCCTGAAAGCACATCAGCGCGTCAAACGCGTGCTCATGGCACACACGCGGAAGACACGACACGGACGCCCCTCACCTCATCTCTACTGATGAGCTCGTTGGAGAACGTGAGCCCGGGCATCAGGCCACGTTTCTTCAGCCAGAAGATGGCGGCGAAGGAGCCGGAGAAGAAGATGCCCTCCACGGCGGCGAAGGCCACCACGCGCTCGCCTGGAGGCAGGAGAGGTGCAACACATCAGTCAGTCAGTCAGTGGCCAGCAGATGAAATAGCGAGCGGCCGCTCTTTACCGTAGGTGGCGTTTTTGTTGCCGATCCAGTTGAGCGCCCAGTCGGCCTTCTTCTTGACGCACGGCATGGTCTCGATGGCGTTGAACAGATATTCTCTAAGGGGTTCAAAGATGGCGTCAGAGCACCGCGCCATGCTCATCATCATCATCATCATTGGTGGCTGACCTCTCTTTGGGGTCTTTGATGTAGGTGTCAATGAGAAGGCTGTACATCTCCGAGTGGATGTTCTCCATGGCGATCTGGAAGCCGTAGAAGCAGCGCGCCTCCGTCACCTGAACTTCCTGCGTGAAGCGCTCCACCTGGTGGACGCACAACAACACGCTCACTTACACGCCACAAGGACCTTTTCCTCAGGACTACAATCTTCTCCCAGAACTGTCACGAGTTGCCACTCAGGCACTTTGAGGGGGATTGTATTCTCACAGAATTCAAGATTTGAGCAAACAATTTGGCCGCACATCTCACCAGGTTCTCATTGACGATGCCGTCGCTGGCCGCAAAGAAGGCCAACACGTGAGAGATGAAAAACTTCTCGTCTTCCTTCAGAACTTCCCAGTGCTGCGTGTCCTTGGACAGATCCACCTACACACGCGTAGACGTTAGCACACGACACACGTGTGTCGACAGGCGAGAGCCTGGTAGCGTGCTGACCTCTTCAGCGGTCCAGAAAGACGCCTCTGCCTTCTTGTACATGCGCCAGATGTCATGGTACTGGATGGGGAAGATGACGAAGCGGTGGGGGTTGTCCTTCAGCAGAGGCTCTACCTCCTTGCCACTGTTCTTCTTCATGCCTTTGGGCTGGAACACAACAGGGCAGCATGACATGAAAAGAAGCACGCTACATCTCCACCAATTGAAACAAAACAGTTATTTCTGTACGCTTGCATTCATATTTTATTTTAGATACAGTTCTGTTTCTTTATTAAAAATAAAAATATATGGCAGTTATTCGTGAGATTTCAAGTGGAAAGCAATTTGCCATATGAATAAATATGGTCACGAGTTTGGTCGCCATGAGAAACGATCAAATTAAGGTTACATGTTGATTAAGTGCACTCCGTTGAGCGTTTTATAAGACGAACATCGGGCACAAAGAATTTATAGCGCGCACGCGCACTCAACCGCTTTGGCGCCAAAGTCAACAAAGCGACCTTTGTCAGCGTGACCAAGTTAAAAGACGACAACACACACTTGAAATTGTTGCTAATTTCCTGGTGAACACTCAAAACAATAATGGAAAAGCAAACCGTGGCGAGCTAACTTGGGTAGCCCGTGACGTCACTTACCGGCGTCTCGGCGAAGATTTTGCGCGCCGTTTTGGACGCCAAGATGCGCGCCGTGTTCAGGCTTGGAGGCTGCAAGACAAAAAGGAGACGTGAGCAAGCCCAACTCGGAATTTATTTAGAAAATTGCTCGCTTAACGTTCGCTCACCGTGTTTTCTTTGTCCAGCGACAGCTTGCTGACGTCATCGCTCAGCTTGTTCTCCTTGTAGGCGGAAAGAGGCGCGCGTACGGACTGCATTTTCACACGCACGACACAACAGTGGACGATTTTGAACGAAAGGAGTTCAACTCAATCGAAAGACACAACGCAATGAGAGCGAACGACTGACTGACTGTTGCCGGGCGGTTGCTGAGCTTTTTCTTGAAACCTTGGCGCTCGTAACGCTCCGGACCAATAGAAGGGCAGCTTGTAGTGTCCCTTTAAGGCTGGCGTAGCCGATAGACCAATCGGAATGTACACTCCCCCTTTACGTCACGCATCCCGTTCCGCGGCAAACTTTAAGTAAGAAAGTCTTACAAAAGTGCGCCATCATCACCTGCAAGAAATTTCTTCCTGCATTTTGCAAGAAATGGGGGGCCAACTTCACGCTGGTGCCATCATCTTGTTACAAAATATTCAACTGCGATTTTAAGTGTGAAAGACATTTAAACCTTCAAACTGAAACTCAGTCAAAAACCTTCCGTTGTAAATTTTAACCGAGACTGAAGCGAGTAGATAAACTCGGCGCCTTAAAATGTTGACACCTTCAAAGGACTAAATAACTAGCAGCACTTTTCTTTTTTTTTGGTATGAAATTAACACATATTTTAAATGACGGGAGAATTATTACGCATTACAAAAAGATGAATTTGGTGGATTTCGTTTATGGGAAATGAAGCAGATGTAACTCTGCTTTTGGCCGCATGATGTCGCTGTCCTGTTTGCTTACTTTGTTTTTTTTTCCCGCTGAAATCGGTCAGTAAGGCAAGTGGGCGTAGTCGATATCGCGAATGACATCACTGTTCCGGAGGAGTTGTCTCTCATAGGTCACACCCCCTGACTGCTGCCTCCGATTGGATAAGAGCTGTTACCAGGTGCTGTCGGGACAAAGGGCGCAGCTTTTCCGAACGGATGTTTTTATCATGATTTTACATTTATTCAATGACTGTTATAGTATTAAACTTTGAGCTGAATTTTCATAAAGTTTTGTTGAAAGTCAAAGAAAGAAATGGACTTTGTTTGTAATCCATTTTAACAAAATGCTGCCTGCAAATCAAAGTAATATTTTCTTGTGGTACAATTTATTAAAAAACTCATTTTTTTACACAAGCAATAACATGAGGTATTTTCTTCCTGGCTAGTGGTTACAGAAACAAAATATTTATAAACTAATGAGTAGGAATAGGTAGTATCACAGTGAGAATATTAACAGTTTGCGGTGGAGTTACTTAAAACGTGAAACATTCATTTACAGTACATCACGTATGTACATCATTAAGAAGCAAGCACAACACTTATGCTTTGGTACACAAATGCAACAGGAGATTATTTACACAGAAAGTAAACATCTTGTAATACGAACAGAAAAGAGTACAAAAAGAACCTTTTGATGTTTCAAAAAATGTAGTGCAATGTCACATTGTTGTTTGTCTGTGAACAAGCAGTTGGCCGGCATCCTGTTGCCATCAATGAGTTGAAAAAAAAATCCTGAGCGAGGCTTCTTTTTCATCACGTGTTTTAGTCCGAACACGACACACGCTTGTTTTCTGACCTCCACCAGCATGCTAACATTAGCGTCTTAAACTTTTTTTTTTGTTTGTTTCGCATACAAAAGGTCACCACAGTGTGTGACACTAATGTTAGCGAGCAGCTACCAGACGGTCTGAGGTCAAAGTTGAAAAGTTGTGATGAGGATTCAGAATAGAAAAGAGGCGGAGCTACTTACAACTCAGCATGTATGATGCTCGTCCCCCTGAGCCCACCCTGAGGTGACCTTGAGGCCCACGGGAAGGGCTGCCCCTGAGTCTTGAGTGATGTTCCAGGAGGTGGCGGTGGCGGCGACTTGCCTCTTGGTGCTGGCGTGTCTGCGCGTGTGTTTGGTCAGGTGGTCGCTGCGCATGAAGCGACGTGCGCACACGCCGCACACAAACTTCTTCTCGCCAGTGTGCGTGCGGCGATGGCGGGAAAGTTCGTCGGAGCGGGCGAACTTTTTGTCACAACCTTCCCAGCGGCAGTTGAATGGCTTCTCGCCTGCCGAAACAAACAATCTGCTTGTTGCTATTCAGTCACAATGTGCGTTTGAAACAAAAAAAATGGAGCGGTGGATTTCGCCTACCCGTGTGCGTGCGCAGGTGCGCTTTGAGGTGGGAGCTCTTGAAGTACGTCTTACGGCATCCTGGGAAGTCACACACGTAGTTGCGTCGTCTCGTCAAGTCCTGGACGGCGCTGCTGCCCGGCGGCGAGTAGGCGGGCGTGGGCGCCAGTGGGAGGAGCTTGGTGCCGCCTGGAATCATCGGTGGCCGGGCAGGCGGGACCACCAGCACGACGGCACCCTGCGGCACGGCCGAGCTCAGCAAGGAGACACCCTGTGCCGGCACCAAAGCGGAGACCAGTCCTGGATGCCCGGCCAGCGGGAAAAGCTGGCACAGGAGCGGCGAGGCGAGGGGAGTCGGCGAGGAATGCCGGGGGGCCGCTGGAGGACTCTGAGCGGCAGAGGGCGGTGCTCCGAGGGTTTCTGTGATGTGATGGGTGACACCCCCACTGGTCGCCGTGTTGGCGCCGCCCTCCGGTGGAAGTACTGACATCGCAGCAGAGTCAACTGGAAGGCGGCATGGGACGGATGTGACCCCGTCAGCCTCACCCACGCTGGGACTACGAGGCGGAGTCATGCACTGCAAGTACGGATCATGTCATCAGCACGCCATTTCAACCATATCCAATCACAAAACTCTTTGAGCAGGTCTTCCATGTTTCACAAGCATGCGCAGACTGTTCCCAAACAATAGTAGTTTTCCCTTTCTCAATTAAGTGAATAAGTAAAAGATTGTGACACCTAACCAAAATTTAAAAAAAAAATCCTGAATGTCACAAGTGTCATTGAGCACTCACCAGCGACGACAATGCCGCCATCTCATTGGCCGAGGCTGCGCCCTGCGAGTGCGGTGGGGCGGAATCACATGAGTCGGACGTGGGAGTCAGAGGGCGGGGCTCTGGCAAACTTTGACCCCAGAATCTCATGCTGACCAGCGCCTCGGCCGCCTCCAAGTCCACCTGGAGATCGGGAGGTTAAAGGTTAATTACAGCAAAAGCACGTGATGTCCTGATGTCACCACCTTCCTGCGTGCTGATTGGCCAACACGCAATTACAAAGGAGAGCGGGCGAGGTCATGGAGATGAAAGTGAGTCTGTATCAGCGCCGCCTCCATTGACAGGAAGTTGACTTTCTGACAATTCATGTACTTGCACAAGATCAGACCGACTTCAGGGGAGAGACCGGGTACACCCTGGGCTGGTCGGCATGTTGAGGTACAAATGGACTGGTCGCCAGTCAATTTGAGGACATACAGAAACAAACTGGTGGCCAGCCAATTATCAGGCCACATGGAGACAAACAATGGACTGGTCGCCAGCCAGCCCAACAATGAACTGGTCGCTAATCAATATCAGGCCACAGAGAGACAAATTGCCTCAACAAATAAAAAAAAAAAAATCAATATGTTCCTCACATCACGACAACGATGATGATGAGGAGGAGGAGGAAGACGCGAGTCATGTGCGGTCGACTAGAGTGGAGGTGACTTGAGATGAACCCGCCCGAGACAACCGGAAGAGACGCGGGGCGCAAGAAGCGCAGCGGCGCGCTTGGACCGGGACGCTCGTCTCACCTGGCGGGAGAGCAGCATGGCTGGGCGGGCGTTAAGCGCGGGGAGGATACGCGGCGGGCGAGATGTTCTGGAGGATCCGGCGGCCAGCCCGGCGCCAAAGACAAAAACAACACAGAGGGAGAAAGGAAGAAGGGGGGGGGGAGTAGGAGGAAAGGAGGTGAGCGGCTGCCGACAGGCGGCCAATGGGCAGAAAAGGTGTAGCAGTTCTGCGCCAATAGGAGGCGGCGAAGGGCGTGGCCACGGCGCCATTGGCCGGGGGCGGGACCGTCGGCTGCCGGGGGGCGGGCTACGGAGTCAGCGGTGTCACAGTAAACTCGATGAACTCAGTGAACCCGCGCGTGCCGTGCACACGCTGCGCGCTGCCGCCACGTGCCCGCGCATTACAGGACCGCAAGAAAACAAGTGCATGGATTGCGAAGAGCACGTTACTTCTCCACACACGCACGATACGCACATGCTTTATACGTGTCAACACACCAGTAAGGGAAGAATGCTTACTACATGTCAACAAGATCGGTTTCTAATACAGTATATGGACACTGGGCATGTTTAAAACACGTTTATATAAATGCACACTAAATGTCACAATTATAAATAACATCTTACAAATATATACACACACCAGACATGTTTAATTAAAACACAGGCATTGTAATGTATTAACAATTAGTAATACAGACGCTGACAAAATATAAAATCAGGAAAACAAGAATGGTTCAGTGTTGCTGCGCTTGCCTCTTTCCAAGGAGTCAGAGGCCCACAAAAAAAAAAAAACCTGACTGACAGGCAGGCGGGTGGCCATAGCTACAATTCAAAGCATGTGCTCGTGCAAGAGATGCAGATGCTCGGATGAAAACCGCACGCATACACAAAGAAAAGTTAAGGTGCTTTCCATTTTTGGGCTTTTCACATTTGGTGTAAAACGGAAGCTACACGAGGCTTCCCGGTTGACCAAGTTGTGAACGTGTTAATCTATCTGGCCACTAGGTGGCGGTAAAGGAGTCCAGAGAAAAAAACTAAAAGGTTGGCTTTTCCTTCTTTTCTGTGAATGGTCACTCAACCCTGGTCCTGTTAGCTTTTGCCACCTTGCTGCTGAAGACACGCCTCTCTATGTTCATCACTTCCTGGTGCAGGTGGGCGGGGCTGACTTGCAACAGGAAGCAGAAGAGCTGCAGCAGCCACCGGAAGGATTTCGGGAGTGTGGCCTCAGCCGTCACAGGAGCACATGGACTGCTGCACTTCCTGTACAGAGAAGATGGAGCGGCACGGGACATCGACAATGATTCATCAACTGCCGTCTCAAAATGATCAGTTGTGGCCACAAAATACTTTTTTGTGGACACAAGAAATGTAAACAAAAACGTTCACCTTGCATGAATTCAATTATCATCTCAAGGGACATCCCAATTTCAGTGCATTACCATGTTATGCCACAACAAGCTGGGTGGCAGTAATGAGCTCTACTGAAAGTGGAATCTGCGAGAAGCAGAGTGCCTCGTCGTCAGCGCGCACACCTGAGGCAGGCTTACCGGGGGTTGCAGGGTGCGAGCGGCGGATGCCAGTATGCCTTGTTGACGGGGGTCAGGACTTTTCGTTTCAGGGCGACGGCGGCGCCCAGCTTATTATCGCGCAGACTGGGGCCATCGGCGCCATCCGTTGCCCCCCAACAGAACGTGAAAGAGGACGGTGCCGCAGCAGGGGGGGCGGGAGTTGCGTCGTGCCGTGACAATCTCTCCAAACACAATGTCAGCTGCTCTGCCACTCCTAAAAACAAACATACACACACGCATGCTGTGAGTTTTTTTTTTTTTTCATTTTCTTTGTTTACAGTTGCCTTGGTCTTACTTTTCTTTTTCATGATGACACTTTTGAGCCTCTTGTTTGGGTAAAGAGGTGTGGCCTTCCACTGCTTCCTGTTGATGGCGCACGAATAAACACTTTGAAGACAACGGCACGGGCGCGAGGCCCGTCACTCAGCATCTCACCTGGCGGCGGCGCAATCGCGCGCCTGCTCTGTTCGGAGCTTGGCGGCGTGCACCAGACGGTACCACCTCCTCAGGCTGAAGACGCTTCTCGTGGCCCTGTGTGATGTCTCTACTTTGGTCATCAGATCGCCGGCGGCGTTCGACAAATCCCTGAACGTCAAAACCGAGATCAAGTACGGGAACGGGTCGAGGCAGCGGGAAGTGACATCACCATTCTGTGTGGTCGTCCAGTCCGAAGAGGAGCTTGATGGTGACGATGATGAGGGCGGCGGCCTGGAGATCATACTGGGGCAGCGTGGGGCGGCTTGAGGCTTCCGACAAGCCGCACGTCGTGTCCGCCGTGTCGCTGCGCTCCATCAGCACACACACCCAAGGATGGAGTTCGTCTGTCGGAGGAGAAGGACGACGTAAGTGTTGCCATGGTTACATTACACATGCACATGCATGCATGCATGCATAGAAACAATTCGTCAAACACCCCCTCATGACTAAATGGGATGACCTCGACTGAGTTCACGTTCCAACGATACAACAAAATGGCCGCCTTACTAGCGAGGACACCACATTGCATAAGGAGTGACGCCCAACACCGCCACTGGACTTGGTTAGCAAGTTAGCATTAGCCTACCGGGCAAGTTGGCGCCGGTCAGATAGCGCAGGCTGAGCATGGCCGGGTGCAGCGGGTCCTGGCGGCGAATTGGAGGAAAAGCAGGAAGTCGCAGGAAGCCGACGAGCGCCTGGGCCTTGCAGTGCAACGTGTGGTGGGTGGGGACGCTCTGTCGGCACGCGCGGCGCCGTCAGGACCCAAGAGATGGACGTCGGGATGCAAAAAGTGTGGCGGGGCCTGACCTGCACGCTGAAGATCAGAGCCTCGGGGCCATCCAGCTTCATCTCCTGAGGTAGTTCTTGGTAGGCGTGGACGTACGGGACGTGGCCGTCGTTGGCCAGCCTGAAGACGACAGAGGCGCGCGACACAAAGTCAGAAGCTCCTCGCCACTCGTGTTCGTCATCCGAGGAACGGTGTTGGCGCTCACCTGAGCAGGTCACTGAGCGTCAGCGCTTGGCGACTCCACACAAGCGCCAAGTGGATCAGCGCCAGAGTTGTGGTCATGCTCATAGCGCCTCGGCGTTGCTTGAGGCGAGGCATCGAGGGGGCGGAGCTCCCTTGGGAGCTGGTCGACCAATTGCCCTGGCTGTCTGCGAGGTTGAGGGTCACACGTTGGTGGCAACATGGTGATGACGACAATTTCAAAAATAAATCAATAAATCAGGGACGTTGTGAGGTCGCAAAACAGGAACACCGACTCGCCGCTCCAGTTTGGAATGACAGCCAAACCAGGGAAAGATGGTCGGTAATTGGCGGAACCTGGACGCAATTGCCCAGTGGCGTGCTGACCTGCTTGCGATGCGGACGCGCTGGTCATCCACGCCTCGCCGTCCGTCTCGCTGGCGGATTGAAAGCACGACTCAGTGGCGCTTCCCGATTCTGAGTCCACAGCTTGCTGAGGAGCAAAAAAAAGAAATAAGTCAACATCAGACTGGAGGCCTCTCGGGATGAAAATCTCCTCTCAGGTGGGAGGAACCTCTTAAGACTAGGACTGTGAATTTGACGTCTGCGGGCCTCACCATTTTGAACTTGGCGCTTTTAACCGGGTTGTCCGTGTACGCCTGCTTGCTCATCTGCAGGAAGCGTCGCCACAGCGGCCACAACACGTCGTCCTAAAGCACACGTCAGTTACAACACGGCCCACCCGGTCGCTCCCGACGCCGCCACCATTGTGCTACCTTAAAACTTGGGGCGACGCCCAGCTTGATCAGCGCGGCCGCTTGCCTCATCAGGATGAACTGGAAGCCTTCGCACGCCACCCACCGACAACCGTGCTCTGCAAGAACGCGCACACCTATTTCATGGCCGCTGAAGAGCTTGTAATAAGAATCATAAATTTTAATCAGGAAGAAAAAGAAAGCGCCCTTCATGTCACTCAAGTTCAACTTCCAGGATTAAAAGTCCCCCCCCCCCAAAAAAAAAGGGTATTAAAAAAAAAATGGGACGAGTGAAGTTGGCGAGCGACAGGAGCAGTGCTGCAAAACACAAGCACACTCACCCGGCTTCTTTGCTCGCTTTCCTCGGCCGAGGGTGGAGACTCGTGATGATCTTGGCACGTCAATCAACGCCTCCACCTGCTTGGTTCTCTGAATACAAAGTCCACAATTGGAATCCTTGCGCTCAAAGCGAAATCCTGCCATCATCAGCTGATCGTTATTGGCCTTTTAAAATATCTTGACTCTAAACTAAGCAACATGTCGAGATGGATGGACATCAATTGCATCATTTACATTTATTTAGTCAAATAAACTCTGCTCAAAAAGAATAAAACGTTATTATAATACAGATTTTTATGGAAGGTAAAGCAAATAATGCTGATCTGACAAAACTCTTTTTCTTTTGATTCATGACTGAACTATTAAGTCCACCCGAGTAGTGATTAAGGGAAAGGAGTGAATGATTCCAAAGGCAGCATGGTGGTGGGAAGCATGAGGGCGATTTGTTGCAGCCCACCTCGATGACGTTGTGACAAGACTTGCAGAAGAAGCGACCCTCGTCGGACACGGCCCAGGCCACGGAGCCGCATTGTCCACAGGCCTCCCGGTAGCCGTCCTGCATGTGCAGCAAACATTCGTATTAGCATTGCGCAATAAAATATTGAATAAAAGCGTGATGAGCTCCCAACGAATCATGACGGTCAGTCATAAGTGGCGGTTTAGCTTGTAGCGACGCCAAAATAAGTCAGTACGATAAAAACAAAAAGAAGAATGTCACAGACCGTAAACTCTTCGTCCATTTTTTTCCGCAATTAAGTCTTTGA
This sequence comes from Idiotropiscis lumnitzeri, assembly GCF_059441095.1. Taxonomy (NCBI): domain Eukaryota; kingdom Metazoa; phylum Chordata; class Actinopteri; order Syngnathiformes; family Syngnathidae; genus Idiotropiscis; species Idiotropiscis lumnitzeri. Next base: position 4,140,481 of record NC_142411.1, on the reverse strand, counting down.
AAAGATTAATGTGACACTTGTGGACACTTTGCGCTCTTCATGTGGTGCTTCGGTTGTTTCGGAAAGAGGTTTCTCTTTTTCTGTTTCATTTCTTTCTACAACTCAACAACTACTGCCACCCAGAGGAACCAATAAGAACTGCATTATGAATTCCTTACGCAAAGAAATTACGTAAAAAAAATATTAAATACAAAATCAATACTTTTAAATTGGAAACAAATTACATTCGTTAATGTGGGTGTGAACATGACTTGATGAAATTTTATTTCATCCTTAAATAGTAAATGAATAAAGTTCGCTGTTTTTTTTTTCAATATAAAAGCTTGAGACCGACTCGTATTACAAGAATCAAAACCAACTATTCAATAATATAGAATCTTGAAAAAAATCATAATAATAATAAATACAATTGTATAAACGTGTTGGTTTCATTGAAACGAAAGTGAATTTTTGTTCGGTTAAACACTTTTGTTGTGAAGCCGCACAGAAATGAGCTTCCGCTTTCACAGCCCCTGCTTCTCCCGACCTTGACTGCTCAGCTGCGGGTCTTCCTGGTTTTGTCAACTTCACGGATTTTTTTTTTCTTAACTTTTATTTGTTTTTTTGCTTTTCTCTTTCTTCTATGACAAGAGTCCAACAGAATCGGAACACTAGAGACTTGAAATGTAGCCTCAAGTCTCCTTCTGAACGCACCAAAAGTGAGCAGCCGCTTTTAGCGTTGGAGTGACGTCACCAACAAAGTGAACATGTTGATAGCTTTTTTTTTCTTGGTTTTCACTCAAAGTGAAGCCTCAACGCACGCACAAGACCCGCAACTCTGTAAGTCTCTTTTACACGCAAACTGCACTGTGTTGTCATGCAATATTGCAATATGTATATATAAATATATGTCTCAATGGCCTCATCGGTTTCAATAAATAGAATAAAACAAATCAAGTATATAATAGTAGAAGAAATGTTCAACAAGTCAACTTCAAAATGGCTTCAAGAGAACAGTTGTGAAGAAAGATTTGGAATCCTTCCATTTCCCCAAAAATCTGAGGGCTGCTTACGTTTCTGTGGCATGAGTCTTGGCGCTAACAAATCCCTCCGTGTGGTCCTCAGCATCTCTGAGCGCTATGTTGGACGACTTTGATGTGCTGTCACCGACCAGCGTGCACGCCCACTCCGTCCGGCGCCGAGACTTGCTCGCCACTCACGTGGAGAAAGAGATCAGCTTCCATGCACTGCAAAGGTCAGTAAACGCATCGCACCCAAAAAAAGAATTGTTGCTCTGTTTGATGACTGACTGTCGTCAATGTTGATGTAACGGTGACAGACACTTCCGTCTGTACCTGAGGACCAACGAGCACATCTTCACCGAAGACTTTTCGGCGTGGGCGGTGGACGATGACGGCGAGCAAAGCCTGCACGTGGACCGCCACGCCTTCTTCACCGGACACGTTATCGGTGACCGCCGCTCTTCGCCAAAGTGGGCTGCTCCTGTTTTCTTATGCTTTTTTTTTTGTTTCGGCAGGGGAGGAAAACTCACGTGTTCAGGCTCACATGGACGATCGAGACTTCTCCGCCCGCATCGTCACACAGGAGGCGGAATTTAACATCGAGGTGAGGTCATTTGAGTCAACTAAATGCAGCCGGACAATTCAGAGTCTTAATTGTTGCGGTGGTTTTGATTCCAGCCTCTGTGGAGGTTCACGCAGCCCTCCGACGGCCGTCTGCTGGTCTACCGCTCGGACCAAATCCGAAATCTCAGCCGACCTCGGCGGCCGTCCGTCTGCGGCTACGTCGACTCCCACCCCAGCCACCTCCTCCCCGACGGCGCTCGCCTCGCCGCCGAGGACGTCGATGACGACCAAGAAGGTACGACCGACCGCGAGATTCACGTCAGTGACGGCGATGCCGCGCATGACATCACTTCCTGTTAGCGCACGTGTGACTTTGTTATTGTGCGCGCGTCAGAGTGTGCGTGGCGTGCACGTCGCGACGTGCACCCTCACAGTAAGAACACGTGTCCTCTGCTGCTGGTGGCTGACCATCGGTTCTTCACGCACATGGGACGCCGCGACGAGAGCACCACCGTCAACTACCTGGTGAGATGTGTCTGCGTGTGCGCACGTGTGTGTGTGCTCACTAACGTCATCGTGGTCTTGCAGATCGAGCTGATGGACCGCGTGGATGACATCTACAGGAACACGTCGTGGGACGACGACTTCTCAGGCTACGGCGTGCAAATCCAGCAGGTGCTTAGTCGTCTGCAATCACTCGAGCGCCGCCACGTGTGTGTTTGACGTGCGGTTTTACGTGCGCGTCAGATCATCATCGAGAAGACGCCGACCGCCGTCAAAGAGGGAGGCGTTCACTTCAACATGGCCGGAAGTCCCGTGGCCGATCGAGACGTGTGGGATGTCAAAAGGCTCCTGGAGGTAAAACGACAACACCCTCGCTCATGCAAATCCACCACAGGAGCCCATTGGCTGATTTTCTTCGTGCATGTGGGCGTGTCTCTCTTGCAGCAGTTCAGCTTGGACGTGTCAGAGAAGGCAGCTAACGTGTGCCTGGCGCACTTGTTCACTTACCAGGACTTTGACGAAGGCACGCTGGGTCTGGCGTACGTGGCGCCCGTCAAACCCGACATCCCCGGCGGGCTCTGCTCCAAAGGCTGCCCGTCGGCCTCGGCCGACGCGGACCCAGGGCGCCTCATCTATCTCAACACCGGACTCACCAGCACCAAAAACTACGGCAAGACCATCCTCACCAAGGTCGCCCCACCGCACGTGCACACACCACACCGAGACCACGTCGCGCGGCACGTGACAGCGCAACTTCTCACCTCCGTAGGAAGCCGACTTGGTGACCACTCACGAGCTGGGTCACAACTTCGGGGCGGAGCACGACCCGGACAACATCCCCTACTGCGCCCCCCGAGAGGACCAAGGTGGCAAGTACGTCATGTACCCCATCGCCGTCAGCGGAGATCACCTCAACAACAAGGTCAGTCCCTTAACGACGAGGGTGGCTCGTGACCCTTGACCTAAAGTCAAGTGACAAGTTCAGTCTATGAACCTGAACGTTAATGACGAGGTCGCATTGCGACCTTTGACCTCAACAACAATTTCGGTCCATGACCGTTGACCTGTATGAGGTCAGCTCATAATCCTTGACCTCAACAACAAAGTGGTTCCGTCTAAAATCTAGTCCAAGTCCAAAGTTCAATCAAACGTCTTCATCCATGTCTTGTTCAAGTTCTTAGTGTAGGTTTATGGTTTGTAGTCCAAGTTCAAGTCTCAAGTTCTTTTTAGAGCCCTAGGCCAAGTTCTTGTTGTCTTCATAATTCCAGTCCGAGTCATAGTCTCGCGCTGTAGTCTTTAAACTAGTCCAACTTTTAGTCCGGATTCTAACACGAGGTCCTTGAGCTAGTCCATATGTTGTGTGTGCGTAGGTGTTCTCCAAGTGCTCTAAACGTTCCATCGTGAAGCGTCTCCGCTCGAAGGCGTCGTCATGTTTCAAGGAGCGTACAGTCAACGTTTGCGGGAATTCTCGCGTCGAACCCGGCGAGGAGTGCGATCCCGGCCTGCTGCACCTAACGTCGGACCCGTGCTGCACCGCCAAGTGCCACCTGAGACTGGAAGCGCAATGCAGGTCAGAGGCCGCTCGCTCGCTCGCTCAAAATAGACGGCGGGCAGTCAGCCTGAAGGTCTTCATGATAGCAAAAAGTGGGGTGGAGATAATGTTAGCACACGGCCAATTTTAGCATGATGCTAATTTTAGCGTGTGTGTTGTGTGTAACTTGTGGCCTATTTTTAGCGCAGCAATGGCATGTATGATGCCAGTATTACATGATTACTTTTAGCTTCTTGATAAAATTCCACTGTTGCAAATGTTAGAATGCAAACTCGCGGCAAATTTTAGTTTACTTCGTTTGCGAATAGAAGCCTGACATTAAATATTAGCATGTCATGTTAGCATGTTGCTACGTACGTGCAGCAACAAGTACAGCGCTAGTCCATCGCTGTGTGTGAATAAAACTAGCATGTTGCTCATGCTAGTACATGTTGCTCCGGGTGTGCAGTGACAGGAACAGCCCATGCTGCAGGAAGTGTCAGCTGGAGGCGGCGGGCGAGGTTTGCCAGGAGCCCATCGACGCCACGTGCAAGGGACGTTCCTACTGCACAGGTCAGTACAAGTCAAACTGAGAAATGAATAAAAAATAAATGAGAAAAGGAGTCCAGCTTCTCAGTTGTCGCGTCTCAGACAGATCCTGACTGATTTCCTCCCTCCATGTTTCCTTGTCGGGGTCTTTTTAGGCTCCAGTGCAGATTGCCCACCTCCAGAAAACGCTCCGGACCAAACGCCGTGTTTGGACAGCGGTGAGTGTCAGGACGGCTCGTGTGTCCCCTTCTGCCTCGCCGTCCTCAAACTGGAGCCCTGCGCCTGCAACGGTATGCCGAACCCAAGGCCGGCCATCCTCTGTTCTGCCGCGAACACCGCCGCCACCATCTTGTTGTTGCTGTTCCAGAAACCAGCACTTCCTGTAAGGTTTGCTGCCGTGGCAACGGCGGCGTCTGCGCACCCTACCGAGATGCGGAGGGTCACTTCTTGTTCCTGCGTAAAGGCAAACCCTGCACGGTGGGCTTCTGCGACGGCGCGGTAAGACGTTGCGAGGAAGCGCGCGAGGCTTGTGGATGTAGCGCAGACGCGTTTTTGACGTGCGGCGTCTGCAGGGGAAGTGCATGAAGCAGGTGCAGGATGTGGTGGAGAGACTTTGGGACTTCATTGACAAACTGGACATCAACACCTTTACCACGTTCCTGGCGGACAACATGGTTGGCTCCGTGGTGGCCTTCTCGCTGCTCTTCTGGATCCCCTTCAGCGTGCTGGTCCACTGCGTGGTGCGTAGAACCAAGCGCACACCAACCCATCACGATGAAGACGATATGATTGATGACGTGTCGTTTTGCGGCTCAGGACAAGAAGGTGGACCGCCAGTACGAGCAGACCACCAAGTCACTCCTCTTTCCCAGCGTAAGTAAACGCCACTTCTGCGACATGCCCGCTTGCTGGCTTCTCGTACCTTCAACCGAGATGTTTTTTATCCAGAACGCCGAACTCCTGAGCAGCCTCGAGTCGGCTTCCGTGCGGATCTTCAAACCTTTGAACGCACGCTTCCAGGCGTCCAGCCCCGACCCCCCGGACAGCCCCAGAATGGCCACCATCGTGGAGGACGCCAGCGTGGACGAGGCGGCGCTGCAGGAGGCGTTCGGGCGGCCGCAGGGATCAACGGCGCGTTCCTTCGAGGACCTGACGGAGCGGAGTTTGCCGCCCGCCAAATTGCGACGACAGCGCCACGCCGATGCCAAAGAGACGCTGTGCTGACCGCGCCTCACCTCACATCTCGGAACTCTGTGCCCACCTTTGTGCCTCTTTCTACATCACAATCAGGAAACTTTTCTGTGGAAACAAATCGTAACGCAGCTTTTTGAGGTTACCATTATAAAAACTAAACGAAAACGACCCATCATCTGGACGGATCCAAATTCTGGCCTTGAAACTCGGCTAATCATTCTTGTATGATGGCCATCAAAACTTTACTGACCTTGGTGGACTTGTCCGCTCGCTGACAGAATTCATTTTCGGTCCTCAGCACAAACGAGTGACGGCGCAATCCGCACGATGCCCCCAAAATTTGAGGAATACAAAAGCGAGCTCAGGGACACGCCAGGACGGAGTCTCATGATTGAAAGTTCATGTTTATTTTACGAAAGCAAAAGTTTAAAACAAGGCCAAGTGTTGGCAAACAAACTTGATGCCATGAGAGGGCAGTGCGGTGTGTTCGGGCAGGCGCGGCCTCCCTCTCAGGCGACGGGGCTGAGGGCGTCGTACAGCCGATGGACGGCCACTTCCAACATGTCCTTCAGAGACTCGTCATCGGCGCACGTGACCTCCTGCGACGAACGAAGCAGTCGCATTGCTCAAGATAGCCTGACCTCGCTTGAATCCTTCCCTAGCTATTGCTCTGGTGCATTGAGATACAAGTTGAATTGGTTCTGTGTGGACTCTCTTAACTCAAAACACCCCCCCCCCTCATTGAAATGACGAGGAACGCCATTCAAAACGTGTAATGTAGTTTTTTTTTCTTTTAATCAGGATAATCGGCACACTATAGGCTTTATAAAAACAGAATTCAATAATTTGTAACGCTTTCTCGCTTGTCTCATCCTGGCGTGTGTGGCTTGGCCACCAGGGGGCAGTATAAGAGACAGAGGAGACGACATTCCTGAACAGCAATGAGTTGTTCCTTGCTGAGGAACAAGAATGTACGACTGAGTACTCGATCGTCGGGCTGCATCATAAACAGCTTGGAGACTCTTTTCTGACTAATATTGATCATTTCTATCGATCGCCGTTCAGCACTCGTATCGCAAGTTGGCGCTTGCAAGTCACTGAAATGAGGAATTGATACTCACACGGGTCTCGGGGTCCACCTGAGCCAAAGCGCCGTCCACGCTGACCGTCACCTTTTCGCCATCTTTGAAATCTACGCAGTCCTCACCGAACATGTCACTAAACACACACACCCCCACACACACACGTCAGGTTATCATCACTCATCTGTTAATATCGTAATCAAGACAGTTTTCCTTCGTAGGATCGTAACTCCGTCTTCAAATACTCACTGCAGCATGAGTTCCAGTCTTTCAATGAAGACTTCCTGGTCAAAAGTTTCCCGGCGCACTTCCAGAACTGAAAAGAAAAGGAAGGCCGGGTGTGAAAGGTCAAACGGGGACCGGGTCACGGGTTTTACTGCTGCTCCTTTGACTGACTCTTCTGGGCGTTGGGGTTGGATTGGACCTCGAGAACCACGGTGGTCACCACGTCGGCATACATGTCGTTGAGCGGGTTGGCCAGCCACTGAGAAAACGACACACGCGTTTGATCGGCACCTGCTTCCAGCTCGACACGGTCAACATTACTGTGCTCATCCGACCTCCAGTAGAACCATGCCAGCCTCATGGACCAGAGTGATGCTTTTGAAGATCCGTATGGTGATCTTCTCTGCAGACTCCACCTGCTCCACGTCGCCTCAATACAAAACACGCAACTAATTTACACACGTGGACAATCACGACATGACTAATTAGCACGGACACATGCGCAGGTGAGCGTGCAGCTTACCGGCGAGGCATCGAAGCTGGCTGACCAGCAGTGAGATGGGTCCCGTGTACGGGATGGCCTGCGTTTGCGTGACTGTGCCCACGTTCAGATCCGTGTACTCTGAACCACAACATGTGATGACATCATCGGTCAAGACAGCGATGGAGTTTGAAACATGGCGATTTCCAAATTCAATCTTATACGAGCTTATGGGTGGAAATTTTGAATGGAAACATGTCAGCCAATGAGAGAAGGGCAGGCCAAAGAAAGCAACCAATTTGGGGAATGCACGTCATTTTCTAGTCATTGTGACACGCACCTGAGAGATCAGAAGGCGTGAGAATGTGATAGTTGAAGTTTTTTTTGACGAGGATGCCCGACACCCTCTGCCCTTGAGTGCAGCTCTTGTCAGCCAGCAAGCCCATCACCTAGAGAAAAGCACGCCGGCATTCATCAGCGCGCCGCGTTTAAAGACTACGTCGACGCCGTCAACGCACCTTGGCCAGTTTTTCTCCGCGGAAGTTGAGCGTAACGGCCTCCGTGTTCCTGGGATTGTGGACCTCGATGTGGACCTGGTCGTTGTCCTCGTACTCGCGGATGAGCGCCGCCTTCAGCCGGGCCATCTCGTTCTGCTCGCCGTGGACCAGGATCTGCAAGCGGCAGATGGAGACGTCCGCGTAGGAGAAAGGGAGTCGCTCTCCGGCGCCTCCCGCAGGCGGGCGCTTACCACGTGCGGCGGTTTGAGCGCTCGGATGAACTCGCTGGTCTGCTGGTAGTCGGTGTGCGCCGAGAAGGAGATGTAGTCCACCGACATCTTCAGCGGAAGCTTCTGACCCGACATGGTGCAGATCTCTTCCGGCTCCGTCATTATGTGCTGCAACATCGCAAGCGCACGCCATATAAGTGAATTCACAAAAAATAAATAAATGAACAAAAAACTGAGGTGGCGTCCGCTTTTTTTTTTTTTTTTTTGCACCAATGAAGTTGGTTTATTGACGTTTGTGAGTTTTGTGTGCGAAAATTTTCCTGTGTGTATGGATTTTCTTTTTTTGAAGTGTGACAGTTTTATTTTTGTGGTGAGCGTTTAAAGGAACCGCAAGCGTTTTTTTATTTCTTTTTTTTTTTTTTGCGTGAGTGCGCATGCAAGCGCGCACCTTGGCGAGCGTGCCTTCCACGCAGTATCCGGCGATAATGACACCGTTCCTCTTGTCGGTGCACCAGCTCTCAAATAGTTCTCGGGACAAACCGCTCTGCATCATGCCGGGAGACGCCATCACCACGCTGGGCCCGATGTCATCAAAGTGGTCCATGCTCTGCCACACACACACAAGTGATTGCATACCATTGCTGTGCTTGAACCAAAAACCAAAAAACAGAAATGGCCCAAGCTCCTGACCTTGAGGTTGCTGATGTGCTTGAAGACAAAGGGATTGTTGACGTTGATGGCCTTGCGGATCTTGTCATTCATGGCGTTGATGTAGGTCTGGTAGACGGCCATGCACTTCCTGGCCAGCGACGACGCGTAGTAGATGGGGATGTCATGCAGCTCCGGGTGGTTCTGCCAGTACTCGTCTGCGCACGCGCAACACACACACACGCACATTTAAACACATGTGCTGACACACACACGCACACTTTCTCAAACAGACACATCCACTCAGGCACACACACACACACGCAGACGCGCTTACCCAGGATGAGCAGAAGCTCCTGCGCTCGTCCGAGCGCAAAGACGGGAATCAAGCAGCGTCCCTCTCGGTTGACGATGTCGTGGACCGTGTTGCAGAAACGCGCTTCACGCTCCTCGCGCTTCTCATGGATGTGCGTCCCGTACGTGGACTCCTGATGCAGACGGGGACACACACACACGCGCACCCCCACACACACACACACGTCTCGTAAGCACGGTAAGCAGCACACAAGGTCACAAATCTGCCCCGGCGCATCATCAGAGCTGACCGTGATGAGGATGTCCGGCTTGACGCTGGGGATCTCCGCCGCCATCAAGTGTCTGTCCTCCTGACGCGAAAAGTCTCCTGTGTACAGCAGCTTCACACACACGCATGTTTAAGTCAAGCTGTAGTTTTCATTTTTTGGGGTCGCTCTAGTTGGTGATTGGTACCTTGACGCCAGCAATCTCGATCATGAACATGGCGGCACCGAGAACGTGTCCGGCGTGGTAGCACCAGAACTTGATGCCGGCCACTTCCTTGACCTCGTGGAAGTTGATGGTCTCGATCTTGTCCATGCTCTCCTCCAGGTCCGTCTCCGAGTACAGCATGTCGTCGGCCGAGATGTTGCTGTGGGGCGCCAGGTGGCAAGGTCACGATCGCCTCTGGCTGACCGGCGCCAGCTCGGGTGCGACGCTACACGTCCGCAACACGGTTTACCATGTGAGCAAGTCCCCCGCTGAAACTCACCTGACTTTGACATAGTCTGACAGCAGCCAGCGGTAAATGGCCTTGGTGGCGTGTGTCATAAAGGTGCGCCCCTTGAAGGTGGTCTTCTGCAGGAACCACGGAAGAGCACCGCAGTGGTCCAAATGGAAGCTGAAGCCCACGCAAAGAAATACAACATGTCAGCACTGCGCTCATCCAACCAGATGTGGAAAACGTGTTGTAGTTTTACTAGTTAAAAAAAACCATTTTGAAGTAGGAGGGATGGATGACTTAATGTGGAATTTTATTGCGAATTGGGGAATTATTTAGGGAAAATATTTTGGTGAGTAACAGCGGGTGACTAACTGGCTGATGAGCAGCAGGTCAATCTCAGCCGGGTCGATGAGGTCGATGTACGGCAGCGCGTCCATGCCCTCCAGGCCTGGATGGATGCCGCAGTCCAGCTGCCAGACAACAATGAGGCACTCTTGATGTCATCGCACGACCAGCACCAACCAAACAAAGAGGCGCAGGAGTATGTACCTACCATAATTTTGCGTCCTTTAAACTCCAGGATAATGCAGGAGCGTCCCACCTCTTGGCCTGCACCGCTACACACACAGACACAAGTGAAAATGTTTCTTATTAGAATCTGCTGCATCGATATGCAGCAGTGCCCTGATTGGGCGAGCACTCAAGTCGACCCGACCACACGCACGCGCTTACACGCACGATAAAACATTTGAATGAAACATGACAATATCAACAAACAAAAAAAATATTTTTTCGCGCATACAAGCAAATGAGAAAAGGAATAAGTGATGTTTCGATATGATGTTATACTTGAGAGCGCGTGAAAGAGTTTGGCGGGAGGCCGGAGACAAAAAGTCAGACAAAGTTGAGCTTCGAAGCACTCACAGTGGACGAATAAGCAGCTGGTCGCTTTCCTCGGCAGGAACTACTGCCTCACTTTTGCGTTTGTTCGCCATCTTCCACTCGACAAAAAGCAGTCAAACGCCAAGCAAAACGACATTCACACCACAAAGTGGGCAATTAGGTGCGCATATTGCTCGCCCCGGCGTTTACTTCTGGTTGTTCTCTTTTTCGACGTCCTATAAACAGCGCCACTTTTGCATTACTGCCATCTGTTGGATGGACTTGCTTACTACAAGCCACTTTTCTCTTTTTATGTTTTTTTTTTTTTAATTAAATACACATTGAAATTATTAAATAAACCAATCAAGACATGAACTTGTCTATTGATTTATTTAAACAAATTTGGTCCTCCATAAAAAACGTATTTAATAATTATGTCCTAATTTAACTAACACAGGGTATTAATTTGTCAGCTTTGTTTTATTGCAGTCCGCTACCAGATCGGCATTCCAAATGGCCACTATCCAAATCTCTCACCAAAGAGGCTAATTTTTAACTTGAGCGTGTGTAACTGAACTCAATTCGACTAAACAAGCACCCTTCGGCGAATGGTGAGCTGAAATTGTTCAAAAAGAGGCGTCAAGCGGTTTACTCAAAACCGAAGAGAAAACAGACTATTAACGCATTGCATATTTCATGCTAATTTGCTAATGCCAACACATAAAGGGGAATGGAAATCAAATCAAACCCTTTAATCAACAGATATTTGATTTATTGCTTTATTAATCTGTCTTGTACTGCCCCCAGCTGGACAAGTTGGGCAGTAGTATATTGGCCATTCAAGTGGTACCAAATGTGACAAAATTAGATTCATTCCCTTTAATTGTGTCATTATTGTATGTTTTTAAATAACGAACAATACCATACAGTGAGTTTTTTCTTATTGTTTCAAGTTACAAACACGGTCAAAGAAGGAATTTAAGTCATACATCAAGGCACATGCATTGGCTCAATAAATCTTGTCAACCACTGGACTGGATGACTGGCCCCAGAGAACTTGAAGACTGGTGCACTGTGATTTCCAATCACTTTGACCCATTTCTTCAAATTTCACTTGAAGACTCATCACTCGGTGATGAAATGCACGAAGGTCACAGGAAAGACTCCACGCCGCGCAGGTTCCGCCTCCACGTGGCCCACCTGAAGCAGAGCGCGGAGAGAGGTCAGAGCGCCGTCAGAACGCCGTCAGCAGAGCGCGCTCACTCACCCACCACTCGCTGTCCTCCTCGCCTTCCACCACAATCACCTCGCCCTCCTCGAACGTCAGCTCGTCAGGGTTGTCGGCGGAACACCTGTAGATGGCCCGGACCCTTTTGGGTCTGGATGCCTGGACCGCACCCGACACACACAAACAAGCCAGATTTCAAAGAAACGCAAAAAAATTATGTCCACCCACAATTTTGCTAATTCAAAGCAAGAAGCCCGCCAATCCAACACAAGGACTTACGCTGAAGGTGGTTCTTGGTTTGGGCGTTGGGGGGGAGGAGTCTTGGGGGGGCAGGACCTGAGAAACTTCATGGAGACGTCACGTTAGTAGCTTGAAAAGTGTGTGTGTGTGTGCGTGCGCGAGTGTAGACGTGCACGTACCTCGCTTGTCTGTTGGAGTCCTCCGAAGAGACGACCTCGGTGGAGCTGCTTTGTTTGATCTGAAACCAGCGAGCATCAAAATTTTGGGAGCACTTCAGAGGATCAAGTCTTAAATCCATTCACAGTCAATTTTCTTAAATTGAAGTGAATTAAATTGAGAGCATTTCCGGTTATTTACCTGATGGGGGATTTGGGTCCGGGTGGTTTGTCAACGGGCGGGGGCAGCGGTGGCACTTTGGGGCGAGGAGGCGGAGCCAGAGGCAAAGGCGGTGGGGAGGAGCGGTTGGCTGTGTTGGGAGGCGGGCCCAAGGAGGGAAGGGGTGTGCTTCGGGGGCCATGGTTGGATGGGGGAGGTGGAGGAGGAGGGGGAGGAGGATCCACTGGGAGAACTGGGGGGGAAAAAAAGGGGGGGGTGGTTAAAGAGTCGTGAAGTTTGACTTGGAAGTAAAACTCAAGGACAGGAAGTACCACTCACCGTACATGGATGTGTTTCTGTCGGGGGTGAGGTTTAAGGTCTGGGGGTCCGACGAAGACCTCTGCCGTCCGATGCTTTCCATGGGGAGCGGTTTATCCGCCTGGCCTCTGGCGGGGGCCCTGGGAGGCAGCGGCGGGTTGGGCCCGTGCGCCAGGTGTCGGTCCAGCACGGCGCCGTACGTCTCGTTGCTGATCATCATGCTGGGAATCTGACTGCGGTGTCTGGCGGTCTGCGCGGGCACGCCAGTACCCACGAAGCAGCTGACGGGTCGGTCCCGCTCGTCACGGCGGGACGGGTTGGGCTGGGGGAGGCATGAACATTCATTTCAGCAAAGGGACGGGTCGCTCGTGTCGATGTCGCTCACCTTCTCATCCAACTCGTCCTCACTCTCGTCCAGGTCGTCGTTATGGAGACGCCACTCGTACTCCACGTGCACGTGAACGTTGAACTTTCCAGAATGGGCCTGAGTCAGCTGACACGCACACGCGAGCATCACCGAGATGAATTTTTTAAATGTAGAAAAAAAAAAAAAAAAAAAAAAAACGGACTCTCACCAGGTCTTCGCATTGAGTGTGTCCGAGTCGTCTGGCCAGGTCCAGTGGTGTTTCTCCACACTCGTTGGCTACGCACACACACACACACACGCAGTGGCACTAACCAAAGTCAACTTTTTGAACATCCCGTCGACGTGATTCAGGTGTTCGTAATCATTCACCTCAACAAAACTATTTGAGTTTCGATAAAAACGACGGCAGAAAGGAACAAATGAACGGTTGGCAACGCGGCGCCGCCGACGCTCGACTCACCGATGGCCACCGACGCTTTCCCCCGAAGCAGAAGTTTCAGGCACTCACTGTTGTCCGTCAAGCAGCAGTAGTGCAACGCCGTGCTTCCCTTGCTCGTCTGCTTGTCCAGGTTGCCGCTACGCACACGCAAGCGGTTATGCACACACGTGTTGATTAAAAACACACACTGAGCGAGTGAGAGACGTTTTTTGGCGTTTACCTATTCTGCGCCAGGAAGTCGACGATATGCAGAGAGTCCCTGTCCACCATGCGCACGGCCAGATGGAGGACCGTCTCGCCCGGCTCCTGAAAGACCGTTTACGAATCATCGTCGTCATCGTCGAGGAATTTTCAAGTGTGAGGCGGCAAGAAGGTCGTACGTGCTGGTGGGGCTGGGGTAAAGCCTCGGTGAGGTCGACGCCCTCGCCGTAGACCTGGATGAGTGCCAGGATGTCGCGGTTGCGTACCGCCTGGTAGAGTGCGTGAAGGCGGTCGTCGGTGTCGACGCAGCGGCGGCGGACCAGCGCCTTGTTTACGTATTTGGACGTGATGAAGTCCTTCCGGCTCTGCCTGCGCGCGGTTTTATCAATCGAGTTTGTCTGTCTCGTATCAAGAATTTTTCAATCTAGTTTCGATCTGGATCTAGCGGGTGCGTGTAAACTCACATGTCACTGGTAGGTTCAGGCTTGGTCACGCCCCCCGCAGAAAGCTCCGCCTCCATGATGTCATTGAAGGCGGCGTTTCCGACATTCTTGGCCAACTGAAAGGCGAGAGCGGCACGTTTGGCGTCGCGATTTCCCGTCGGCGGCCGAGCGGACTCACCAGCAGCTCAGACGTTCCCAGCACGTCCAGGTCCAGACTTTGGATCCTGGAGTAGTGCACCCCGATCTCTCTGTGGATCCCCGAGCACTCGATGCAGATCAGCACGCCAAGGTTGGTGGACAACCACGAGGGACCTGCGCCGTCAGTAAACGCCTCAAACATCCTTCATCCACGTGAGCTGGACTAATGTTAGCGTTAAACCTCACGTGCACACGCAAACGTATGCAAAGACCAGAGCTGGGCTGTCCGTCTCGGGGGCGGAACGGTCCGACCCTGCAACCCGGCCGGACCCCCATTTTGGGGGCATCAAGGACGGTCGCTTTATTTTATTTATTCATTTTCTTGGGCCGACAATTTTTTATAAATAAGGCCAGAGGCTCGAGGCCGGATTGGGACCGAGATCGCGACCACAGGATGAGGGACTGACTGGCAAAAAAGGGTCAAGTGCCCAGCTCTGGCAAAGACACATTCATGACAGAAATGAGAAGCGGCCTAGTCACCGGGAGCGCCGCAGTCGCAGCAGACGCGGTTGCCGTCCATCTTCTTGACGTCGGCGACGATGGCCTTGGTGAGCTCCTGCACGATGTTGTCGCCTTCGTCCTGGTCGCCTTTGAAGGCTTTGCTCAGCGCTTCTTCTTTGCTGTTCTGGAGGACCCACACCCATCTGCGCCCAACGGACGTCGCACATCACCACCGAGGCCACAAAGGCCAGACGGGAAGCGGCTACTCACATCTGGCACTCGGCCTCGTCCTCCGCCTGGAAGTGATACGTCCGGTCGTCTGTGGGGACGGACAACGCACGTTAGAACCATCCGCACGCCTCCTCCGGTCATGTCACACAGCGGGGAGAAAAAAGTCTACACACCCCTGGTCCAAGTCCAGCTATTCTAAACCGTTTTCCACATCCCTTAGAAATATTATGGCAGCAGAGCAAAAAGTTCTTCCCTGTATCCGAGCTCGTCCGCTAGTTCTGATCTTGTCAAGATTCTCTGGTCACGAGTTTGCAATGGCGTTCTCCCGGCGGTGTTGGGGTGCGGCTTACGTGAAAAGAGGTCAAAGTTCCTCTTGTCGTCGGCGTTCTTCTTCACCTGGCACGTCAGCAGGTTCAGTTTGGCCGGCGGTCGATTTGTCTGAAACAAACGCACACCAAAAAAAACTGAGTTAGCGAAAGGAAGAAAAAAAAAAAAGGTGATTTCAGCTGAAATTAAACTCCGCCCCCAACCTACGATGTGATTGTTGCCGATGCAAAAACTTAAAAAAAAAAAAAAAAAAAAATTTAACGAAAAAGTCTTTGCGTGGGTGGTGGCCGGTGGGCGGGGCTTACCGTGGCGTGGCAGATGGTCAGGAAGCCGTTTTTCACCGAGCACTTCCTCTTCTGCCAAACCTTCCTCAGCCTGCGTGACACAACGACGATGAGGACATGATGGCGCCGCCGTCGGCACATCGCGGGGAAGCCGACTCACCCCTCGCTCCTCTTGGACAAAACTCCGGAGCGCTCCGTCCCGTGCGCCTTGTTGCCTTGCAACTGATGCAGGCTGTATCCTTGCTTCTGCTTGGCCGGAGAATCCTGGCAATCAGTCACACAAGGGCCAATTAGGGACCCCCCCTTGGAGGCCCCCCCCCGCCCCCCCAACGACCAACTATCGCACCTCTTTGCTCTCCGACTGCAACGACGCCTTCAGGACGTCTCGGAGCTGAGTCAGCTGTTTCCTCTCGCCATCTTGCGTCTGTTTGATCGCCGTCAGTTCGGACGCCATTTTCTCCACGGAGGGTTTGAGGCTCTCGACGGCCGTCAGCCCATCCTGGAAGAAACTGATTGCGCGCGTGTAGGTGACGCGACGTATTCTTGAGACAATGTGTGTGTGTGTGTGTGTGTCCGTCTACGGTCTTACTTGCACTGCGCGTGGAAATACTTGATGAGGTTCTGCAGGAAGTCGACGCCCTTCTTGACCTTGATGTCGTTCACTTTGAGAAGGTACTGTGAGGAAAGACGTCTAATGTCACTTCCTGTCCCCCGTTAAGGAACGCGCCACCTTTGACCCACCTCGCACATATTCAATTGGAAGACGCGTCGTTCCTTCTCCATCTCCTCTGCGATCTCGCCGCCGCTGAACTCGGTGCGAATCATCCCGTGTTGCTTGGCGTGCTCGCGTTTCTCCTTCTCCAGCTTGGAGCTGTCGACGGCAAAGCCACACTTTCACCGCAAAAGCGCAGCCGGCGGGAAACCCGGCCGAGCGGTCCTCACAGTTTACTCTCGTAATCCTTCCAGGCCTTGTCGAACGGCTTCTTCAGGTCCTGAGGGGACGACACGGGTCACGGGTCACGTGACATGCAGGTCACACATTACACGGGAACATGACACGTAACATGTTTAGAGGTTAGCGTGTCGTGGGACGTGTGGCGTGACGTACCCCCTTGACGCCGCGCAGGTCTCCCTTGAGCAGACTATCCAGCGGGAAGGAGATGATGTTGTTCATGTTCTGGACCTGACAAACAGGAAGTGACATCGGTGGTGAGGCGGGAACATCACCATGACGACGGGGGCACGCGAGCTCACCAGGTTCTTGAAGAGCGCCGTCAGCTCTTTGCTGAAAACGGCGAACTTGAGGAAGGCGGCGCCCACGGCGGCGTCCTCGCCACTCATGCAGTTGTCGCCCAGCTTCTCCATGGCCGACACGTACTGGTCTTCATGCTCCACGTGGGCTGCAACGCATGCGCACACACACGCGTGTTCTTGAGGGGTCAAGTGTATAGGGCCTGATTGATTAATCATCTGATTATGGGTCAAAATAATCCGCCATATAAGCCACGTCCATTGAAATCCACTGGCGGAAAAAACATTTTATTTTTACGCATTGTATATTTAAAAAAAAAAAAAAATCTATATTTTTTTTTTTCCATCGGTCTTAGAAAACAAAATCTTGTCAAGCGTGAAAATGTGTTTCCTATGAGAGTGCTGCACTCCCTCGGCATGCTGGGGCACGGGCGGGAATGGTGGGAATGTTGTGCACGAGGCCACATGTCGGCAAGCACCTCAGTGTGCGTTTGAACGTGCGCCAGTACGCGTGGAAGTGTGCTGCTGAGCGTTGTGTTTGTGTGTGCGTGTGTTTATTTGAGTTCGGGGTGTGGTGGCAGGTCTGTCTGAGGTCCACAGACGTGTCTTGTTGTTGTTGTCATGGCAACATGAGAAAAAAAAATTAAAGACAAGGAGAGCACCTCACCAAGGCCCGACGTGTAAACGGACTTCACCGCCTTCTTCAGCTTGGACAGCACCGAGCGCTCCACGTCCAGAACCTGAATGATCAACGCGCACGCACGCACGCGCACACGCACAAACTGAATATGACTCAACAAGACGCAAGATAGAAGAAATAAGAAGTGGCGTCCTCCCTAATATCAACAAAAGGGAGAAGTTGTACTTCCTGTTGTGATGTAACATGCCGGTCGTCACATGTCACTTCCTGTCAACTTGACATTAAGAACACTTTTGAGTGTCACACGCACGCGTACATGAATGACCCTTCAATTAAACACGCACACGCTTAACGACAGCGATGCAGCTGTGACTTGCTCAAGAGTCACGTGTGTTTGTGTGCACGTGGTAAAATGTGTTCGCGTGCGTGTGTGATAGAAGGGTCAAGTGTCATTATGAACGCTAAACGCTCGCACGTACACTCACACGGACACCCACACAGATACCCCGCACAAGCCCGCCCCCCTCCGCCCGTGCGTGTGCGCGACCTCCTCGAGGGCGTTGACGCTGTTCCTGCAGTGCGTCATCCGCGTGGAGAAGCTGGACGTGGTGGGCGCCTTGTAGTCGTCGTTGCACTCGCCGATGAACTCGGTGACGCTCAGCACGTCCGGCATGGCTGCAGTCGACAGTCCCGACCCGGAAGAGCCGCACGGCCGTGACGTCACGCAGCCTCAGGTGGGGCCAGGAGCGCCACACCTGCTTCACTCACTCGCAACACGTACCCGCGTGCAGCAAAGAGTTGTGGAAGACTTTCAAGTTGTTCTTGACGAGGACTTTCTTCCACTTCGTTGGTGTCCCGACGCGACTGCTCAAATCAAGTCGACGCTCTTTTAACCTACTTCTTCTTCTTCTTCTTCTTCTTCTTCTTCTTCTTCTTCTTCTTGTTCTGCTTCTGCATTTGCTGGGGGCTCGCTCGGCAGTTATTAAAGTTATGAACGGCGTGTTAGCGCCGCCAAGTGGAACATTGAGGTAATAGAAATTACTTTCCCAATCTTCGGCTTCCGGTGGAAACCAGTGCTTACCAACTGGCTGTCCGCGGACCCCCAACGACCACATGGGTAGCCAACGAGGGACCGTTCTAAAAATAGCGCACCAGTGATAGGACATTGTGATTTTCTCAGAATGAGGAAAATGTAAACGCTGGCAGAGATTCATAGATTTTTATCTGCTTCCTAATATAAATATATAAAAACATAATATTTATTAATAACAACAAATTAATTTCAGCATGAATTTGAATAATTAAAAACAGAAGTCAAGTACATAAAATGAGGCTTAAAATGGTTATTAAGCCATTCTTTGTGCTGTGTGGGCGTGTCCGCTGAATATGCTGAAGCCACGCCCCACTCAACTGTCAATCAAATGTGATTTCTCCAATCTGAGGAAAATGGATGCCACTTCCTCAGGCGTTAACCTCAGGCCGGCACATGATCACATGTTAAAGCCAACAAAATATATTCGCTTCAAGCCTCTGCTGCCGGGAATTGCAAGTCATCGGCTTGTCCCCCTCACCAGCTGTGACAATCTTGCATTTTTTTTTTTGTACACTTGACCCACTTTTCATTGTTAGGGTCCATCACACCCTCCTGAATGCCCCCAATCCCCGCCTCCTCTGCCGTTTTAGGGGTTTGACCCTCAAAGGTCATGTGCATCCTCCACTTGTTGGGCCTAAAGAGCCAACACATGTCCCTTCACCCTAGCAAAAGTAGTCAACCATCTCACACACAAAACGCAGCGGACCACATGTGGCCCCCGGGCCGTAGTTTTCTCACCTCTGCACCACATTAGACAAACACACTCAGGAAGACTTTTGACTCAAACGCATTGACAGTAAAACTAAATCGTCATTTTCTTGTTGCTCATCAAACATAACGAATGCAAGAGATGAAGAATGGTCATGGGTGCAAGCCCCTCCCCCCCCAACCCACGCTGTGCAAGGCCAGGGGCACCATCACGCCTCCTTCGTGTCCCACAACACAAATACAACAATGGAACCTCCCCAGGAGCTATGCAATTCGTCCGCCCTTCCACAAAGAAGCACTCCCAAATTAAAGAAATACAAGTCTACATTAACCTCGGCCCTGCAGCCAAAGCGGCCAAGTTGTTTCGGCGCCTGCATCACATTTTAGGCAGTCTGGGTATAAATCCTTCTGTGCTTGTGTATTTTCTTACAGCCATGCACCAGAAACATCTTAACAGGTGCAGCAATTAATGAATAACTAATGGTCAAACTATCAACTATCGTGATAATCAATTAATCATTTAGAGGCCTTGTTTATTTTGAAAGATAATTAATATTAAATAAAAATAGAATTGAGAAAAAACGAATGAAGGAAGAAATTGGCCCTCAGATAAATGACAGCAATTTTTAAAAATTTCAATTTAGAAAACAGGATAGTCTAGTCACATTGGATTTAATGCTATAAACGCACCATTGAAGCAAATAACTTGAAAGTGCAAAAAATTCAGAGCAAGCATTTGATAATGTTGACAGAACATAATAGTGGTTTCATTTTTATTTTCATTACTTTGATTTGGATGCTGAAGGATAAAAAGTGGCTGATAAGCTATTTGAGCTCGGATTGGCTGCGAGAGCGACAAAGGCGCGAAGACGAAAATGACACAAAGCTGAGCTGCGATTGGTCGAGATGAGTAAAAGGCGGGCGGCCGTCCAGAAAGCCGGCCTGCGATTGGCTGACACTCGCGCTCGCTACCGGCGTGTTCAGAAGACGCCGGCCGGTTTGTGTGCGACTGCCTGCAATTCCGAGCTCCTCGCCCAGCCGTTCTGACCGACGGCACAAGCAAACGGAACCGGGCTGGCGGGCTGGCTGGCTGCTGGAAAAAGCAAGAAAGTCGGACTTGACTTACGGCAGGCGGCCACCATGGTTCCGCAGCGGCACGGCGGAAAAGCTGCGGCGGCTCACATCAAGCGGCCCATGAACGCCTTCATGGTTTGGTCCAAAATGGAGCGCAGGAAGATCATGCAGCAGTCACCCGAAGTGCACAACGCCGAGATCTCCAAGCGGCTCGGGAAGCGATGGAAGTCTTTGGACAAGTCCGAGAAGGTTCCGTTCATCCGCGAGGCTGAGCGGCTGCGCCTGCAGCACATGGCCGACCACCCCGGCTATAAGTACCGACCCAAGAAGAAGAGCAAGACGGGCTCCTCGGGAGCCCCCAAGCAACCGAGCCCGAACCGGCGCGGCCGCTTCGTGCTCAAGTGGGACTTCAGCGACTCGGACGATGACGACGAAACCGCCGCGGAGCCGGATGAAGATTCGGTTCGGCTCTTGTACGCCCGGCAGGCCGGCGGAACCTTCTCTCCCGACTCGTCGTCCTCGTCGCGGTCCAGTTCCTCGTGCTGCGGGGACGACCTGGACCGCGAGGTGTTTTCCCTCAGCCCCGCACCCTCGGAACCGACAAATCTAAGCCTCTCGCTGGTGGACAAGGATTTGGACAAGGACCCGAGCGGAACCGAGCGGGTTCGCGGCTCCCACTTCGAGTTCCCGGACCACTGCACGCCCGAACTTAGCCGGATGATAACCGGAGACTTCTCGGATCTTCTCTTCACCTTCTGAACTGGAAGGGACTAAAAAAAAACAATAAGTGCAGTTTTTACCACTTTTCCTCTTTTTTCATTCAGACTTGTACTTTTTATTTGCTCGATTTTCTAAAAAAAGAAAGAAATGGGGAAAAAAAAAACGCAAATGTTTTTCATGCACTATTTAGTTTGCCTTTAAAGCGCTGGAAGTTTTTTTTTTTTTTTTGGTCATGTGTTATTAGTGTAATTTCTGCTCCTGTTTTGTAAAAAAATGGAAGGAAAAACGTGACAAAAATCACAATAAATGGGATGCAACACCATCTCGTTTTTATTTTTTTAAATACGTCACATTAGCGTGCACATTTTTTTTCCTACTTCATAACACGTCACGACATGCACACTTGACATGTCATCGTACGGCATGACGTCATTCTGATCTTGTTTAGTGATTGACATCAAAATATCACATCTGTCAAGACGCAGGGAGGGAAGGTGAAATGAACACGCACGACATTGGGCGCACTGCCTGTCAATCACAAATGTTTATAAATGATCACATTTCAGCACATTTTTTTTTTTGTGTGGCAAACATCTAAAGCAGCGATCCCCAACTTTTTGTGTGCGCCACAGACCCGTTTTGTCTTAAGTTATATTTTTGATGGGTCACTTTGATGGCGAAAATGAGTTGTCATTAATGGGACATCCAAAATTATGGGGAAATTATTTGGCCTCGATTTGAGTCTTGGAATAAATATTCTGTTAAGCCTGTCAGTTAAGTATGGTTGGGGACCGCTGAGCTCAAGAACATCAAGCGCAGATTTGGCGTCACGACAAGTTAACTGACATCTACAAAGACGAAAAATCACGAGAAGGCTTGCAAACGGAAAATCTCCACAAAGTTAGGCTGCGAAATTTCAAATTGGAAACTGGCCGTGGAAATCCGTGACAATTTTGGGTCATCGAATGCGCTTTTGCATCCAAGCATCATTTGCATACTTGCATGCCAAGTAGACCACTCGCTTGCTCAAACGAACAAAAGATTCTGTCATGGAAATTATCATGAGCGTCAAGCGTTTTGCACTTTTCAAGGTTAGGCCCCGTTCCCCATTACCTGTTTGAAAACCAACCTTCATTTTTTTTTTTTTAATTCCCACTTTCTTCCCATTGAAAGTTCCCAACTTTGAATATTTCCAGAATTTTGCAAGATGAATCACAAGTGACAGGAAGTCACAGGACGCTCTCGCGCTCCTCTCCGAAGGCGACGGCGTCCGCCGTCATGGTGCAGACCTCGGGAGGGTCTCCCGGCTTCAGGCCCCTCTTCAGGTGGACCACGCGCACATTTTCGTTGTCAGGGCCGGGGCGGGTGGCGGTGGCGGTGGAGGCGGGCGGGATGATGGCGTCGCTGGCGGGGGTGGGGCGGGGCGTGTGGCTGGGCTGTTCGCCTTGTTGGGCGTTGGTGTTGTTGTTGAGCGTGACGCTGGGGGTGCGGTTCAGGTTCCAGGTTCCGGTCTCGGAAGCGGGCCAGGCCTCCTCGGGACTGCAGATGGACATGCGGCTTTCAGTGGCGTCCCGCAGGGCGGCGGGGAGGCCGGTGGGGGGGCCTCGTTTGCGAGCGGCGCCTTCCTCGTTCAGCAGGATCAAGTCGGTGCGTTCCGCCTGCGACAGGTCAGCCTCCTCGTCCTGCAGCGAGTGGTTGGGCGAGCTCTCGTTGGAGCGCACGCCCGAGTCGGACGAGTCCTTCTTGTCCAAGGTGGCGTCCGACAGGTAGTCCTTCCCCTTCAGGGCGAGGGAGCAGCCGCCCGCTTTGGCCTCCGGCAGCGCTGCCTTGCCGTCTTTCAGCAGCAGGCTGTCGGACTCCTCAGACTCGTCGTCACTGGTTAGCTTCTGGTAGCGTAGGCCGCCGCCGCCGCCGCCCGCCTTGGCGCCCGGGAAAAGGCCACCGCGGTCCGCCGAGGTCTTGCGAGCCAGCAGGGACTTGGACGACCCGTGGTCGCCCTTCTCGTCTTCTTCTGTGATAGGATCCAGCGCCTCGCCGTCGGCGTTGTCGGCCGCGGCTTTGACGCTGCCCCTCTTGCTCACCAAGGCCTTGCGTCCGTCTTGCTCCACGGCGTCCTTGCCACCCTGGTCCAGAGGCGGCGTCATGAAGTGTCCAGGCTGAGGCTGGACCGGCCTATCGCCGCCCCCGGCGCCCTCCAACTGGGCCATCTGCGCAATGTACTCCTGGTAAGCGCATCGGTACTCGGCTTGCTGTTTATCCGTCAGTTTGGCAATGTCGTTGCTGGATTCCTGCGAGTTGAGGCTCGTGATGCTGCCGGTGCGCTGGGGGCCGCCCTGGAAAGAACAAACCAGCATGGTCACATGACAGGAAGCGGCATCTCAGACTAACTTTGATTGCCGAGTTCCCTGACCATCCACGGTGCGCCGGCGTGTCTGAGCGGCTGCTGCTCCTCCAGCCCGATCGTGCTGAGGTCGTCGAAGCTCAGAGTGAAGCTGTACATCGGCGACACGTCGCTGGGGGCGTGGCCGGCGCGGGACGACACCCCAGCCCGCCGACCCGCCTCAGGGTGCCCCCCGGCGCCGCCGCCTTGCTCACTGGCGGCCTCCTCGTACAGCACCTGACTCTCCACCTGACGCATTTCCAGCACCTGCGAGGACAGGACGCGAGGTGAGCGCACGGCGGGACCGGGTAGCGTGCCGAGCGTTCGGTCGCCGCGCTCACGCTGGCTCGGAAGAGCTGCCAGTCTCCGAAGTTCATGTTCATCTCCTTCTTCAGTTCGTCCACGTTGCACTGCGACAGGACTCGTCCGTTCACGTTGGCCTGGAGAGCGAGAACGCGACGCAGATCATCGCCCACATGATCGTAACGACCACGTGACGTGCGGCGGCGCTCACCTTTCTGATGGTGGCGGTGTAGGCGGCCAACATGCCCTGGTCCATGCCCGGGATCTGTCCCACGTGCTCGCACACGCCATCTGTCGTCATGGCGCTCAGGAGGGTCGGCGGGGTCGCCGAAGCCATGGAGGCGGAGCCCTGAGAGATAAATCACACAGCAGCCGTGTTTGATTTGTGATCGATGACGAACGGTATGGAGAGCGGGACTCGTGTTTGCTTTGGCTCAACGTGTCCTAATCATCATCATCCTCTGAGCGTCTACGTGCGTCCGTCGATGGTTCTAACGCTCCGGGCGTGATGTTTGAAAAGGCACGCAGTGTGGCGGTACTTACACTTGCGGGGGTGTCGCGGCGGGCCGCGCTCTTAAAGATCATGCGAGGAAGGAGGTGTGATGGGTAGGCCGCCAGCAGGGGGCGTGGCGGATGGTGAAGATGGTGGTGGTGGGGGAAATATGGCTGAGGCAGAAAGAAAATCAACACAACGCAAATCAAACATGAACGTGACAAATGATGGCTGGGAAGTGGACGCGTGGACTCTTGCTGATGGAGGACATACAGAAATGGCAAAGCTCGCAATATTATCTGTACTCTTCCTAAAAAAAAAAAAAAAAATATCCATCAGGCACGCCGTACTGCAGCGGATGCGGCGTGAGACTGACCCTGTTGTAGAAGGGGTGCTGAGGTCCGGCCATGCCGCTGTAGTAGCTGCTGTGAGGAGGCGGCGGCACCACGGCTCCCGCCGGCGGGTTGAACGGTCCGCTGAAGGAAGCGGAAGGCGAGCACGCCGACGACACCTGACTGTACATGGAGGTGGGACGCGGCTGGACCTCCTGCAGGGTCGGGTAGCCCACCGCGCCGAGGTTCATCTGCTCGCGGGCCGCACGCACGTCTGGGCGCGGGAAAAATGCAGAGAAGGGAGTCAGTGAAAGCACGAAGGACGAGGATGTACAGAAGGAATCATGTTGAGAAGGAAGGAGGTGAAGAACAAAGAAGAAAATGTGCATCAGGTCGAGAAGGAGGCGGAGACGGCGGCGCAAAAGTACCGGCGATGATTTCTCGCAGTTTGGGGTCGAGGTTGACGGTGCAAGGCAGGAAGGTGCGAATGTCCCTGGCGGTCAGGACGGGCGTCCTCGAGGACAGAAACACTTCGAAGGCGCGAACGTCTCCGTCGATCTCCAGCAGCGGTTCCACATCTTTGGTGGTGGGGATGTTCCTCAGCACCCTGAGCGAGACGAAGGTCACGTTCGGCCCGCGTCCGCCGGAAGCCCGCCGCGGCACTGTCAGCGCTCACCTCTCGTAAATGTTCTTGAGCGTGGCCTGGTCGGGAACGCCGTCGCTCTCTTCCAGGAAGAGGATGAGCCAGGATGTCCTGTAAGGCCACTGCTCCGTCAGGTTGATCCACGACGCCAGGCGGTCCCAGTTGAACGAGATCTGATTGGCTCTCAGCAGACGACCTGCGCGCGGTTAACGCAGATCGGATTAGCTGCAGGCGCACCGCCGTGGCGCGCCCGGACGCCGCGAGCGATCCGCCGCTGACCGGTGACGGAGACGATGTTGAGGAGTCTCCTCATGCTCTGAGGGCTGATGTCCGTGAACCAGTCTTCGGCCACCATCAGCTTGGTCAAGTCGAACGACATCTGGCGAGTCACCGAGCGGTGGACTTGCCGACGCCGGTATGTGTCCTGCGCGCACGACAACGGGCAGCGTCACCAAGGCCGCAAACATTTTCTTTGTTGGTTTTGGCAAGCCGTGGTAATCTTACCCGGCGGCTGAGGGTTCCCTTGCTGCCAAACCTGGTGAGTTCTCCCAAGCTGTGCTGCGACAACTTCCTGTCCAGCTCCTCGTGCCATCCTCCACCCTCAGCGCTGGCGGCGTCCCCGTTAGCGGGAACGCCGGCGTTGGCCGAGGCACCGCCGCCCATCTTTCTGGCGCTGGACAGGCCTCTGCTGTTGAGGAAGACGGGCAGGTGGACGATGTTCCTCATGTAGTCGTGTCCGTTGACAAAGTCCCGCAGGACGCTGTTGAGGTTCTGGTTGATGGCCTTGATGATGATGTGCGGGTCGCTGGCGAAGATGGAGATGAAGGGACCTTTGGAAAAGAGGACGCGCACCTGCGGGATGGCGTTTCGTGTCAGCGATATTACGAAATGACGCAACTGAATTCATTTGAGAGGCTTTCAGGTACACGTGCGAGGCGGAAAACTCTCACCGTGTCGAGCATCTGCAGAACTTTGTCCTGCTCACACGAGTCCAAGCTGTCGATGACCACCGCCAACCTGGTCTGGTGCTGAGTGAAGCCGTCGATGGTCTTGGCCATCTTGGCCATCAGCTCGACTTCGCTCTTCAGAACCTGAAAGACACGTTGCCTTTAGCGGCTTCTTTGGCCCGCACGCAACGTCCATCCTGACCTTCATGAAGCCTTCGCTCTTGAGTTTGTGCATCTTGTTCGCGGCGCCGTGCAGCCGCTTCCTCTGCGAGTTGAGCACCGAGTCGGACACGCGCCACCACGTGCGGCAGTTGAGCAGGACGGCCACGCCCACCACGGCGCCCAGCGCCATCAGGACGCCGTTGACCGTCCGGTTGTCGCCGCCCACCCGGAAGACGGCCAGGAGCGCCACGCCGCTCACCAGGCAGCCCACCACCAGCGCGAAGAGCACGAACGACGGCACGCAACATGTCTTCTTCCACTTGCTCTTTCCTGCAAGCGAACCGACATGCCGTGTGCGTTTTTTGTTTTTTTTTGGAGGGCCTCGCATGTGTGCATGCCTACCTTGCGTCTCATCCGTCTTGAAGACCCTGAAGAGGCGAGTGGCGAGGAATCCAAACTCCCTCTCGCACGCGTCCGACAGTGTGGCGATCATTTCGGCCATCGAAGTCTCGCCGCCGACGCTTGACAGCCGATTGTAATCGGTGAATAGAAACCTGCGGCGTGGGATGACATCACCATGAACTCAATGACATCACAGTGACATCATTGCATCATTGTTACGTTCCCATGACATCACTTGGACATGATCGGCGCTGAAGTACGGCGGTCCGCAGGCGTTACCTGACGGGCAGCGCTCGGGCGCTCTGCTCAGGGAGCTCCGGCGGATTGACGAACATGAGCTTGAGGAGGAGCTCCAAGTATCCTACGTGGCGGGCCAGGCGGTTGCTGAGGAGCCACGCCCAGTTCCAGTTGTCCCCCTCGCGCCGGCCCCCGAAGTAGACCACCACTGCGGACGACAAAGAAGAAGGCCTATTTAGCGCGAAGGAGCGAGCGCCATGACGGCGGCGCTCACCAAAGAAGATGTAGAGCAGCGCCAGTAGGCTGAGCGAGACGGCCACGGCCAGCTTGGGGTCCAAGGTGAAGCCCAGCACCAGCGCCACGGTGCCGCACAGGAGGAGCGACAGGACGGCCGCCAGCCACGACAAGCCCAACAGCGGCTCCATCTGCTGGCCGGCGAACGTCTTCATCTCGTCTGACCGCAACACACGCCAACGCACATGTCCTTAATCGGCCCCCGTGCGAGCGTGAGCGTGCACGTGCGCGCTCACCTTCGAGCTTCTTGAGCAGGAAGGACTTTCCGCTGCCCCACTGCGCGTAGAGGCCCACGCAGATGGGCGGCTGCATGGTGGGCTCGCTGAGGATGTCGGCGAGGGCCGAGCTGTACAGGTCGTAGCCCAGCATGTCGCCGTCCGACTCGGTGGGCGACAGGTGACCTGCGGGAGGGGAGCGGCAGCCGGTGAGCCGGCGGGCGGGTTCTGGATGATGGCGGGCCGGGTCACCTACGGGCGCCGAAGATCTGCGTGAGGATGCTTTTCTGGTGGCTGCAGTCGATGTTGTACGGCGTCTCGCCCGCCTTGTTGGGCCGGTAGAGCAGGCGGCCGTCTTTGGGGTTTCGCAGGAGCAGCTCGGCCAGGCGGCGGCTGCGTCCTCGGATGGCGATGTGCAAGGGTGTGTCTCCTCTCTGGGGAAATTCAGACGAGCGCACCAGTCGTCAGCTCGATCGCAAACGGATTGGCGGAATTTCCAAGGAAAAGACGAGAAGATGAGGAGAGACCAGCCACGCCACTAATTTTAAAATGCGTGTGTGTGCGTCTGACCTTGTCGACGGCGGACACCTTGGCCCCTTTATCCAGCAGCAGCTCGACAATCTCGATGCTCCTCATCTTGGTGGCTTTGATCAGCGGCGTCTCGCCGTCCTGCAACGGGAAGTGGAGGCGTCGCCGTGACTTCCTGTCGGCGTGTGGCGCGGGCTTGGCGCGTCTCACCTTGGTGCACGTCTCCGTGTCGGGGTTGCACTGCAGGATGTCGCGCACCATGGAGGCGTTGCCTTTCTCCACCGCCCAGTAGAGCGCCGTCTTACTCTCCTGGACGCATCACCGTCATCATCAACATTCATCGCCATCGTGATCGGCCGTCAACGACATCATCATCATCACGTACCTGCCCCCGAATGTCGATGTCGGCGTATTTGTGCAGCAGAGCTTTGACTATTTCCACGTGGCCCCCCCTCACTGCTCCGATCAGAACCGTGTCGCCGCTCTGCACATTTTTTTACATTGTATTAATTTGTGTCATTATGCATGTTTTAAACGAGTTTATTATAAAATGTTATTTTTCTTATGAAAGAAAAACGACCAAGGTTGAAAGTACGGCGGGCGCCATGCTTGCGGAGGCAGCGCCTCACCCGGTCGGGAATGTTGACGTAAGTGCCGGCGTCGAGGAGGTCCTGCACGATCTCGGTGTAGCCTTCCTTGGCGGCGATCATCAGCGCCGTGTTGCCGTCTTTGTCCGTCATGTTGACGTTGGGGTTGCGCTTCAGCAGCTCCTTCACCACATCCGTGAAGCCACCCTTCACCGCCACGATCAGCGCCGTCATGGAGTTCTGCCGGGAGGCGGGGCGTCAGTTGGCCGCGCGCCACCCCGACGCTGGCGCAGACCGATGCTTACCGCTCCATCCTGGTCGACGTCGGCGCCGTTCTCCAGCAAGTGCGTGACGCACTCGAAATGGCCTTTCCTCGCCGCCCAGATCAGAGACGTCGTCCCGTACTAACACACACACACACACACCCCCTCAGAACATGAATGTGCGTCCAAGCGAGCATCAACATTTGTGTGTGGCTGGTGTTGTCACCTTATCCGAGCAGTTGACTTTAGCTCCGCCGTCCAACAGGAGTTTAACGATGTCGGCATGACCTCGCCCGGACGCCCAGATGATGGGGTACACGCTGTACTGCTGGGGCCAGGCGAATACAACATCATGAAATCAGCCCACACACACTTGTTTGCCACACATGTTTAGGTCTCAATTGCGCCCCCTGTTGTGCGCATGCTACCTGTCCGGTGGTGTTGGGGTTGGCGCCTTGCTCCAGCAGCACCTTGGTGACCTCCACACGACCTTTATACGAAGCCCACATGAGCGCCGTCCATCCTCCCTGACACATAAACGGCAGACTCAAATTATATCAAGCTGCCGCGGAGCTGCCGGCAGCCGATTGGCTAATGACATGGAGGGGAAGCGCACCACATCGCGATGCTCAATGTAAGCGCTGTTCTCCAGGAGCTCCTTCACGACCTCCACGTGACCTTCCTTGGCAGCTGAGATTAGTGCCGACCAGCAGTCCTGAACGCAAGCATGCGCACATTATACAGTTAAATACATGCAACACAACCACGAAGGCATATACAAACACAAAACACACACATGTGCACATTTTCCCGAACACAAATCCACACACACAAAAACAAGCACATTTAAAAAAAACACACACACACACATATCCAGCCATGGTTACCATGCCATCATCAGCACTTATCTTGTTGCTTGGCAACAGCACTGCTCCCCAACCCGACGCTCCTCCCTCACCCCCATCTGTTTTGCTCACCACGTCGTCCAGGTTCACATTGGCCCCTCGCCGGATGAGCTCCTGCACGATTTCCAGGCTCCCCTGCTCGGCGGCCAGCATCAGCGGCGTCTGCCCGTTCTGACCACAACAATACACACACGTTTCCATATCGCATCTACAGTATTTAGTACCGCAAATGTCCACTAAATGAAAAATTATGACTGATTCTGAACAGTAATTCATAATTCCCTAAGTGAGCTAGCATTATTATCACATACGTCGCTGCGTCCGTCCACTTCCTTGAACCGGTCCAGATGGTCCCGCAGGGCCGTCACGTTCTCCTCCTCTACGTGGCCAAACAGCTTCTGGATGGCCAGCGTGGTCATCTTGATGGATGTGGTGGTGTCCATCTTGGCGGTATCTCACAGCGTGCAGCCTCTGCACACGCAGACAAAACAAGCTGTCACTGCGCTCCCTGCAGGCACATCCCACACATGCACATGGCGGGCTGCAGGGGGCGCGTTAGTGATGATGCCGTCATGCACCTGTCTCTGCAGCACTTTTTTTTTTTTAAATCAAGTAATAAATATATAAACAGGTCCAAAAGGGGAATTGAATGCGTACATGAAACATGTTTTGTACCATCAAATGACACCCACTAATCGAATTCGAAAACATTGACGTGTGGTTACCATGGCAACACACTGCAGCGAGCTATTTCGCAAACGTCTAGTTATGTATAATGATAATATTACTATTAATAACCGGATAACGATTATGAATATGTGACTAAAATTCGCTCGACTATTTATTTTCAACGCATGACTCATTCGAATTCAGCATTTTTGCTGCCAAGATGACGCCCATGTAAGCGTACAAACGTCGTTGAAATAATAACCTTCGAGCTCTCCGTGACATTGAAAAGGACTGACATTGCGCTCAAACGCAGCAGGAAACAAACAAAAAGGTGAAGGTTATTCTAATTCTTGCCATGAAAAAAAAAAAACATTATTCGACACCCGCCAAGCGGATTTAACGGGCCAAGTGTCAATCAAACGTTTCAAGGATGCTTGATGGCCGTTCGAAGGCAACAACAAATGTTTACCGGGAGAATCAAGTGGTTTCAGTCCAGGTGGTCTTGGCGGTGGCTGCGGTGGCCGGTTCTGCGGGTTTCTGTCGCAGTCTTTCTGTGGGTTTGTATTGGATGTCAGCCGAGGTTCAACTCATTATTCGTCCCGAACAACAGCCGCAGCAGCCATCTTGATCAAGACTAACCAGCCACACGGCAAACTCCGCTAATGACATGCACATTTCCGCTCACACCTGACAAAGTAATAGCGCATACAGCACTTGTCTTTCAACAAGGGTAAACAACTAATCAGTTATATTAATATTCGCATTCCCCACGCATCTATCTTTGATCTGGTTAGTAATTTTAATATTTTCGCAATATATTCTGGTCTCTGGTCGCTTGGCGCGAAATGCTTATTTTATTTTGAAAGAGTATTATGTTGCTATTTCATTGTATCATGACGCACTTGACAAAAGACTCGGATGATGGAATGCGAGTGAAGAAAAACAATAACGTAAATATACCAAATCTCTTAGTAACCGTGCTCATCCCGCGACCAAACACTTTAATTATTATTTTTTTTATTTTTAGAAGTGAGCGCGCTTGCCGAGTTGGCGAAACGCTCTCGTGCAGGCGTTAACGACTCTGAAGGACCTTTATCATGTTCCAAAAGTGAACTTGGAACATTTCGAAGTGTTTATGATGCTGACGTGTTTCTGAGACGTGACTCCTTCAGCCTGAGCACAAACGACACGCTAAGGCCTTCGAGGGTGTTCTGCATGTATGCGATACAAAATACTGGGGAAAGCTTGACGTTACAAAAAAAAAAAATTTTTTTTTTAATACACTGACTGTATGAATCCAGGGTACTCATAGAAGCAAACTGACGAGACAATGAGGCACACCTGGAAAAGACATGAGTGCCTGCCTGGACTGAGCTGGTTTGTTGAACTCAAAGAACATGGCTGACGAGAACAGCTGGAAAAGAAAATCTAAGCATAACAAGACACATGGAACAAAAATGAAAGTAAACTAAACAAAAACAAATCATTTAAGTAAATGCATATCAAGATGCAACACTTGATCTGTATAAATCATTCCATTCCAATCAGTTAATTAATGGACATCACTTTTTGAAAGTGTTCTGTAAATGACATTGAGTTGAGTCAATAAATGACGAAAACACCAAGTGGCAATCCAAAGGACTAGGCACCATTGTTGTCAGGAAGCTTCTAATAACTATCTGCCTCGTGATTATTAATTTGGCATACGAGAGCCTCGTGAGGAGAAGCAACTTGGATAATGGATGGATAGAAAAAAAATGTGTAAATGCATATTCAGTACACTAGGTGGCGGTGGCGCTTTTTTTTTTTGCACCGAGCATACTCACGCACATAAAGAGCAGTTAACAAAACACCTGAAAAATGTTGACGATGAAACGAAAGGTCAAGAAAGACTAAAACAAATATTTACAACGTTATGCAGAGGTATAATTATGATTCTTTTTAGAGAAATAATGCTATTTTTAGTCGTGGTGGAGATTTTGGGGAGCAAAAATGTTTTCCACCTAACACAAAACCGAGAAGCACGAGTGACTTGAAATGTAATCCAATCACATTGCAGCTATTTTAATCACGTGCAATCGATGTGCACGTTCCAATGAAATGCATTGAAAAGGGCTTTGTAATTCCCAATTGAATTCCAAGGTGTTTTTTTTGAGGGGGGGCGCACGTGACCCTGCGCGCCCTCTCGCGAGACGTGACGCAGTTTGGCGCACAAACAATCATCTTCACCTTCATCTTCATCCTCGCTCGCTCGGATCCTTTCGGCGGTAAGGCATCAATCAATCGACGCCTTAATGAACGCGAACGCGCTTGCACGTGAATTGACGCACGCGAACGACGCAGCCCGCGCGTCAATGAGCGTACGTGCACGCGCGGCGTGGGGCGAGTTGCATTGACAAAAGGTGTGTGCGGTATGCAAATGTATTCTCGCAGGTCCGCGATGGAGACCACGTCGGCGTGTGCGTCTGCGTCGGCGTGTGCGTCGGCGGCGTGTGCGTCGGCGACGTCTGCTCACAGCCTGCTGCTGCTGCAGCAGCTCAACGTGCAGCGCGAGTTCGGCTTCTTGTGCGACTGCACGGTCGCCATCGGCAACGTCTACTTCAAAGCTCACCGCGCCGTCCTCGCCGCCTTCTCCAACTACTTCAAGATGATCTTCATTCACCAGACCAGGTCGCACGCACGCGCACGCACCTGCACTTGCACCCCCAGTTACGAAACAGTGGCGCCTTGAGCTACGAGTCGAATTCGTTCCGTCACCACGCTCGTCACTGAAATGGTTCCCAAATTGAAATGAACAGAAATGCCAACTAAGTCATTTTTCGCCAATTTTTTCAAAAAATACAAAGAACTGATCTAATACTCAGTATATTTATGAATAATTTGATTTCAGGGGTAAAATTTAATGATCCGTTTAAGTAAGGATGTACCCAAAAACAAAAATATAAAAATCTGAATTGACCTGCAGTATGAATATAGCCTGATAAGTTGTTCTTTGCAGAGGATAAAGAATATACTCCCTTTGTGTGTCTGGAATTTCCTTTTACAGTATATGTTAGCATTAAGCTAGTGGAATCAAAGTCAAAGCTATTTGGGTGTTTTACGTACACAGAGTGTAATTCTCTTTCTTTTGGGTTTAGTTTTCAAGTAAACTGCAGCTGGCAGAGGCAATAATTTTTTTTCAACAATGACTTAATATTTGTCAAACTGTCTAGTCATTTGAATTTTGTGACACGCTCATGTCATACCACAAATTATATTTCAGAAAACTCATAAATTGGCTCCCACGTTTCACAAGGCACAGGTATTGAGAACGTAGCATGCTAGCACCATTAGCATTAGCCACATGTGTAAACTTGTAGCCTCTCAAACGGTTAAGTGAAAAAGGTTTTGAACAAGCATCAGTTTTGATTGACAGTTGCCAATGAGCTTTTTTGTGTGTCCGTGTGTGTGCGTGTGTGTGTGTGTGTGTGTGTGTGTGCGTGTGCACGCATCAGCGAGTGCATCAAGATCCAGCCGACCGACATCCAGCCCGACGTATTCAGCTACCTGCTCCACGTGATGTACACGGGGGCGTGCCCCAAGCAGGCCGTGGAGCCCGCCCGTCTGGAGGACGGTATCAAGTTCCTCCATGCCCACCAGCTGTGTCGCAAGAGTGGCGACGGGCCGGCCGGGGGTACCGGGACCGACGCCGCTGCGGCCTCCGCCGCCGACGCAGTGCGCATGTCCAACCTGTACGGCATCCAGATCTCGTCCCAGCTGGCCGGCAAGGAGGCGCCCGCTGCTGCCATCCAGCCGGGGGTGCGAGGGGGGCGCGCCCACTCGCATCCGTCGCTGGCCGTGGGATCGGAGGGCGAGCGATCTGACGGCCACACCTCTTCGCCGCAGGATGACTTTGACGTTTCTGCCGCCATCAAGCAGGAGCGTCCGGACGACGAGGGAGTTGGGATGGGGTCGCCGACTCGGGAAGGCGCGGCCTCCGAAGAGCGCCGGCCGCCGCAGCTGGCATGTCCCCGCTGTGGCCATCGATGTCCCTCACCGGAGCGGCTGCGCCAGCACCTGTTCAGCCACGCCCTCCACCCCGCCCTCTTCACGGAGGAGCTGGCACACGGGGGCGGCGGTGGCGGCCTGGATGACGAAGACGAGGCGGCCGGCCAGCACGTGGACGCCGGCCGTCTGGAAGAGGCGCTGCGGCAGAGTCGGGCACTTGCCGCGCAGCTGGCAGCAGAGCTCCGGAGAAGTCGCGAGGGGGCAGGACTGAGCGCTGCCCCTGCCGCTGCCCACTCACGCAAGCGCAAGATGGCGTGCGCCGTGTGCGGCGTGCGCTTCTCGCACAAGAGTCAGCTTCAGGAGCACATGTACGCCCACACCGCCAAGCCACCCCGACTTCACCGCCATAGCCAGCTCTTCCACAGCTCTGCCCACTTCTGCCCCGAAGGGGGCGGGGCTTTGGCCAATGACGCCCTCCTGGAGATGGGCCGGGACGCTCATGACAACGGAAGCTCCGCCTACTCGCTGGACTCTGAAATCTCACAGGAGAGCGGCGACGGCGGGCGCTGCGAGTGACGCAGTGGCTTCCTGTTGGGTCACGTGATAGGAAGTGACTTTCATTGATAGACACGCTCCTCGTTTTGTCCTGTGTGGTTTTCAAAGTAAAAGCTCTGATCAAACACGTTTTGTGGTTCTGCTACTTTTATTTTGAAATACAAGGTTTGATTAATGGGTAACCGCCTTCTTTACAACTCTGAGTTCGAAGCATTCCCACGATGACTTTTTTTTTTTTTTTTTAAAGATGACTTTGGATTGACGTGCGGCCGTCAGAGAGAGTGTCACGCGTTGGCGAGGACGCGCTGAGCGCTGAGCACGGTGTTCTGCGGCCAAAAACAAAAACGTCAACGTTTGCGCGTCCCGTCAGCGCCCCCCTTCGGTCGCAAGCGGCATACCTGCATCAGCATGGCCACCGTCATGGGCCCCACCCCTCCCGGAACGGGCGTGATGAAGCCGGCTCTCTGATAGGCTGAGGGGAAGTGCACGTCGCCCACCACGCGCTTGCCGCTCGGCTTACTCGAGTCTGGCGCCGTCACGAGAGAAAAGTCAAATCGGCACAAATGGGTCATTCGAAGAGCAGGTAGGGAATAAACTTAAATGTGTAAAATACTTTTTTTAATGAAAAAAATAAAATTAATGTTGATGATTATATTCAATTATAAATGCATTTAGCAGGAGTTTTTGATTATTAATTGAGAATGATTTGATTAGTTATATATAATCCCCAGTTATTAATGGATATACATTAAAAATATTTGTTTTAAAAGTGTAGCTCTTGGCATTTCAAGAACAGAAACATTCAAATCAAAGCCTTCTATTATCCGGTTGAACAAAAAAATCATTTAAGAAAGTGTGATGCTGTCACCGCCCAGTGACACCCTGGCGGTCACATGATCACGTGAGCGAGCACTCACCTGCCACATGATTGATCCCGCAGTCAATGAGCACGCAGCCCTCCTTCAGCCAATCGCCTTGCACCATCTCCGCTCGCCCCGCCCCCACCACCACAATGTCCGCCCTGCCCACCTGAAGAGGCAAACGCTCTTCAGCATCATGGTGGCATAATTTCCATCACCACCACTAGGAACTTTCGATACCACTCAACTCCGATACCAAGTAACCGATACCACTAGTACTAGTACTTTCGATACATCAAATTTCTATTAAATCAATGACAGATCATTGTCAAGGAACACCTTTTGCTTATTTCTGACATAAGTCAAAAAAGTAATTTCAAAATAAAACACAACTACTTTGCATGACATCCTCATCCCGCTCAAGATGGCGGCGTTGCGCACCTGCTCGGCGATGTCACGCGTCTTTGAGTGGCAGGTGGTGACGGTGGCGTGATTCCACAGCAGTAGATCGTGCATGGGCGCGCCCACAATCTTGCTGCGGCCAATCACCACTGCGTGTTTGCCGGCCACGCTCACACCTGGGCGAGCACACACACACACGCACACAAATCTTCACGGAGCTCCAAATAACACAGAGTGTGTGTGTGTGTGTTTGTGTGTGCGCGTTTGTGGGACCTGTCTGTCTGATGAGTTCCATGCATCCGTTGGGGGTGCAGGGAATGAAGCAGTTGTTCAAGTCCCCGCGAGACAACTTCCCTGCATTGATGCAACTCAGACTACACACACACACAAAAGGTCATGATGATGACGCAACATACGTTTTTTTTCGTTTTTTTTGGGGGGGGGCGGGGGCTCTAATTCTGACCCGTCCACATCTTTGAGCGGCGAGACGGCGTTGGTGACCCTCTCCACATCCATGCGGTTGACGGAATCCAGAGGAAGCTGCACGATCAGGCCGTGCACAGACTCGTCCTCGTTGACGGACGCGATGGTCCGCAGCACCTGCCCGCCCCCAAACAACGTGACCTTAACCACTCCGCTCACATGATGAATCGAACACGTGTGTGCATCGGATTTCATGAAAGCATGACGGTGGACGGTACGATAATCTGTCTTCTCGGCCATGTTGTTTCCTTGCTATGGTGTGAGAGTCACGATTTGATGGCTGACCCACCTCATCTTGAGTCACCGTGTTGGGCAACCGCACATGCACCGCGTCGATGCCCACCTGTAGAAAAACACACAATCTGACAACATCCCTTGCTGGCGAATTTGAAATATGATTGGTCAAGTGTATCAGTCACATTCTTATTTAGTCAAAGTCACATGAATAATTGTGAAGAAGGAGGGGGGCAGAATAGATCAACATGTCAACACGTGGAGGCTGAAATCTGATTAGAGAAAAAAAAAAACAGACACTTCCTCGTAAATTCACCTCAGATGCAGCTTTCATCTTACTGCTGATGTACAAGTTGGAGTCTTCTCTATTTCCCACCTGCGAGCAAACGCACACACGTGGTGACATGACGTCATGTTGCCACATGACAGTGGGCGTGGTTTGAGAGCGACCTGTAAAACCATCAGACTCGGGAGGACCTTGGACATCTTCATCTGATCGACTTCCTTCTTCAGACGCTCCCTCACCAGCCTGCGGACATGTCGCGCACGGTGCTCGCACGCGCGGAAGCTCAAATGACACTTGGGCATGCGGACACCTACTTGGAAGTTTGGTTTCCGGAGATGAGGGTTGCTATGGAGCGGCTTCCTCCATAGCAACAAGACGAGGTCAGGTGACGCAAGAGACTCAACATGGCTGACAGGTAAAGACATGTTATGAGTATACCTCATTCCTCATGGACAAACGCTAAATTATATTATCTCCATGACTGTTCTGAACTTTCTTTCCAGCGTCATCATGTCAATGTTTCGTCTTGAGAACAAATCAACAGCGCCCCTACTGGTGGCAGCATAGAAGTGCACGGCATTTGGACAGCGTTGCCTCAAGGTGCCAGTCACCAAGCCATCAATTTGACAAAAGCAATTCATTGCTCCACAACCAATCAATCGATTACAAGCGTTTGCTAACAATTAATTGCAAACTCAAGAGAAGACGGCAAAAACAACGTGGCGTCTTACCTGGGACACCACAGCAGCAACACTGTGTAATCATTGACCAGTGTGTGTGTGTTTG
This sequence comes from Idiotropiscis lumnitzeri, assembly GCF_059441095.1. Lineage (NCBI taxonomy): Eukaryota > Metazoa > Chordata > Actinopteri > Syngnathiformes > Syngnathidae > Idiotropiscis > Idiotropiscis lumnitzeri. The sequence continues at coordinate 4,102,604 of NC_142411.1, read as the reverse complement.
TGTACAAAAGGTCAGCGGAAAGTTAAAAAAAAAAAAAAACCATTTTGAGTCCTGAAAAGAAGTTCACTTTCAATAAAAGTGGTGAGCAAGTAAGTGACCATCATGTGAATGCAATGTTTATTTTGTGTTGCAAACATGTCACATTTATATATATATAAAAACAAAAAACAAACAATCAATCAATCGCTTTATTTACAGACTTCAAGTCCACGCAGACAACAAACGATACACATTTGCAGTGGCGGGCCATCAAGGCCTTCTCTGCTGGCCTGACATAATCAAGAAAAAGAAATGATCATATTCGTCACATTGATGTCATATTATATCCTAGCGGTGTATTTTTAGGTGAGAGTTTTTATCCAATCAGAATTGCGCTAGCTCCTGTTGCCAGGCAGGTTTTACAATACAAGTAGCGCACATAATTTTTTTCAAGGCCTTCAAATGCAATTGTGCGGGCATCTCGTCCATGGACTTTCAGATTTGATAGACAGTTGCGATAGTAGGACCGAGTAGGACTTCACTGAAGGCCCAGGTGCGAAATGCACGGCCCGCCACTGCACATTTGCAACATCCATTTTGGTTTCACTTGAAAACTTTAAAGAAAATCTGTTTGAAGGAGGAGCAAAAAAAAAAAAAAAAAAAAGTTTCACACATCCTCCTTTGATTGGATAAGAGCCCCGTGGGATGTCCCACCCCCTCCACCACTTGCCAGCACATTGACCTTTGACCTACCGTCACACGCACACCCAGCTCTAGAATGAGGTCAGGCGACATTCTTAAAACTCAGAGTCAGCGTGGCACGCACGCACACTCCAGTGGTTTGCCGAAAGGCGGTCGCCATGGTTACCCCTGATAAGGAGCAGGTGGCCGGAATGCGGCGGGCAAGGCACTTCCTGTCACCTGACGTCTGCCTCCCACAGGAAGTCGAGTCCTTGCAACCAAAAGAAGACAAAATTGCCGCTTAAAGTCACGACACAAAGTGGAGTTGCAAAACACAAGTGTGACACGCGTTAGCGTTAGCGGGATGCTAACATGGATGCTAAACTGATTGACTGAAGCCAAAAGGCAGCAAACAACGGAATGGCTGCCGGTCACCACCTTGTGTTGTGGTTGTCAGGAAAGAGTGAAAGCCGAAGTCCGTTACAAGATAGCAGAGTGCAACAAAAACCATCGGGATAAATGATTTGAGATACGAGCAAAGCCAAGGAATGAATTGAACTCATTTCTCGACGCAGCAACTCAAGATGGCAGCCAATCAGAGTGTCCCAAAACATTTGAGACAGGGCGACTTGGAAGTGTCAGGGCACATACGAGAAAAACAAGCTTTGGCACCAATGGACAAGTTCAAGTCTTGGACGGACAGGGAATCGAACCGGAACGTTAGAGCAGTGAGGCAGGCGTGCTAAACGCTCGTGCGCATCGTCAAACGTTAAAGACACTTTTCAAGTAACAAGAGGAGCAGGACGGTCCGGTTGGCAGGAGTCGCGCCGCCCGACCGGCTGGCGTGACCGGTCACACCGGTTCGCTTGCCGACGGCGTATAAAAAGAAGAGGCCAGACGACAGGCAGGCAGCGAGCGAGCGAAAGGAGCGGTCGCTCGCCGAGCTGGCCCGTCTGCCCCGCCTGCTGTGGTGCCAACCCGCCTGGCTCCAGTGGTTCTCAACACTTCAACAGTGGTCAGGCGCTTTTGTGAAATGTTTAGGACCACTTGAGCCGGATGGGAACTTCCCTCGCGTGAGTAGACCGGACGCGCCTTCATCTTTTCTCGCGTCAACACAAACGGATTGCTTCTTCAAAAGCGGTGTCAGATTTGACTGTTTTTGCTAGTTTGAGATTTTATTCTTTCAAATCATCATTTTGGCTTCCAAAGACCAAAGTGATGTTTTGATGCTAGCATACGACCGTTTCCTTGTCACTAAAATGCAACGTGTATTTGATTCATTGTCAATAAAGGTACATTTGAAGCATTGGGTCATGGTCGTTTATTTTGAATGGACAGGAAGTAGTTTCACGACTTATCGTTACTTGGAATTCATTTGTTGAAATCAAAGCTCTTCTTTTTTTTTTTACTAGTTTACTGCTAGAAATCCTTTGTGCTCACTTAGGAAAAACAATTGTGAATTTTATTTTTAATGTAAAGTGAAGTCAACTTTTGTTTCTGTCTTATGACTATTTTTGTTGCGAAAAAAAAAAGTTCTTTCCATACTGACAGTTTGTTTTTAGCATTCATCCATGGGCCTTTTGTTTGTATGGGACAGGAAGCAGTTTTCACAACAATGTCATTTGGAATTCATTTGCTTAACTTCTACAAACAGGAAGTCAAGCCGAGCTGCAAGTCTCCTCCCCTTCGTCCCATCAGCCAATCGGGTGGCTGCCAAAATGCCAACGCTGGTTCTGACCTGTTTGGGAAGGTTTGCGCATGACGTCAGGACACCCCCTTGTCATTACTTTCTGCGTTGATGTCCTACAGGGTTTGTCCTGAGGGGGGCGCTACAAAACCACGAGGGAGCTTGCAAGCTTGGCATCAATGAAATGCAATTTGCATTTTTTTCAGCGCCGCCCCAAAAGGGGACCGATTGGGTGGGTGAAGAAGTGAAGTGATGAGACAGAAGTGGAAAAAGAGAGGAGAGAAAAAAACGGTTGTCTTACTCTAAGTGCAGATGAGAAGAACAGGAAGTGGCGTACGGCAGCAACGTCAGGAAACTTCCTCCATGTAGTCCACGCCCACGCTCGCACTCGGCTGTGAGACGCTCACGTCCACCGTGTCCTCCAGCTGCACGTGCACACATGCATGCACGTTAGTACTCAAACACATACACACAAATAAATCTCCTCCCACAGACAGACAGACAGACAAAGTTTGTAGCTGGCCCCGCCCAGCGACGTTTACCTTGTCGCTGTTTTCGGGCCCCTCGATGGAGACTTCCCCGATCTCCTGGCTGCTGCTCAGCTCGCTCTTGCACAAGTCGGAGCGGTGGCTGAAAGGACGCCACATCATGACGGGTTAGCTCCAAAGAAGTCGCCCGTGCCCAAAGGGATCACTGACGGAGACATGTAAGAAAACCCGGAGGGAAGTTCAGGCTACCTGTTGAAGTCATCGTCCTCCTCGATGTTGTCGTCCTCTGTGGAAACAAAAAACGTCTTTATACAAGCAAATATTAACTTGTCACATGTGGTTCACCAATCAAATAATAATACAGTGATAATAAAGTGGAAAAAATAAATAAATAATAATAATATACACATTAAATAAATAAATCAAAATTAAAAAAATAATAATAAAGTGACCTACCCGTCTGACTGTGGCTCTTTTCTGATGCGCTTCTTTCTCCTCCTCCTCCTGGCGTCGGCACCTTTTCCGACAGCGAGCCCGCTGGACTTTGTTGTCTATCGCCAGCCACCACATGCCTGCATCATCACGTCACGCACGCCAGCAAAAGTCAACATACAGTCTGCGAAGTGCCTATTTTGTATGATGCATAAAGCTTTAGAAAAATATAGCGAAATAATAAAATGAATATCTGATTACTTTTATCGTGAAAAAAGACGGACTACTGTGCAGTGTTCGACTAGACAACACTGATTTGTTTGCATCCTCCATTAGTTGCTAAAGAAACGTAACAAAATTGACTGATGTGTGCTGTGGTATTAAATGCTGCTTTGGCGCCATCTTGTGGCAGAGACAGGACATTAAAAACATTTGTGGGGAATCTATGAATGACTCCAAACACATCATTTTGACACAGTGAACTAGTTGACTAAAAGGTGCATCCCCTGCCCCCCCCAAAAAAAAAAATCCAAATGTAGTCATTTGACAGATTGTTGAGTCCTTACGATCCGTATATCTTTTGAGGCCGAGGCAGCGGGTCATCAAAAAAGGAGTCGTCGTCGTCCAGCCGTTCCAGGTCCGCGGGCATTTCTAGCGCCAAATCCTTCTCAGAATCACACGCCTGCTGGTCGAGCTCCTCGCGGCCGGACAAAATGCTCCCCGCAGCATCCTAAGACAGAAGAGATGTTTGCGGCTTTGGATTGGACAAAACGGCGTGACATGACAGGCACCAACCTTGCCAGCGGCGACGCTATTCTCCTGCGACGCCACCTAAAATAAAAAAAGTGCATTCATTCTCCGCTAGCGCCACCCACAAGATAAAAGAGAAGATGCATGACTATTTTTGTGTAAGGAAGACACAAAGACGATGAGGTTCACCTCCGTGGCCATGACAGACGTGGACTTGCGTTGTCCTCTTCGAATGAGCTCCAGCAGCACCGGCGAGTTTGAGTTAAGCTCCGCTTCCGAAAAGCCGAGCTCACCGCACAGCAGCTGCCGACTCTCCAGGCCGCTCAGATGCTAAGAACAAAGGCAAGAAAGTCATGTTGGCGTCACGCCGCATCTGGGGAGTTGCGCCTTGGTAGCGGCGACACGTTATATCTCACTGATGGCACTTCAGCATCACGTCACAAAGTCGCCGTCATGTTAGTGGTGTCACTTTAGCAGTGAGCGGAATCAAAGCAGTGATGTGACGCCATCTTACCGTGTTTATCTCTGGCTGGAATACAGCCAAGCTGAAATCCAGGTGAAACACACGCATGAAGTCCACAATGAGGCCGGCCACGAGACGACCTACAGACACACATGCATCAGAGTCTGGACCCACACAAGACGTGAAGATGCAGAAGAGGACGGGCATCCATGAGGAAGCTGACGAACCGTCTTTGGTGTTGAGACATTTCTTCAGGTTCTCGTTGACCAGTGGCGTCTTGTTCTGAGGACGTAAGAAAAGCGAAGCGTGAATAGAGGCAAGGAGCACATAAACACTAAACCGCAACGTGGAAGTAAGCCTTCACCTCCAGGCGGTCCTGCTCCTCCAAGGCCAGAAACACAGCCGCCCTCATCTCTGCCTGCGGCAACACAAACAACAAACTCATTCAGTCGTCTTTTGAGCACATTCATGTGACGTCGACATCGTTATTTTGCTTTATTGTGTGGTCTCTCCAGCCATGCTGGGAGTGCAAATCTATCTCAATTGCCTTGCCTGCATAAATGTTAAATATATATTTTTAGAAAAAAAATGGATTATGATCAAGTTTAGCCAAAGTAAAATGTCAGATAACATTTCCAGATCATATTTCATAAAGGACCATCAAAAAAGTCAAAGGTGATTAAGACCTTTGTTCAAAAACCACAAATAATCGGAATATATTTTTGTGTTATTCTACTGAAAGTGATTTTAATTAATTCACACGCATTTCGGATCACTATTACAATCATTAAAAGCAAAAAACAATCACAATAAAATTTGTAATGGAATGGTCTTAATAAAATTCAAATAATATTTCCAACTTTACAGATATACCTACAAGATGCTTTGTGAAAATAAATACTTGAATGACTGAAGTTGCCACTACTTTTGGCTGTGAACTCGCCTGTTGACCGCTTTCTACTTTAGCCTGGCGTGCCAGCTAAGAAGCGGTGCGTGGGCGACGCAGAGGTCGCCAGGGTAGGAAATTTTGCTGACCTTGAGCTTGTTTAGAACACCGTTGTTCTCCAAGTTCTGAATGAGAAGATCTCTCAACTCAGTGTCGTCATCCGTGGCCGACATCTTGTGCTCTCGACCAACCCGCCTGGTAGCTGTTAGCAACCTAGCGCCCAGGACGACGAAAACAAACAGTGCGGAAATGGAAAGTCTTCTTCAAGGCGATCAAACGAGGATGATTTCTCTCTTACGCCATCTGTCGGCGGAAGGAAGAAATGTGCTGGTATTGGTTCGCTGACTTTTTTTTATGGAGCAAATGAAGTGGTTAGAAACGCTGATTTAAGTCAGCAATGGAATTACTAAGTGTTTGTTTTTATTTTATTTTTATTGATCTAATTAGAATTTTGTCCTCGAAATAAATCTCAGTCATTCATTGCGAGAGACAGTTTGTCCTCATAACAGCACAACAAATTGGCCAGCTCACTACATGGTGGCGTTCGTCCCGAGTCCCGACACAGTCCTGGTCTTATTCCAAGCAGGAGATGAGAGACAATCACATCTTTGCCCTTTGACACAAACTTAGCTTAATGCAATTGTATACTGCATGCTACTGCATGTATCGAATAAAATGAATAAAATAACGTATTGCATGCACTATTTGCGGGATGTTGCTGGCAGAAGTTCGGACTTGCAACTTTATTTTGAAGGTGCCCCCCTTCAACTGGAAGTCTTTTATTTTGTTCCTCGTGATCCACAGGAGGCTTGTGCGGAAGTTGCATCCAGCACTAGTTGAAGGAGGACGAAACGCTTCTTCTTCTTCTAGTTTCTTTTTTCTTCTTCTTCTGCCCAACCCGCAACTTCGCCCGCAGAGGAACCGCCGTAATCCGCGGAGCCTCTGTCCATCTTCAGCCGACCTCCGAGCTCCTCCGTCGGCCTCGGCGACTTGCGGTGAGTCGGTATTGCGCTGCCTGGAGTGCGAAGGAGGGGTGGGGGGTGTTGTGGCGCGGATGGGCTACTTTGCGTGCTTGTTGCGGGGGTGGAGGGGCTGTTTGCGGGGGGCGCTGCCGTCTAAGCCCCAAGCCGACGCACCGCCAAACCCTTGGTCCTGTTTGCCTTTCAAAGTCAAATGTTTTCGGAGCGGTTCAAGTGACGTCTTCTGTCTTCGCGCAGCCTGTCGGTAACTCTAAAAAAACAATACATTCACTCATGTCCTGTGTGATAAATTCAGTCTTTGCACGCCGGCCTATCTGTACTATTTGTACTCCTATGCTTTTATTTTGGAGGCGTTTTCGTCGACACTTCCGGTGGTTTGAATGCGTGTTAGCTTGTAGCTCCATGTTAGCCGGGCCGCGAGGAGGGGCGCCGTTCCCCATCCTTTACTAACCCCACTCAGCTTGCCCCCCCCCTCGGCAACACTACAGCCACTGGAAGAAAACAACAACAACAATACATATATCTAACAAGTCACTCGTTGTGTTTTTGTTTCGGCTACAGGAAGCAGCACACATTCAAAGTGCGCCAGATAGGAATTGCTATTATTATTATTTTTTGACACTTCATGTGACACTTTTTAATCACCTATAGGGGTCCTATATTTGAAATATGGACTTCTTCACGTGTTGCACACAAGTAGTTGAAGTCTAAACTGCCAGAGGTGGGCACTTTTTTACAGGTCAGTTCCCCGCCCTCAGGCCCCCGATCTCGGTATCGTTCGGGCTTAAACCCTCCGGCCTTATTCATAAAAATTGTGTTTGTGAGCGCAGATAGTTGTGTGTCTTCGCATGTCCTGCGATTGGCTGGCAGCCAGTCCAGGGTGTACCCCTCCTACTGCCCAAAGACGGCTCCAGCACCCCCGCGGCGGTGACGTAGCTTGTTCTCAATTGTTCGACATTATAAGAACCAGTCACCCAAACAGGGATCTGCAGCTTTGTCTTGCTTCACATCTGATGCCCTACAAGCTAAGCTTTCGTGTGTGTGCGTGGTGTCCCGTAGGGCGATGGCTCGGCCGAGTCACGGCGATCACGTCCTCCGGCAGCTGAACAACCAGCGCGAGTGGGGGTTCCTGTGCGACTGCCTCATCGCCATTGGGGACATCTACTTCCGTGCACACAAGGCCGTGCTGGCGGCCTGCAGCTCGTACTTCCGTATGATGTTCATCCGCGACCAGCAGGGGGCGGCGCGCCTGGACCTCAGCAACATGCAGATCAGTGCCGAGTGCTTTGACCTGATCTTGCAGCTCATGTACCTGGGACGTATCGCAGCGGGAACCTTTGACTTTGACGACCTCAAAGCGTCCATGGTCTACCTGCAGATGTATTACATCCCCGACTCACTGGACGATCTGCGCGACATCCGCGGCGCGTCCAACCTGACGCCGACGTCGTCGGAGTGCTCGACGGCGGTGGCGGCGGCCGCCTGCGGGAAGATGTTGTTCGGTGTTCGCATGTATGAGCGGCAAAGGCCCACCGCCACTCAAGAACCTGCAAACAGCAGCAAAAACGTCAGCGGCTCTGCCAGGTAATCACGTCAGTCTGTCAAAAATTTTTTTTAATTTCCACCTCTTTGTTCAAAAACAGGATATTATTTCAAATCCACCGTGCAGCAACAGTGACAAATTAAATTACTATTGAATTGTTGCATCAATTTTTTTCTCTATTTGTCTTCATCAATTGAAACAACATCGGCAGGTACCTGGGCGTGCCACCCTCGACCGAGGAACTGCCGAGCGCTGCCATCCTCCCGAGCGCGGATGGGGGACATCCGGCAGAACAACCGTGCGACCTGAGGAAGCGCAGCGGAGGGAGGAGCTCTGCCCTGAGGGAACGCCCTCGCTTCGGCCGCACCTTCACCTGCGACGATTGCGGCTTCGTCTTCAGCTGCGAGAAGCTTCTGATCGAGCACATCCTCACCTGCACCAACCGCAAGACCTTCGTGCCCGCCCGCAGCCCGGATGGCGACGACGACTCTGCCAAGGCCGAGAGCTCCACTTCGGAGAGTGCTGAAGAGCGCCGGATGCTGGCAGAACTGCGATCGGTTGCCGCGGGGCCGAGCCGCGGGGCGGGATCCGCCTGCCGAGTTTCCATCAAGACGGAACCTGGGGATGACCTGCGCAGTGAGGACCTGGAATCGGGCGGAGGCGTCGCACCGTTTCGGGACGGTGTGCCGGGCGACGAGGCGGCGCCTGGCGTCTCCGGCGTAGAGAAGGCAGGCGAGCGGTGCTCCAGCGCCATGTCGGGAAGCGACTCCTCGGCCACGTCGCCCGACATTTTTGCGGTGAAAGAGGAGAGCACGGATGGCGTCCCGTGCGAGCTGTGCGGGGCGCCGCTGAGCGAAGACGACAAGTCGGCACACTACCTGTCCAGCCACCTGGGCCACATCTGCGCCTGCGGACGTTGCGGCCAAGTGCTGATCAAGGGCCGTCAGCTCCAGGAGCACGCCGAGCACTGCGGCGAATCGGATGAGGCCGACGAGCCCCCCGGTGCCGACCTGGCCTGCCCTCACTGCGGCCTGCCATTTCAGAGCGAGAGCCTGGCGCTGGAGCACGCCATCTCCTGCCCGCACGAGGCCGAGGCCTTCCGACCGGGCGGCAGCGGCCCTGATCACCGACGCAAGCACTTCTGCTCCATCTGCGGCAAAGGCTTCTTCCAGCGCTGCCACCTGCGCGAGCACTACACGGTGCACACCAAGGAGAAGCAGTTCACCTGCCAGACGTGCGGCAAGCGCTTCCTGCGCGAGCGCCAGCTGCGCTTGCACACGGACATGCACCGCGGCGTGGCGCGCTACGTGTGCCCCGTGTGCGAGCAGGGCACCTTCTTAAAGCACGACCACGTGCGTCACATGATCTCACACCTGGCGGCCGGCGAGACCATCTGCCAAGTGTGCTTCCAGATTTTCCCGGGCGGTGAGCAGCTGGAGGAGCACATGGACGTACACCTCTATGTCTGTGGCGTGTGTGGCGACAAGTTCCGCCTCCGCAAGGACATGCGCACGCACTACAACCTGCAGCACACCAAGAGGCTGTAAACCGGACCCTGAAAACCACCAGGAGGAAAAGGTGCGTTGACTAAAGGCTTGTATTTGTTGTGTGACCTTGCTCATGACGCCATTTACTCAAGGCAGCGCTGTAAAAGCGTCGTCATGTCAGGTGACCCACGGCCGCAGTGGTGGATGAGATGGTCCCAACGAAGGCTAGCGCCGCAGCTGACGCCTGTGGGCGATAACAACTTAAGCATGAAAACCAGCAACAACAAAAAAAATATTTTTTTTGTCTGCACTTTGAACCTTCATTTTCTCACACTCCTGATTCATCAGGCCGCCGCTCAAGGCGCTTGTGGACGAAAGCTCGTCAAGTGGACTGACAAGAGCACATTACTCATTAGACTCATTAGATCCAAATGGACCCTTAAGAGAGTCCACTTTGTGTGTTTGTGTTCTTCATCAACTGCACACTTTGAATAAATACCTGCACACATTGCACAAGTTGTCTGTTTTCTCAGTCTAACTCCAGACGAGCATATCTGCTAGTCATGTGACCCGCAGTCACATGACAATCCCCCATAACGGCCGTCCCTCACCCACTTTTAAGATTTGTATTGTCGGTTGCATATAGCACACTAGTCGAACGACTGTTTATGTAGTCATCTCTTTATCCAACTAGTGCCACTTTTGGCCCACTTGATCTGATTCCAGACTGCAGACACGAAGGCAAAATAGAGCAATGGTCAATGCGGTCAAAACACTTACAAGGTACCTTCCTCGTTGCTCGTTTTTCGGCTGCTATTGGAAGCTGATTGTGTTGCGGAGCTCTAGGTGCAACTCCGCTTGTTGTTTACACACGCAGGTGAGTCGCCAGCTGTGTATCCGGACTACGGCCAATCAGAGGAGGGCCCCACCCTTCATTAGCTCTGATTGGCTGAGACCATATTTTGCGGGTTCATCCGCGACCAACTACTTGCTCATCACCGCAAACCACGTGACCCACATACGCATCATAAGACTTGAGCGAACTTGTGAACTTTGCAACATCCCTCCATTATCTGAGCCGTTTTTCCTCACACGTGTGGCGGGCGTGTTGGGCGCGGTACAAACTGAGATGGTTTGCCGGACAATCACGGGGCAACCACTCGCATATCTTTGGAATGAGGGGGTAACCCGAGAAAACCAACCTAGGCACGGGACGAACATGCAAACTCCACAGAGGAAGGCCGGAGCCGGAATCAAACCCTGCACCACTGAACTCCGAGGCTGATTTGCTAACCAGTCGCCCACCGTACCGCCCACTTTGCAACATGTCGCCGATTATGCAAAAGGCCTTGAGGACACTTCGGAGGTCTTACCCAACACCAACGCCTTCGGTGTGTCCGTTATTAGGCTGTTATTAGACAAGATAAGGTTCATTAGATAAGGTAACAGCAGGTCAAAGTTAGCAAAGATTCTGACTCCCGAGAAGCACCGGCAGTTATGTCATTGCAATTGTAAAACATCGGTACGGATACTTTCTACTGTTGGGTTTGTGGTTGTTGTTTTTTTTTTTCCTTCTGACTGAACTGTTTTGATGGGCCCACACTGCCCTCTGTTGGCCAAAGTTGGCATCGATCTCGGTTCGGCCAAGGCACGCTGTTGTTGGTTGTCAGTCCGTTTTAATTGAACGACGCGCTTATGATATTAATTTCAATACAATTTATGAATATATCTTGATCTTTAAAACAATGTAAAAATGTCTAGGTGGGACTTCCTGTCTTTGCTTTATAATTCATTTCAAACTATTTGAACACAGCAACACTTACAATGCAGAAAACTGACTCTTAAAATGCTTTAATTACTTCACACTGGACTTCATTTGAAGAATAAATAACTGCTTACAAATCTGAATGTTTTGTGACTGTACAATAATATTAAGAAGGTACACTTTTGAGTAATTTCATTTCTATTTGTTGTTGATTTTAACATTGCACTGGAAGGATGAATAAACTGTATCCATTATGCACACAGACCAACCAATTCTTTTGTTTTCTTCATTTAAAGTCTGTTTAACTGAAACGCTTATCGTCACGGCTTGCCTGCACCGGACACACCAACTTGTTCCACTCACAAAGCTGATGCGCATACATTGACTGACTGTACCTTAAGGAAAAACTGACAACCTTCAAAATTCAACTAAACAAGCGTGAACAGAAAAAAACAATCTAGTTTGTGCATTAAAATGAGTGGTGACCTTTGGGCTGTGTTCTAATATGACTCCTGCAATAACAATGTCAGATAAGAAACAGGCAGATATATGACATGATAAATTTATGCTGAGGAAATATTTGCTGACAAGGTGGGAAGCCCCGTTTTTTTTGTTTTGCATTACACAAGACCCTCTCAGTGGGAGTCAATGGCTATGTTCTGAAAACATGACCCGACACCAACTCGAGACAAATGAGGCCTCTTGTTTGTATTTGTAGTCTTTACTCGTGTTGCTACAGATGCAAGATGATATAATAGATTAAAAAAATATGATCATTACGAGCGGTAATGGCTTCCAAAAGTCACGGGTTCCACGCAAAGCATCACACATCCTATAGAGGGGCCACATTCTTCTGAATTTATGAGCAGGCAGCGCCAACATGGACCTTCAGGACATTTGGACCAATAGCAACGCAGCATGGGCGTTGCTCGGATCAACCCGCGATTCCTATTGGTGCGTGGACTAAGAAAAAGGCGTGGCCACCAAGGTTGATTTGACCAAAACAAGAGGGCCCACAAGCGACGGCGCTGCAAGCAAGTCGATAAAAAAAGGTGCAAGAAAGTCAATGGAGCGACAGACGCGATTGTAAGCGACCGAACAAGCAGGTAGGTTACAACTCTTACGCTGTTTTACTTTTGAACTTACCGTCAACTCTCGTCGTCATTTTTGGAAGCTTTGGACCACAACCACCGTTTACGTCACAACGTGACGTCAGGCGTAGACTGACCATTCGGCTTTTTGTGTGTTCGGGGGGGGGGGGGTGTAAATGTGTAACTTTTGGGCTCATCTTGCAAACTTGCTTACCACCAAGTCAACAGTAGAAAGAATGAAAACGAAACAAGGTTAAGGTGTGCTTATCCACAAAAAGTATTTTTTTTTAATCGCTGTACAATTAAAAGCATGCATTTCTGAATTTTTGTTTTTCCCATAAAATAATCACAAGACCCCCAAACTTATAAATCATTCATCAAATTAACATATTTAACTATCAAAATTAGTTAATGGTTATCAATATTAAAACGCAAAAAGACTCATTTTCTAAACGTGCTCAAAAGGGCAAAAAAGGTCAACCACTGAAAAACATCAATACAACAGCAGTGCCCAAATGGATTTTTTCATCACTGACTGGTGAAAAACAAAGTATCTCCAATTTTATGTTTATCCAGATTAAAAAAAATGGCAACAAAAACAATTTCTAAATGTTTTTTTCCCTAAAGGAATTTACAGGAATATACCAAGCCCGACTGCAAACTCTTGTCACTTAAAATAAAAAGACAAAAAAAAAATAACTGAAACCCTACTCATGTTGTCTTTGGGGCTAACTAGTACGTATTGGCACTATTTAAAACAACAAATTCCTAAGGTGAACATTAATCAGTGGAGTAAAAAGGCATCCGATTGCACAGTGTGTCCTATCTTTTGTCCTCCTCCATGCGTAACTGCTCCAAGAAGGCGGGAAAAAAAATAAATTATTTAATTTATGTCAAAGTCAAAGTAACTCTAAGAAGCTAATTATATTGTGCGCTGCTGAGAAGTCCCCTCAAAAAAGAAAAAGAAGACCTCATTGCCGTTGTCTTAGCACTTATTGAAACTTTAATCGTCCCCTGCCCAATTTGCGCCAAAGTCATTTTTCTGCTTGGTATGTTACCTTTTTTTGTAAAAAGCTCCTCTTCTCCGCTTTTCTGTCCCAAACCGCTGCTTTTGGTGAAACCAACCCATGTTCTTCTGCTGATTACTAAAAAACAGAAAAAGTCAACTTTTTTTTGCTGGCTAAAGAAGAAAGTTTACTGTTTTATTCTGGCAAGGTTCAGCGTGAATATTGTCCGCAGAATGAAATATTTTGTGGGTCTTGAAAAATGTGCAGTTACGTGGGGACTTTTGACGAATGTTTTTCTCCACCTTAAAGTGTGCTAGGGCCGCTGCTCACTGCTCACAGATGGAGGCCAACAGCGGTACCAGGATGTTATCTCCTCAGCTCTCGCGGGACCTGTCCTGCGATGACAGCAAAACAGCCTTGGGTGGCACAGGTAATATGCCTTGGACCAAAACATTCTGTTCCCAAATCGCTTCGCTAACACACACCCACAAGCTTGGCTCGCACCTTCCCATTTTCCCGCCTCAGGGAATGACGACAGCCAAGCGTCCTACCACATTATCAACACATTGACTCATCATGTATACGTACTATACCGAATAAAGAAAGACTTTTTTTTTTTTTTAATAAAAGACAAAAAAGACCGTCAAACAGGCCACGAGAAAAAAGCGACAAATGGATCATGGGAAATTTCATTCTTATTTTCGGGGGGGGGGGGGGGGGGCTGCGGCGGTTAAGTTGTTCATTAGTGACGCGCACAAGGCGCATTATTAGATTGCGACAGCGTGCTTCTTGTTTACCGTGTGGGCTTTCGTTCCTGTCCGGTCAGCACTTTTAAGAGCATGTCCAAAGATGAACTGTCCTGGAATGTTGTCCGCAAATGTCACTCACGCACACTCGCGGCGAATATTGAAAGTCTACACACCCCTGGTCAAACGCTTAAAAAAAATATGTATAATGATAGAAAATAAACTTTTAAGTTAATTGTACAACTCCATTGGATTAAGAAAAAAAAATTTATAATCTAAGCTTTGAATGAGGAAGTTAAAATAATCAAGTAAAGTAATGCGGTTGTACTAGTTTGCATACTCGTCTGTATCCAGCGTGTGAATGTGGTCAGAATCGATTAATCACGTAATTCAAACCGGCGTCATTGGGACTTGATGTGCGCCTGCCATCATTTTCGAGTACCTCGGATGAACAGCAAATAAAGTTTTGAAGTTCTTGTAGGCTTTTTTCTGACTTTTCCTCACCGAAACGTGATGGTTTTGCGCGAACGCTGTTATTGGGAACTGTTCATAGTTCTTTTCGCCTTCTCCGAGGCCCCACCCAGACTTACACATTCTCTCACATGTTTGGGAGTTTGTTATGGTGCAACAGAACATTTCGTCTTAATTCCAAACAGTAGCCTGCACGAACAAATATTAACAGGTAATAAAAAAAAATTATATAACATTCAATTATAAATAAATAAAATACAAACAAAGTAAATCCTCCCATTTGTTTACATTAAGATTACCACTCTAAATATTAAAATGATGTGAAAAAAACCCAACATGAATTAGCAACAGTTTAACCCACCCATGCTCATTTAAAGTACGAAAACTCAAAACAAACAAACACAACCTGCCTCACTCTGTCAAGCGAGGGTGCCAGCTAAGCCCGGCGGCGTTTAAAGTCCAATCTAAGTACATACTTGCCGGTGTATTCATGCATTAAAGCCTCTGACGGGAAAAGAAATATCCGCCACCTAAAAACAAAACCCGATCAAGATCGCCTCGGGCAAAACAAACAAGTTGTGTTTTAAAAAAACACTTATTTTTTATTATTATTTAAATGTGGCATGCGCATTTCCCAAACTGAGAGGTGGGGCATCTTGCCTCAAGCTGTTAATTTTAATTCACAGTTGAAGTGGATTGCAAAATTTGCAAGAGACTCAAACATTGTTTTTTTTTTTTTAAAACTTGAAAATATTCAACCAATCTAACGGGCGCTAGTTCAAGGCTTCCATAAATTGCAAAACGCTCTAGTTAAGTTAATGGCAATGAGCATAGATGGCATGATGATGCTAAACCTTCAACCAACTGCCACAAAACTCACCCCCCCCCCCCAAAAAAAAGGATCTTTGACATCTTCTGCCGTCAATGGCAGTAAATGAAAAATATACAAAACAACTCACGGGCGCAACCTTTCGCCGTTTGTCGCCCGTCAGGTTGCAGCTGGCTGGTGGTCGGAGCGGCTGTGTCGGCGTCGTTGAGCGGCCTGATGCTGGGCTACGAGATGGGCCTGACGTCGGGCGTGCTGCTGCAATTGCGCGGCGTCCTGTCGCTGTCGTGCCGCCAGCAGGAGCTGCTGGTCAGCTCGCAGCTGCTGGGCGCGCTTCTCATCTGCCTGGCCGGCGGGCCCATCCTGGACCGCTACGGCCGCCGGCGCTCCCTGCTGCTGAGCGCCGGCCTGGTGGTCGGCGGCACCGTGCTGCTCATGGCTTCCACCTCGTTGGTGGCCTTGGCGTCGGGCCGTGTGGTGGTGGGCATGGGCACGTCGCTGTCGGGTACGGCGGCGTGTCTGTACATCGCCGAGATCTCGCCGCGGGATCGGCGCGGCCTGCTGGTGACGTTGTACGAGCTGATGCTGGTGGTGGGCGTCATGTTGGGCTTCGGCTGCAGCTACGCCTTTGCCACCACGCCCCATGGATGGGTGTACACATTTGGACTGGTCATCCCTCCGGCACTGCTCCAGATAGTCGCCCTCATATTCCTCCCGCCTAGTCCAAGGTTCCTGGTAGCACGAAGCCAGCCGGAGCGGGCCAGGGAGGTTCTGGTGCGCATGCGGGGCGGCGCCAAAGAACAGGTGGATCAAGAACTCCGGGATATCCAAAAAGGGCTGAAGGAGGAGTCAGAGCACAGCTTTGTGGAGCTCTTCAGCGCTAAGTCCAACCTGCGGTCGCGGCTGTTGACGGGCGTGGCACTGGTCTTCCTCCAGCAGGCCACGGGGCAGCCCAACATCCTGTCCTATGCATCGCCCCTCCTGCGCGGTGTGGGCTTCCGCAGCGATGCCGCCGCCACGCTGGCATCCACTGGCTTCGGCGCCGTCAAAGTGGCGGGCACAATTCCAGCCGTGCTGCTGGTGGACCGTGTGGGGCCCAAGAGCTTCCTGTGTGTGGGCGCGGCGGCCATGGGGATGTCGCTGGTGGCGATGGGTGCGCTGACCCTGCAGAGTCGCACGCAACTGTCCAGCCTGTGCGTCAGCCAGCTGTCGCCCAACAACACCGACGTCTTGTGGGGTCACAACACAACCGACAACGACACACAACTGTTTTTAACAAGCGCCCCCGTATGGCAGACGAACGAAACTGAGGGCTCGGTGGGAGGTGGGCCAGCGAATGACGAGTCCTCTTCGCTCAAGTGGGCGGCGCTCATCAGCTTGTTGGTGTTTGTGGCCGCCTTCTCCGTCGGCTTGGGTCCAAGTGAGTAGCGCACGTTCAGGCCAATCTCACATTAGCAACCAAGCATGCGCCATTAAGCAGCCCGTTTCAAACTTTTGGGTCTAGAACAAGATTAATATCGTTAAAAACTAAGCCGCTTCTCACAAGGGTGGCGGGCGTGCTGGAGCATCTCCGAGCCGTCTTCGGGCAGTAGGCGGGGTACACCCTCGACTGGTTGCCAGTCACCCGTAGCACACGCAAAAACAAACAAGGGGCAATTTAGAGCATTCATTCAACCTACCATGCATGTTTTGGGGAAAACTCCACATGGGAAGGCCAGAACCCACGACCTCTGCACTCTGAGGTGGACGTGTTAAGCAGTCTAGCAGCGTGCCGCTCAAAAAAAAAAATTGGGTTAATTTAAATTAAGACTAGGGTTTTAGAAGCATTTTAGTTTTACAAAAATAATTATAAATCATTGCAAACATGCCCCTTGTGTACGTTTTTGTCAGTTAACTTCAGACATGAGCTTTTATGCGCAAGATTTCAATATTACTGTGCTTTTTACGAGTAGTTTTACTTTCACAAAAGGGCAGCTCTGAACAACTTCACACGGCACTTTGCGTGTGTGTGTGTGTGTGCATGTTCTGACTTGCCAGTGGTGTACGTGGTCCTCAGCGAGATCTTCCCGATGGGCGTCCGAGGGCGAGCCGTGTCGGTGGTGTCGGCCGTCAACTGGGCCACCAACCTGCTCATCTCCATAACCTTCCTCACCATGACGGGTGCGTTTCACTCATACAGCGTCCTGGAAATCTCCAGATCTGATCACCACCTGACACCGGGCAGTCGCAATCTCAAAGCACAGAGCAGGCTACCACAGTAAACTTTAGTTGTTAGAATTAAAAAAAAAAAGTGATTTACAAATTACAATTATGAAAATAATTGTTCTGTAGATTAGTTATCTATAAATGCAGGGCCACTCCAATAGTCAAGTCTTACTATCTTGGCCAAGTGCAGAATGTTCCATACATCTGTTGGCTTGCATTACATTGAGCAGCCGCTCCTAATTAAGACATTTTTTTATATGCATTTACTCCCCTGAGGCAGGCGTAATACTCGTAAACGTTTTTATGTCTGGTTTTCTTCCAGAGAAGATTGGCGTTCCGAACATGATGTTCCTATACGCCGCCATGAGCTTCGTCCTGCTGGTGTTCGTCTTCCTCTGCGTGCCCGACACCCGAGGACGCACGCTGGAGGAAATCTCCAAAGAGCTGGCAAAAAAGTGAGCAGCCGGATTCCTCGGCACCGAGCGCTCCTAGTCACACGGCCTCATCTTGTGTTTTTCATTGATCCAGGAAGCATTTTGAATTCAGCCTGTGCAAAAGCCAGAGGAGAGAGGAATGTCCAGAGCGATGCCCTCGAACATCCTGTGGCCAATGAACAAGTGCACTCGTGAAATGAACATTCATTGTGCTCCACACAACAAAGATGACATGATTAACTCATTCACTGCGAGCCGTTTTCACTCGTCTTTCATGGAAGCACAATATTGGCATGTGACACTATCAGCGCCTGCCGCAACCTAACAAAACAGAGTAGATTATTCAATTTATTTAATTTCTATTTTAGAATTTTTTTTTAACTTATCCTATATTTAGGCAGTGGTGATTATTGTGAAATTGACTATTTTTTATGACGTGACTGTATTTTTATGTGAGGCATTATGGTGGCAGTCACCATCTTCAGGGCTGTTAGTATTTTATCGACAAGCTGGGCAAGACCCCCTTCCACGCATTTGTTGAATACCGTACTGTATATATTCGTTGGTGGCGGACAACAGTTGAATTCCAGATGAATAATTTAAACGAGCGCTGCAGTGAATGAGTCACAAAGGCCGATTTCTATACATTAAAACTTTCAATTATAAAACAATGCTCGAGTGTAGGCCTCTTACCTTTTACATTTTCTCTCAAACACACAAACGGCTGTTGATTTTCTGACATGTTTATTTTTATATAAAATACAAAAAGAGTCAAACATCCTTAAAGTGGCGGAGAAACGGAAGGGCCGAGACGGGAGCAATCGCACTCGATGGCTCCGAGCCATTTTAAATGGATTGTGTGACGTTGACCGCAATTAAGAGTAATGTGGATAAAAGGCGAGTGAGTTTGGGTATTCGCATGAGCACAATTATTAAAATGTCGTCTCACCCGTGTCAGCACCGAAACGGAGCTTAGATTTGCAGTTTGTAGCCGTTAAAACCTTCTCAACCTGCAAAAAGACGTCCTCAAGTGTTATCCTATACACACAGGGTCAATCCTGGAATAACAATAATACAAAATAATATTTACAATTTACAGAGTTTAGTGTACGTCACTGTTGTCAAGTGAAAAGTTGAACATTAGAGATGAAGAGGTTTGCCGTTTCCCGTGGACGGACAAAAATGGTTGACTTCCTGGTCGCTTGTTCCGATGGGACGACACCAGTTTTTCAACGGGAACATTTGTTTTTAAAACAACTTCGAGTCCACAAGATGCGGTCCATGTCGGAGTCAGTTGTAAAACCCGCAATCCATGAGAAGACCTACGCTGAATTGGAAGCGCTCCTCACTTGCAGAGCGGCTTCTTGCACTCAAAGAGGAGCGGGTACACCTGCTCCACCGCCGTGGCCACGTTCTGCACGTTTGGTCCTGGCGAGGTCACAGCGGCACGGTGACAAAGAGCAACAAATCACAACCACAGAGGTAGCTGGGGAGTCAATGCTCCCACACGGCAAATCCTTCAGGATTATTCATGCAATGTGACCTGAATACTTGAGTTCTGAGCATCTTGTTGCCTGCTGAGCTGTGTGTGTGTGTGTGTGTGTAAGGTACCTGTGACTGTGAGGCTGCCTGTGGAGAACACCTGAATGGTGGCCTTGATGGTTTTGATCCTGTAGGTGGCAGCCGGGTGGAGCTCGGGCTCATAACTGACGCAAAACAACATTTTTTTTTATTCATTCGCTGTGTTTTCCAAGCACATCCACATGATGTTTATTGGGGGGATATCCCTTGAAATCCAATAAATCCTCTTACTGCTTGCAATTAAGGCATCTGCCATTTACTGTATCTGATATCCATCTTGAGGCCCATATACAAGTACGCTCTTTGTCCTCACTAGGAGGAAAACTTTGGCATACTCATCGGATGACAAGTTACTAGTGAGGCAAAACTCTGCACTAGATGAAAAAATGTGAGCAAGACGACTGACTTTTTAAAATTCCACGAGTAAGTAAACTAGTGCAGTTTTTCATGTAATTTACCACTCAGGTGCAAAAAAAAATAAATAAATTCCTCGCCATTCCGGCCACTAGAGGTCCAACTTGGTCCATATATTTAAAGAAGCGACTAGCACGGTGGTGCTGGATGAAAAGCTTAGTCATGTGCTGCCCACCCACCTGGCAATGGGCCGGTTCTTCTTGGTGAAGTCCACCAGGTGGATGGCAAAGGGCATGGAGCACACGGCCAGCACGTTCACCACCTTGAAGGCCGAGAACCTCACCTGGGCACAACACTTTGCAACATCAAATATACAGACATCGCCCTCGGCTGCATCACTTCTCATCCAAAGTGACGCCTCCCACCTTGAAGCCGATTTTTTGCAGACATCGTGCCAAACGGCGAGCACCTTGCTTCGCCTCTTCCTCGCTGTAAGGCGCAATAAAGCGGGGAAGGGATTAGACTGTGTGACACTAAAGTCAATGCTGATCAGCAAAATGATCTTATAGCATTAAATCTACATTTTCTTTCCATGCACCAAAGTGCCTTCTGCTTTAACATGAAGCGTATGCGACCAGTCATTTCTACCTTGTTGCTCCAGTGCAGATTATTTTCCCTGAGGACCAGATGGATGCGGTTATCTTGGGCTTACGAAGCTTCATGAGGACTTTCTGAAACGCACAAAATGTTTTGGGTTTTATTTACTTAAAAAGCCATTTAATACTGTTAGTAAACAGTTACTGCCTGTACTTTGTTTCCCCTTTTTTTTCTAATGAAACATGCTTTTTATACCCAAGTAGGATCTTTTTGAAACACCACAATGAATACTGTACATAATATGCTTCCAACTTCTTTCATGGCCCTTTTAGAAAATTAAATAAAGAGTATATAGCAAAAAATCGGAGGACCTAGCATAGACGCTTGTGGAACACTACCAATATTTATATGGGTCGTCTGTTTATGGCAGAGTTCCAAACCTACAACATGACAAAACTTTCTATGCAATTAAGGAGGAAGCATTAGGAGGAGGAGGAGGAGGAGGAGGAGGAGCCTTTGCACAGATTTAATTTTGAGCGTCTTAATCCCAAACCTCCTTACCCCCACCTCCGGCTTGTAGATGACGTTGGTTCCCTCCAGGGCGATGGTGCGCAGGTTGAGGTGGCACCTGGTCCTGAATGTCGCCACCACGTTGGTGACGATGATATCCAGAGTGTCATCGTTGCTGGAATCCATGGAGGAAGTGTGTGTGCGTGTGTGCGTGTGTGCGTGTGTGTGTATGCGTGTTGCACGGAGAGGACCACACGGGGCTCACTTCTCACTCGTCCGCCATCGTCGTGACGTTATACGCCCGTCGCACGGGTTCAAGCCTGGATGAAAACAAGAGTTTGTAGATTGTCATTGCATTACTGATAGTTTTGTTGTACAAGTGTGCACATCCACTTATAACCAGCCATGTAGCGATTTAACCAATTGCATTCAAATGCATGTTAAATGGAAGTCAGTGGATATCTGCCAACATTTAAAGTGCCTCTGGTTTAGAATGAAAATAATATTAGATGTTCTGGTGGGCTTTTCCTGACGGTTTTATAATTACATTTTAGGGCACAAGCAAAGAGTGGGCAAATGTTGCGACATCAGGTTGAGCTACACTGATGGTCTCTCTTACAACAAAAGACAGAATTAGTGTAATCAATTAGTGTCAGTTTGAGGTTGCTGCAAACATTTTCCCTTCCAAAACAAGTTTGTTTATTTTTCTATTGTGCTGTAGAGGTTACAGGCCACTTTAAAACTACCTACTTTCATATTAACGGACCTACCTTAACCTACCAACTGACCGGTCAACTTAGCAACATACCCACCCTGCAACCGGACTTCCCTTGTTGTTGACGGACTTGACCCATCTGGCAACCTTCCCAACTTCTTCCCACAAACCTAAAATCAGCTAACATAGCTACCAATCAACCATTTAATCTGCATAACTAGTAACTATTGAGCAACTTACCTAGACATGTAGATGTTCGTTATTCTATCTTATTTAAATATCCAACCCCCCCTGATGCTGAGTCACTTCCTAGCCCGACAGGACAACAAGCGCGCGTCGTCCGTCGTCCCTTTACTACAAAACCTCAACGCAAAACGAATTAAAGTGGCGAGCGTGCACATCACAGGTCCATTTTGCCAAAGCGTTTCGTCTCCTCAGCTCCCAAACACAAAGACTGTGTTACACTTGGCTGTTGTGCTTTGTGGGAACTCTCACGGGCCGCTATTGCGAACCTCCCGTCCGATTAATCACGACAGACGCCTTGATGCATAAACGTGTTGGGACGACATTGCGTACATTTACGCGTATGTTGACGTCAAAGTCGGGCTTTGGTTCGGCATCTGTTAGCTGAGAAGCTAGGCTAGGCTAAGATCGCTTTTGAAGGGGGTGGGGGGCCGTGATGAGATATGATCTTTCTTGTGATCATTATCCCTTGTAAACTGGACGCGATGCAATACTTCAGACGCGAATTATTGTGGCGTTGTGACTTAAAAAATGACAAAAACGAGCAAATACAACCACCAAAGCGGTATGAAGTATGAATGAAAAGTTGTTAGCATCAGGAGCTAGCAGTCTAGCCGCCTTCAGATATCGCTGAGGATTTTCTTTTAGGTGACGAATGTTTATTTTCGCGCTGCTTTTGAATTGTTTTCGATACCTCATCCGCTTGTCAATGCGGGAGCCTTCAGACTTGGAACAAGCCCCGTCAACCGGATTGTTGATTCCCTTCGCGCAGGTTGCGGAAAGAAAATACAAATGACTGCGCCACCTAGCGAAACAACTTCCGGTTGGAGTTTACAAAATAAAAGCTGTCAACGTGGCCAACGACAAGGTGGTTTCCGGTTTCAGCCTTCAGAATAACAGCAAGAACTTTCTTGATTTCTTTCTTTTTATAACTTTTTTATTTTTACTTTCTCGATTTAAAAAACAAACAATTTACAAATAAATAAAGAAAATATATTGATTAATAATAAAAGGAGGGTCTGGAACAGGTTTTTTAAGTAGTCTAATGTGTGTTGCTCCTCCTAATAAAATAAAGTGCAAGTGAGTTATCGTGTTCAAGAAATGTTTCTCAAATGCCGTCCGGCTCGCGTTGACGGCGTTGGCAGACAACAACGTGGCACGTTCCGTTACGTGTTTACTCTGCACTTGACGTTTAAAATTTGGCGATCTAACTCCATCTCTAAAATGGGGGAGAGAGGGGAGGAACATCTGCTCTGGAAAGGTTCTGGAGAGGCTACAAAACCAAAGAGGGGAGCGGAGATACTGTTTACAGGCCAGTGGGAATGTTTGTGTTCTCAATGAGAGAATTGGGCCACATGAATGAGTGGAGTGAAGAGAAATCTTTATAATTCACATTCAATCTGCAGAACAACGTCATTGAGATGTCCCGAGATGTTTATTATGAAGGTTTACGGGGGTAGATGCAAATTTTTTTTTCCTTGGGTCATACCACATAGAAAGTAAACACCCAGATGGGAGCCCTTGCACAGCATTTCTTGCAAATATGTGCAAGAATAAACAATAAGTCCATCAATGAGACATGGTCTCATTGGTATACTGTAGTGTCATAATTTGTGACTTTCACCAATTGCAAGCGGGGCTAGAACGGATCCCTGGAGCGGAGGTTAACTGTACCCTAATGAATAAGGCACGATTAGATGGCTGTCATATTAAAGATTGTGTGTGCGCGCACTTGAGACAAAGACGAACGGCGTGTGAGTCAATCCAGCAACGTGCCGGTGCAGCTCTGGGATCTGCCAAGTGTAAACAGAGACGTGGGAACGACCGAGCCTGTTTACATCATCTCCATTCTTTGTCGGACCACTAGACCACACCACACGCACGCACTATTCATAATGCAACTTTTATGATCGGTGAATATTTATGTACCGGTCACTACCTACCTACCTAGCACCTCTAGTGCCCTCCTACCTACCTAGAGACCCATCTCTGGACCACACCGTTAAGGCATTTAATCCCAGACATTTTTACAAGAGGAAACCCATCAATTCCAGCGTCTTTCTGGATTTTGACTGATTTTGCAAGGCCAACAGAATATTGTGTTCTAATACTATAAAAACACAGAGCAATGACGCAAAAAAAAAAGAAAAAAAAAGGCAAAGACGTATAAATACGTCTTTGGGATGTGGGGACTATGTTTTTAAAAACCTATATGTATGTTTTATGGATTGAATGAGTTAATAGCAGACAGCACTTCATATTTTTGATGCAACTGTACGGCACAGCACTTCTGCTCCCGATCAATAATCCTGAATGAAATTTTCCTCTTCATAGAGGCGTTCACTGCAGATCTTAGGTTGCTTAATGCAGTGTTGTGCCATGAAAATATCAAATATTTGCAAAATGCGCAGAGAAGTTGGTGTTCCAAGCTCGGCTGATCAGAACAGATACATAAAAAAAAACAAAAAACAATATAAAGTTTTGCCGTTCCACAATCGCGGAGTCGACGTGCGGGGGACAAATGGTGCTAACGTCATGGCGGCAGATTTACTGCGCTAACATTAACACACCTGCACAAACGTCGAGGAGTACGTAGCCGTGTTTAGACTAGCTTTGCAAACGATAACACTGACACATGAGCAATCGCTGGCGTGGCTCCAAAGCGCACAAAATAACAATCAAAAAGGAATAACGGTCTATTGCGAGCGCATGCCGGCGGGGTTATTTTTAGCATTTTTTTCTTATTAGTGAGTTGTATGATGGCAATTGTATTCCGAGCCCACCTGCTCGACATTCATCACTGAAATGATGTTGATTTCACTCCATCTTGGCCATCGTTTATTTAAAGTTGAGTCATCCTCTGAGTCTTTTTCGCCACGCCCTTCAAACATCATCACACAATTTATCACCGACAGTTTTATTTCTGAGCTCAATGGACATGGAATCTAATGAGGGTTGTATTTAATACACACGAAAAAATGACATTTTAATATTGTGTGTGTGTTTTTTTTTAATCAAGTTGATCTAACTAACTTTTTTTCCTGGGGTTTTATTTTTTTTTTAAGGGTCCTCTGTCTTGTAAGAGACCGACACTCGAGCATTGTTTTATAATTGAAAGTTTTAATGTATCGAAATTGGAAACATAAAATCGTCCAAAAGAAAATCTTTAAATTAACCCAACAGTGTATGTGCATGTGTGCGTGTGTTTGCGTGTGTGTGTGCGTGTCAATGTGCGTACTTTGAGGAAGTGTCTAAATTGGGGGTGGAACGGGGTGTGGGAGGTGATGAAATAGAAGGAAGGATGTTTTGGGGTGTGTGTTCTAAGTGTTTGGGGGCCAAGCGGAGGGTGCAGAATGATGGTCGGAAGGGTGTGTGAATGTGTGTGTGTGTGTGTGTGTGAAAACGCATGCATGTGTGTGTGTCCATCCATATCGATTTGCTTCTGCTCACACCCGAATGTGTGTGTGTGTTTGCATGGGAGATTTGTGCTTTTCAACACACACACACACACATGTACTGATATTTAAATTAATGGTCTCCTCGGGGAGTCATCCAAAGGCCACGGGCGTTTGGGAGAAAAGATTCTCGGAAAACGTCTTCATCATCAAAATATTTGCTCATTGCTAACCACATCTGAGCCGTCCGCCGAGAGTGAGGCGTGGGCAGCGGGGGTCCGCTTGGGTGAGGGGTGTGGGGGGGGGCAGCTATTACGCTAACGAAATACACGAACGATGTCAAACTTGCGGCATTCGCTCTGGCTAAAACAAAAGATTAGATGAGAAGAAGAAGAGAACAAAAAAAAAAGTTCTCAAGGTTCTTCTTTCGTCCGTCTCCAAAGCAGGAAGCCATTAAACAGCGCGCCAATAAAAGCATGTCAGGCCTCCCATTCTCATCGCGCTGCAATTTACGGGCCCGCACATTTCTTCCTATTGAGTTGTTGGCTTTTAGCAGCGATGTTTCTACTTTCATTATGAAAAAAAAAGCCTTCCTTTGTGTCAGGAGTTATTACACTGATGGATCGTTGCTCTTCATTGGGACGTGTCTGGCTTTTGCATCATGTGTTCATATTAAACAAGTGGATCTCGCTTATCTCAAAGCACCACGGTAAATAGTTAATTGGATTTTTTTAAAAATCCGTATACCGTAGTAAAGGAGTCTGTTTTGTCTTGTAATATAACTCCTTACCACAGGAGGCAACAGTGAGTCAAAACACTGGTTGCTGCAGATTTATAAACCGTCATTCAAGTATTTTTTTAATATAATACAAACGCAAAAATATAACAAATGTTGCTAACTTGTAATATAGTTAAATCATTTTTAGATGTATTTTCAAAACCCCCCAAAAAACAAAAACGGAATGATTTAAAACAAGAGCCTCCCCCATTTATCTTTTGGATGCAACATTTCCTAATTTTGTCAGGGTCACTTCATGTTCATGCACTTATTTCAACATTGGAAGTCCTGTTCCAGGAAGACGATTACATTAACGCTTTATTCTCAAGTGCTCGTATGCAAGCGCAAATCTGTCTTGAACCCCCCCCCACACCACACCACCAACACTCCAAGCCTCTGCAAAGGAAGTACTTGTGATGATGTATACTGTTTTCTTTGTACTGAGACTTGTTTTTACCGCCTCCTTAGAAACAGATTTGAGCACCATGTGCACGGATAAGCAATGGCGGCTTGGGTATTCGGTAGCACCTTCCTATGCTGCTTCCCATTATATGTTAGCATTAAGCTAGCTGACTTTTACCCCACTTCATGCAAATGAACGCTTATATAGAGCAAAAGATTGCTGGTAAGAGTTGTCAAGTCTCACCAGATGAGTGGAAGCCACAAAGGCGTGACGAATCATATTTTCTTCCCTTTTCACTCGCCGTGCCAAAATTTTTATCTACGCGGTGCACGTGGATAAGCAGATAGCGCTGGGATCGTGAAGGAGAAAGACGAAGGAAGGTTAGTTCATCCAAACAAATGTGCGCCCGCTTATTTTTACGACTGTCCCATCAGCCATTATCTGTCCTCTGAGTTATGCTGAAGTATAAATACAGAGCCACACCAAGCGCACCGATGACTTGGTGAGTGTGTGTGTGTGTGCGTGGACATGCGCGTCCTCACCAGCCTTCCACATGCACACAATGCAACGCAATCACTCGGTGGACCCCGGCCACAGGAGATAACCACAACAGTTTATTCCATTCAGCTCTTGTGCCCATTTAGCACTAATGGACACAGAGCAGAGCTAGCGCTTTTATCTCGGCGCTCAATAAAAACGCAAACTAAAAGACCTGCCGTCTCTCCAATGGCTTTAGTCCAGGGGAAAAATGCAGCTGGCCAGAGCAGCAGGTGGCGCTACTGCCATTACAGATCGACAGCCAATCAGAACGTGGCCTTGGGTTTGCTAGCTTCATGCTAGCACATAACGGGAAACACAATGAATGGGCTATCAAAGTGCCGCTGTTCTTATCACGCTTTAAAGAATGAATATTTCAAAATAAGGAAATAACTGAATGATTGTGAACGCAGGAACTCATTTCCTGCTCCCTAATTATTTTAAAGACCTTTTTAGTGGACTTAGTAGTGACCTAATTAGAACACCCCCTAGAAAATACATCAGCTCTCAACACCAGAAAAAAAAGAAAGAAGATAAGTTAGACAAATGAATGTATGTGTTTGTGTGTCGCTGTTGATGCGTTATCATTCACGACTTGTATAAACACGTATTGTGGCGTGAACTTTCGATGAGCGGCGAGCACCTGTGCCGGCGGCACGGTCAAGAGCTTTGTGTGTGTGCGTGTGCGTCGCCCGCGGGGTGGCCACATGTGCGCGAGTGCGAGGTCGAGCGGACAGACGTGACGTCCCGTTTGGCGCAGCAGAGAAATGATCTGCATGGTTTATTATCTTTAATTAGCATCCGAGGTGGAAAAGATAGATAAGGAGCGTCATTTAGCTGATGGATGTGATCTGTATTGCCCCCGCCAACCTCCGGCCCTCCGAAACAGACAAAGTGGTGTAAAAAGAGCAGGAAATGTCATCAGTTTTCCTCTGCTTTTCTATCTTAAATTACATTAAATATCTTATATATTAAAATACATTAGTAAAAAAATAAGTAAAATAAATTCAAATGCGCCACAACGGACTCTTGACTGGCCAATTTAGAGTGCCTCGTTGTTGGCAATCAGTGTGAGCATGTCAAGCATAGAAAGATTGGAAAGAGAGGAGGGGGAATTTATCTATTTATTCTTTAAGTTGACACCAAGCACGTGGATCGGAACTTTGGGCTGCTTTAGAGTGCCTCATTGTTGGCTGTGAGTGCATGCAAGCACTCATTTTATAGATTTGCAATTTTTTTTTTTAATCACTCATATTTGGCAGGGTTGGGAACACTTGTGTCTGTGGTGCGTCAGTTTACGTGAAATATTTTTCACTTTACAGGGATTTTCAAACCCAATTCAGTAATTAGCACGAAATGCTAAGGTTAGCACACATCTGTTTGCAATTAGGCCACAAAGGCGAGATGCTTTAGCATCTGTCCTCGGCGACTAAGTGGACCGCAGCTCAGGTCGCACTCACACGTACAAACAAACACGTGCACACACTAATGAGCTGACACACACACACACGCACTTGTTTGCTTCCTGTCTGTGGGACTCGGGGTTCAGAGGATTGCGAGGCTCCCCGGAGATTAGTCTGTATGTGTGCACCGGGGCGTCTTTTTATCACGAGTCACATCTCACCTCTTAGTCATCTCCTGTTGGCCTCCGGTAGCATTATGTCGGTGTCTCATGGGATCGCTGAGCCACACTTTTGTGAAAACACAGATTAAGATGAGATGTCATGTGATAGGTTAGGTTAGACCCATTGGACTATGGCTTGGCAAATTTAATGTTCATACATTTCAACTATTCTTAATATGTATGACTTGTTTATACATAAAGCTAAGCCACCGACCAGAAACTCCGCCATGCATTTTTGTATACAGTAAGTCAAATATTTGCACAAGTTACCTCCTTGCGTATCAAGCTCACTCCCTGCAGAAGGAGGAGAGGTGGAGGAGGAAGCTGAAGCGGTGGATGGAGCCCATGACGGGTCTTCAACGTGGGCCCATTTCCCTGCGGGACCTGCAAGGAGGAAGGAAGGGAGACGGGTCATGTGGGTAATGTCTCAGGCCCAGTCAACACATCGGCCATATCAGCCGTTTGGGTTTTTGCGTTATCCGCTGATGGGCGGCAGACTGCCTGCCAGGCGCATCTCACATGAGCCTGGTGTTTGTTGGGCCAGCGCGCGGGAAGGCGGACAACGCTGCGTTCAGGGACGACTCCTACGGAATCACTGATAGCGCAACCCAACGAGATAATGAGCGTAGGTCCCGTATCAGTGCCTCGTTTGGGAACTCAACCACAAGATATGATGTAGTGAGATCATAATTTAAGAGGGGGGGGAAAAAAAGCAGAGAGACACGCAGCAGACATATCAGGTACACTTGATCACTTTTTAGCAATATAAAAAAGGGTGAACAAAGGAATTAAATATACAAATAATAGTTAAATTCATCAAAATCACTTTTATCGTCGTTGGTGCCACCAGATACCGTTTATTATAATTGGTTGACAAGGATCAGATATTAAATTAAAGAATTTCCTTGACATCTAATTATTGGAAATTTTAGAGTGTGTATAAAATTCGATTATATTAATGACTTTATGTTGCCCGCAGTGGCCTTTATTGCATATGCATGTAATTTGTGAATTTCTTTTTTTTGCTTATATTTATTTTTGTTGTAGGCCAACACACTTTCAGTGTATAAAGTGCTTGTGAGTTGTTTGCGTCTTGGCTGTAAAAGTTTGTTTGCGCTCAACTGTTTTGACTCTTGTGTGTTGTGGCTGGACTTTACGGCTTGGACCGAGAAGAGGATGGAGATGGGGGGGGGGGGGGGGGGGCATTTGGGAAGAGAGTGAGGGGGGGGAGTCAGTTTGTAGAGAAGGATTTAGTGGAGTGCAGAAAGCTCACACACATAAACACAACCAAAGTCTTCAATGGGAGATAGA
The DNA here is from genome assembly GCF_059441095.1 of Idiotropiscis lumnitzeri. Lineage (NCBI taxonomy): Eukaryota > Metazoa > Chordata > Actinopteri > Syngnathiformes > Syngnathidae > Idiotropiscis > Idiotropiscis lumnitzeri. The sequence continues at coordinate 4,072,575 of NC_142411.1, read as the reverse complement.
AAAGTGAGCAGTGTCCCTCGGCTTTGTTTATAAACTGGAGACTCACTCACGGTGACAGAGACCAGGACTGCTTCTGGGACCTACCGCCCAGTCTAGTATGCAGGCACATGGATGCAAAGCCAAACAATTAAGCAGTAGGCCAAATTCTAATCTGGTATCACTTTACCTTTTTAAATATGTCTGCACCAGTTGTTGTCTCCAAAAAGCATCCTGGCTTCCAGTCTTGAGGCGACATAATGCTGCACGGCTCCCACAGTTCCATCGAACAGGCGCAGTTTGAACACTCCCTAGGCAGTTCAAGCATTTTACTGTAAAATAGCGCCCTATAATATTGCACTCTCAAAAACAGAATAACGACATAATGAGAACTAATTCAACAGTTTGTGACACCATCTGAAGATCAAGTCAACTTGCAACTTTTCTGAAGGACACCACAACGACACATCCATCACATGCTGATGCAGATAAATGTGTGTTTGTCTGTCTGCATTCCAAACAATATCCTTCAACTCCCTCACACTGTAAGGAAGAAGACTTCCAGGCCATTAACCCGCATCGCGCCCTGAAGATCACTTTTAGTTTGAAGGACTCTTAAGTCGCCTCTTTGCCGGATGCTCCTGTCAGCTAATATCAAAGGGATTGTTATCGTTCTGAAATCGAATAATAATCATCATATTTCCCAATGCAATAAACGTGTTCATAACTCTCTCTTATGGTCCGCCACATCCTGTCCCCCGTCACTCCCCGTTGGGTCTTTGCACTCTCGGCAACCTCGCTTTTTGATTTTTGGTACTCAAGATGGACTTGAACTGAAAAGCAACCATGTAGCGTGTGTGCATGAGTGTGTGTATCTTGGATGTGTGTGTATGTATTATGGGGGTTGCCGGGAGTGTGGGGAGGGGTCGCGATAATGGACAGAGAGCCCGAGTGCTCGGACAAAGATGGATGATGTTTTTCTCGCCCCCAGCTTCACTCACAGATTACAGTTGTTATTCCACGTACAGCCTCCTCGGCAACAGCTCCATTTTTTTCTCTCCCTTTTCCTGTTTGATATTTATGATTTCATTCTGTGTGTGACAAGAAAAAATGTGGGATGTTTTCCCAGTTGCGAATATGACAATATTCGGTTTCTTGTCAGGCGCGCCGCACAGCAAGCCAAACAAACCCGCGGTGCGTCGTTTTGCTGTATGACAAGTTTGCGACGCCGTTTCGCAAACACCGATTTTTACGATGCAGTCAATTCGAGTGTGTGAGCGCCAATCGCGAGGGCTGCGGTTGGGAATTTGTGGGCGATTGTCCTGTTCAGTCAAATTAGACTACATCTCTCAGCGTGTTGTGCGGCTGTTAAAAATGATAATAAAAATATAAAGTGATAAACATACCCCTCAAAAGTGAGCTTTGCAAAGGCACAATTTTTGACTAACTCATTAGATTGGATGATCACAAGCAGCCTGTGAGCAACATCTGGAAGCCGTCCCTTCATGGTGACATCAGACCACCACGGTGACCTTTGACACCTAACCGGCTAATTAGCAGCCCGTCCTTCCATAAGGGCCCAGGTCCCCCGATTTTGTCTTTCTTCAGCCCCTCCCGCCAACGCCCCTAACTTCCACCTGTTGCCTCGTGTCACAGCCGGCGAAGAAAGAGAGGGAATACTTTGGCCACCACCAAAAGTCGAGATCACTACGCAACGCCAGTTTTTGGTAGGCTCGTCTGATGATGATCAACAATTTTAGGTTGCGGGGCAAAACTGGCTTTGGGGGCTTATTTTTTGTGGTAGGAAAAAAAAAAACATGTTCAAAAGGCAATGCACTATCAAGCCAATTTATTTGGGCTAAGAATAACAACGACAAGGAAATGAAGCAATTTCAAGTGGGCCTTTGCAGCACATGTAAATAAGTAACGGTCGTAAAATTAAAGTTGTTTTTTCAGCAAACAAAGGAGGATGTGCACATCTTTTTTTTTTCATGAGCTATTTGCATCCTTCTCCCTCGGACTTCTCTCTGGTGGACGAACGCGGCTCAGAGGTGCATCATCAATCTCGCCGACTCTATTATTACTTTTCCGCTTTGAATCCAAGCCCACCCAGGAGCGTACTCGGCCTCCTCTGTCGCTATCCACTCGCCTTTTTCACTTCGTCTGTCTCATAATCTGCTTGCGTTATTTGCACGATTTTCACTCTTGCAAGGTGCGTGGCGCATCGGTGCAGAATGATGTGGAAGGCCAAACGGGGGGTGGCGGGGTACCTCATATCCATTACATCAGAGGGGATCAAGGCGCCAGTTTGCCATTTGAGACGTGACCCCCCCCACCCCACGACTTGTCCTTGCACTCCACCCTGCGAACTGGCACAACGTGCTGAAAGTTATGTGCGACGTGTGAGTGGAAGGTATTGCATGCTAAGTACACGTCTTAGCAAGTTGTGATGCATAAATCAGAAATGAGAAATAACAAAAGGAAAAAACAGCGGAACCTCTTTTTTTTTGTATGTCCTTGTTTTCGTGTGATTAAGTGTTAGTCGAAATTACGTTTGGTTTTCATCCAGGCAGACAACAGCCAGTTCACTCTACACTCTCATATGTTGACACGCACCAAAGCCACACGCAGTCAACGTCACAGCTGCTACAGTAGAACGTAAAGATGGTAACCTCAAGAGGACCCAAAAAAAAAGTTGTAGCTCAAACGCAATTTATGTTTAGTAGCAAACTATTAACTTTTCCTGATTACTTGAATAACGGACGGGATAATTGATTGAACGTTTAACCCCCCCATACAAGCAAGTTAATAATTTTTTTTAAATTGTGTTATCAAAACAACCACTGCATATAATTGGCAGGGAAAAGTGGGTAGTTTCAGGCAGAACAACTTTGTTTTAATGTCTTGCCATGACATTTTTTTCTAAGGTAAAATACAAGCGCTGACCCAATCAAGGTTGGGAAACGCTGTTAGATATCAGGCACTTTTTGTGAGTGTCCAATAAAAAGTGAAACGTGTGGGAGGTCCATGGACGTCCATTTCTCCTCCCATCCGTGCAGGCCGCCGCCCTCGCTGCTCGCGGAAATAAAACAAAGTGAGCTGCGATGCTCTCCACTACTCATGAGCACACCCACGCAGCCCCCGGGAGCCCAAGTCCTAAAGCCGGCCTCCGCACACCACCCGCACCACCGCCACCGGTCCCACCATGTCCACGGGCTCCCTGAGCGACGTGGACGACGAGCTGCTGCTGGACGGCATCCTCAAGTTGGCCTCGGCGGAAAGCGCTGAGGAGAGCTCCAACGGCGAGGGCCAGGCCGCCGCACGCGCGCCGGCCGCCAAGCGGCGCAGGACGGCGTCACGCAAGGCCTCGTCTCGCAAGGCCTCCACGGGCGAGGAGGGCGACGGCTGCGGAGCGCCGCGGGAGGGCAAACAGGTGCAGAGGAACGCGGCCAATGCGCGTGAGAGGGCCCGCATGCGCGTGCTGTCTAAGGCCTTCTCGCGGCTCAAGACGTCCCTGCCGTGGGTGCCGGCCGACACCAAGCTGTCCAAGCTGGACACTCTGCGCCTGGCGTCCAGTTATATCGCGCACCTGCGGCAGGTGCTGGCCAACGACAAGTACGAGAGCGGATACATCCACCCTGTCAACTTGGTGAGCCTGGCAGACAACGTCCACGGACAACTCCTGACCCTAAATTGGGTTTTTGTTAGATTTTGCTGAGATGGCAAAAGTAGTGTAGATGTTCAGATATTTATGTAGAGAAAAAAAATAAATAAATGCAGAAGCAGAGATTTTTTTTTAAATTTAAAAAAAGTATAAACTCTGAAATACACATGATTACAAATATAATGGTTGGAATTATAAATAAGTGCTCAAGCAAAGTACATACATATCTGAAAAATGAACTTAATTACAGTATCCAAGTAATTGTACTTTATTATTTATTATTGGCATTTTCTCTTCATGCTTGCAGTAACTCGAAATACATTATTATTATTTTTTTCATTAACAGTGCTTGCTCAACCTTATTTTGAATCATTACTCTACACTTACTGCATCAAAATGTTATTTAAAAAAAAATCTGAAACATAGATTTAATATATTTATAACTAAGCTGACTTATACTCGCAATGCACTAATGAATAATTGCTCTGGTAATATTTCATATTTTATGCAATAATTTAAAAAAATAAATAAATAAATGGTTATTAAATATAACGACAAAGTGGATCATAGTGAATCCAGTGTGCCCTAAATTTTTTCTACTCATTATTTTCTTTTTTTTTTAAATGATCAATTTTAGTTAAAAATAGTCCAACTGAAATATAATTTGTTGTTGGGGGGGTCATCCTAAAGGTCAGTGACTAATTACAATAATCTTATTTATTATTACACTGTCCAAGAAATATCAGTGAATTTGAATTTGAGACGGATGCATTTGCCAGACTGAATTTCAACCCTGTGCGACCATAACTAGAAATATAATCTATTCCCCACTTCTTTACGCGCTCATTTTGCTTTTTCTTCCGCAGACGTGGCCCTTCATGGCTGCAGGCAAGCCTGAGAACGAGTTGAAGGAAATGCTGAGCTCCACGCGGTTATGTGGCACCACAGCATCGTGACCAAACACACTTTGGATACCTCGTCGCGTTTTCCTTTGTCACCTTTGGGACCAGTGAACCCCCGTGCACGTCTCATCTCCGCTGACTTTCGAGTGGGAATAACGGCTTGGAGGGGAGGGATGTCCTCCTTCTTTCGTTCCCGTAAAAAAAACTATTTAAATGCATTGTCTTTTTTTCCCCGTTTTTTTAAAGTCACTCTTCATTGTCTTTGCTGGCTCAAAGACAAATTCTTTGTAATATGTACTCTGCATAAACATGTTTTTTACCTCCTGTTAAGTCTTTGAAGTTGTACAGATCTATAAAAATACATTATATATTTGTATCACTTTTGACACTTTACTGTCTTTTCGTGTGTGTACGTGTGTTGCGTGTGCGTGGGTGTGTGTGTGTTTTGTGACCTCACCTCTGTTATCCCTCCACCTCCTTTCGGAATAATAGCCAAACCTGAGCAGATAAGTGGCCGTGTTGTTGATAAAAGATAACGTTGGATGCGGTTGCCTTTGCATAAACAAACGCTGGCCTGCAAAAGATTACGTTTAAAACAAGAACTGTAAAAAAAGGCTTACACTTGGGTAGTTTGAACCCAAAAATAGCAAAGCATGAATTAAAGGCCTAAAAGGGATTTTTTTTTTTTTCCATTTAATGAGAAATTAAAGGGGGGGAAATGGGGGAATTGTGCGTTAATCCTGGACAGAGCGCTTGTTTTAATTCTGCTGGGTTATGACCGGTGATGTTTACATCCTGCAGACAGTTATTTATGCATTCTGACAAAAGGCCTCTCGCTCTCTCAGCTTGCATTCTAATAGCATCCCCCTCTTCGTCCTTATTTTGTTAGCAAATACACACACTTTAAATCTCTCGCGTACAAAATAATCCCAACAAACTGTTTTCAGGCGAGCAGAGAATGCACAGTTGGATGGTTTTTGGCTTCATGTTGAGCGATTGTGCTCATGTTGCGGCAAAGATGTTTACCTGCACCAACTTGCTCTCAAGCAGTTTAAGTGTAAAATTACAAAGTGAAGGATGAGTGTTCGTCTAGGTTGAGATGTTCCCTATTAAGTTTAAAAGTGGATTTTTTTTTTTTTTTTTTTTTTAAAGTGTCGACCGTAAAGCTTATGGAGCGCAAAGAAGACCGTGTGCATGGTAATAACTCGTCGGCAACGGATGGAAATCTACGAAGCAGCAACCATACATTTATTGTAAGAATTATATAACTTTTAAAGTTTTAATGAGCCCACCTAGAATCTTATAAAACTTTCCCTGTACTCTGCAAAGCTATTGATTAATCTTAAAATCTTATTCTACCAATTACCCCTTCCATCCATTATTCGGGTTCAATAACGAGTAAAAATACATTGTGCAAAATACCAATACAAAATATGCTAAGTGTTATTTTTTGTCAACTGTTCACTGTAATATCTGTGACTGTAATAATGTGATGGTACCGTTTTGTCAATAAAGAAGTGCGGCAGCGGCTGTTTGGCTCCCTGACCACCTGTGGAGCTGTAAAAGCATTCTAGTTGCTGGATAGAAAGAACATCAAATAAATTGTTCCATTGTCTCTCAAAGCCGTGTACACTAAGGTCCGTCTACTAGTACATTTTGTCTTTGTCTCTGGACTAGTAGGGTTTGCTCTTTGGTCAAACTAGTAAGACAATCCAGTTTACTAGAGAGGATAAAGAGGTGGATAGCAATGATCGGGAATAAATGCTCCATCAGCACTGCTAAGTTTCATCACACCTCACCTCAGCAAGTCGGCACACCACCGCAATAAAAGAGACGCACCAATGTCACTTCAAGGGCCCTCACCTAATACATCAGCGATGGCGTGGCAGGACCCCCCCACCCCCCACGACAAGCACCATCCCAACACCACCCTTTGAGAGACCACCTGGGAGAAAATAAACTTGGCCGTCTGCCCCCCCCCCCTCAAGGGGGAGAAGTGGAAGAGGGATTCCCATACTTGCTAATAGTTTAGTTGGACCTCAGCCCAAAAGGCATAAAAAGGCAAGAGGGAGGGATGAAGACACATTTTGTTGCAGCTGATGCTGTCATTTGTTGTACTCACTTCATGTTCCCGTGAGAATTTAAGGAGGAAATCCAAAAAGTTACAACCTCGTAAGGTGAAAATAATTTCTTGTAAATTTGACACACCACAGAGACGTGATAACGACTAGCCTAAATTTGAATGAAGTAAAAAAAACAACAACGGAACCAGAAATGACTCAAACTTTAGACACAGAAAGGATGGTTGGAGCCAAAAACGTCATCTTGAGAGGACATTTGGGTGCAAACATTTTAACGTTGCCATCTAGTGGCCCGATTAATAGTGCCTGAGCAGCCTTTCTCTAGTACAGGAACTCATTTTTTTTTGGCTTTGGTTTGATTTCATGGCAAAAGCAGTGAGAGCCTTGAAAGCCGGACAGCACACATTTAAATGTACAATCAACTCGTGTTTTGGAAAAAACTAAATGTTGCACATACCTTCCAATGACTGAATCCAAAGCGATTTGCTCCCCGCAGCATTCAGTAGATATTCCCTTCGATGAAGGTTCACTTGAAAAGGACACAACCGGAACATGTTACAGGGAGCAACACATCGGCTTCAAAATGTTTTCTCTACATACTGTGTTTTTAAATGGATCCTTCTTTTGCTGGATATTCCTTCTCTGGCCTCAGCTGATGTTTTCCCTTCCAACCACAAGATGGCAGCAACACACTGGAAGGTGGTTGCTGAGGGCACCTCGCTGAAAGGTCCAACTGGAAGAGAAGAGGATGATTTCAGCTGGAATAACATGTTTCATCATTCAGAGTGGTGGCTTGTGCGTTTGCTAACTGGGTTTTCAGGGGGTGCTTAACAGACTCAATCCCTCTCTTAAAAACACCGCCATCAACTTGCATTTATACAAACCATCAAGACTACACAAAACCACAATATACCAACACGCAAATGTGACACATCTGGAGCAGTTCACACTCAAAGTACATCTAACAATGACAAAAAAAAAATCAATTAAATTCATTGTACACACCAGTGATAGGTATCAACGGAGCTGGACAATTTTTTTGCTGGGCAGTATCACACTTACAGTTGTGGCCTCGACTCACCAGCCTTATTTATAAAAATTGTCGGTTTAGTTTGACATTAAACATCTCAACGCCTCTTTTTTGAAAAATTGTTCTCTTCAGGCAAACGACCTCAAAGCTGCTCAAGGTTTGCCGCCACTTTGAGACTTTGATTTTTGGGACGGTCCGATCCAATTATGGCGATCAAAGCATCAGCCAAGGGTAAACGAGGTCACACCCCCGACGCACATCCACGTAGTAAGAGCAGTGTTAGTCGACGGAAAGGGGCACCGTGCTAAATGTTTTACCAGGTGGGCACAATTACGCGGTGCGTGGGGTTCTCCGTGTGCACCAGAATTACCCCGCGTGTTGTTTTTATGGGATTGAAGTCCATTACAATTAGGAAGACATGAATCACAATCACCTGCCGTGTGTTTTTCCAGTACCCCCGCCCCTCTCCCAAACCTCCGCCGCAGCCCACTCGCGACACCAGATGACTTGATTTCCTGATGCTTTCCTTCTTAATGACGCCACTTAGAATGATAGGGCGCAGACAAGCGGGATTCCATACAAGTGTCCCAACAAGTGGCCATTCATTCCCCGACAACATTAGCAGGAAGCCAAAGCGCGACGGGTCAGTGCGTATATAGGAGCGCAGAACACAAGCTCTCACTGTTGAGTCCGAGGAGGAAGCTAATCCCCTGTGTGTGTGTGTGTGTGTGTGTGTGGAAGAAGCCAGTGATGGTGTATGGAGGAGCATGGCACGGTGTGCAAACACCTGCATTAGCGCTTCAAGCGGAGCAGCTACCTAGAAATCGCTCACAGATGACATTTTGTTTATTTGATCTCAATTAAGCGACCACGTCAGCGATTAAAAGTCGCTTAAATATTCCCAACAACATCAGAGAGAGCCAGAGTACCAAATCTAAAACACAGGGCAACGCAAGTGTGCCCATATTTGCCACTAATTGCTTAGCGACCACCTGGTACCTTTTCCTGCTGGTTTGGACAGAAAGTAGTCACGGAAACGAAGTCGCATTGCTAATATAGTTTACATGACGACTGATCGCGAAGGCCGTGGACAGATTACATTGGACAATGAAATCTGAAGATTACTTTTTAAATTGAATCGTTTCATACTACAAATATTGTAATTCAGGACGGAAATGTCGGTCAGAGCATCCGATATGACAGCAGAGAAAGCCGTGCTGTTTTTGACCCCCCGCCACTGCCGTCCACGCTCCCCCAAAAAACGAGAACACCTCCGAATACCGCCCACACGTGGATTCAATTATTATCCGTGGAATTCCGCAAAAGTAGTCGGCAATAAGGAAAATATTCTTCTAATCTGGGGTCTTCCTCAAGCTGGGTGTGAAGGAAATTTCAAGGGGGGGGGTCCCTCGTTTAATTGGGTCCAGATTTGACCACCCTATTGAAAAAGCACTGGGTTATTTGGTCAGGGAGGGGATTTTGCTCGTGAATAAATGGCGGCGGTCCCTCCAAATGGCTTATAGGAAGCAGATGGAATGAAGCGAAGAAAGAAAACAGTGATTTCCACAAGAGACCAGAACGGAAAACAGAGCATGGGGACACAAATTAGTGTGAATACGAGGGAAGATCAGCGAAATTGCTCGCCGTTTAACAACACTCAACACAATTGGCGCCTACATATATATATATATATTTTTTTTTTTTTTTTTACATTCTTCAAACATTATACCACAAGTCTTTTAATTTGACCAAAAATGGCACTCAGCTGAGTGTATACCTCTCGAAACAAGAAAACACAAGCACCGATTGTAGCATCTGTTTCCATGCATGTGTCTTTAAGGGGCGGAGCCTGGTAGGCTTACGTGTGACATCTGTGTGTGAGCTGTGGCCAATAGCAGCTCCTGCAAAGTGCATCAGCGACTGGGGCCCACCTTAATTTTGTGATGGCATTATACTGTTTAAAAAAAAAACATGTACGTTATATATTTCAGATTTCTTTTGAAGAATGTATGAAGACTATTCTATGGATGTCAGGCTAGCTTTTTGGTGCATCCTGGCAGTGGGGGAAAGACGCCACAATGTTAATTATTTATTTATTTTTTTAACATATTGATCCCACTTTCTGTCCACTTTTTCTCTTTGGATGCCATTTGTCCACCTTGGTACTACTGATGCCCTTCCGGAGAGCCAAGTGTCAGCTTTCGTCCCCTGAGGATCACAGCCCCCCCCCCCCTCCCTCTACCCCCTCCCCAACCGACGCCCTCCCACCCCTCTGAACGCCATGCATTTTTAATGGACACACTCATGCCGCGGACAAATGATTTTTATTTTTGACAGGGCTGGGTGGAGGGGGGGGTGGCTCCTGTTACATAGGGACGGATGATAGGGAGAGCGAGCATGCGCGCCCAAGCGAGTGTGGGGAAGACTGCGCACACACACACGCACACACCAACGCAAACGGAGTCAAGAATGAGCTCCTTGATAAGATCAGCAGCATTAAAAACTCGCCATTCATCCGTGTTTTTGCGACTCACGCGTGTATGCTTATTGCTCTTCTACGCTCATACATGCGTGTACGCACAAACACGCGCGGCCTCCTCCACTTCCCATGCAGTGTTTGCCTAAATGTCCACTTGAGTTATGACGGGCTCCCGTCCAGGCCCGCCAGCCCACCGAGGCCTTCATTAAATGAGGATTAGAGCCGGTCTGAAAGCCATTAACGCCGGCTCTAAAACCCGCTTTAATCCCAATCAAATCAGAATTAAAATCTGCATTGTGAGACCACGTGCGACATACAAACGAGAACATGCCAAGATAACGAAAAAGAGTACAATTGAATGACTATTGATCACTGCGGGGCAGCATTTGGCGAACAGGGGAGTGAGTGATTTTTTAAAAGTTGATTTGTTGTAGTCATAGATTCCCTGTCCTTCTGCTCTCGGGATGTGTCTGTCACAATGCATAAGCGCAAAAACAAATTCTACGGCTGAAAAATATAAAAAAAATTCTGATGCAAACAAAAGTAAAGTCGATGTCATTTGCCACGAAAGAGGAAACGGCAAAAGTGAGAGAAAAAAGCGTTGAGCAGGTTGGCCGAGAGAGTATTCCCAGGTGTGACCGCAGCATTCCCTCCATGCACTTCATCTAACCACTGACTGTGCGCGTGTGTGTGTGTGTGTGTGGAGAATGTGACTTTTAATTTGTTATCATTGGCTGGAACATTTAAGTTCAACTCCAGTTTGGCTGTGAGCAAGAAAAAAAAAAGAAGAAAAAACACAAGCCAACACATTTGCACTGATTGAGATGACAAATGAGCCTTGTTTTCGCTTCATTCTATTTTTACCAGTGTGTGTGTGTGTGTGGCGATGAACTTGATGGGCATTGAAGCTTTTTTTTGTTGTTGTTGGTATGTAACAACATTAGCTGCCTTTCACTTCTGCCCTCCTTTCTCGTAATCCTCATCCTCACAATAGGGTTCAATTTGGAGCCTGCAGTGAAAGATTTTGGCTGGATAACGGCTCAATTTGCGTCGGGGTGTGTGTGTGTGTGTGTAGACCTCTTTGTGACGCAGAAGTTGGCAGGTAGAGGAGACTAAGTTACACAAGTTACACAAAGTACGCCCGGGGTTATACAGATAGTCGGGGGGCTGTTGTTGGGATGATGGTACCGAAGCTACCAAAACGTTTTACAGTGAGGATCAGTAATTATCATACAGAACCATAAACAAAACTGTAACAAAAGCGAAACAATTTAAATAAAACATGTACTCTTAACTTTAGTTGTAGTGTGGAGAGCAGCCTGTTTTCTTAGTGGTGCCATGTGGCAATATAGTCCACTGTTGATTCTATGGTTATCATCACCTCCAACATAATTATTTGAGTAAGGATTCGGTGAAAAAAAAAATACTCAAGTACTGAGTACATCGGTGAGTACCCCACGATGTTTTGTTCCCCAATTAAAGCACAAACTTCAACTTGACAAAAATATAAAACGGCAACATGCAAATTCAGATCTTGCCCAACTGTATCACTTTTCAACGGGCACTCAAACGTCTTCGTCTGGGCAATACACCAGACGCAAGCGTGGTAACACGTTCCAAAATTGTTTTAAAATGCAAAATATTGTATATAATTTATATTTAAAATGTAAATATGTCCAGTGAAAAATATTGTGTGTTGAATTTACTCAATTTTATTTAATCATGAAGTTGGATGAATGAAAAAAAAAAAGTAAGTAGAGCAGTACTCCACTTATAAAATTTACCTGATTTTTTTTTATGTAACCACTTGATGAAATTTTAGCCGAAATGAACTTGAGTAAATTTAACACAATTTTTTTTTCATTGAATGTCTGGAAAAAGCCCAAAATTTAATTTAATTTAAAATTTGATATGTTATCAAGGTCTTTTTTGAGAACAACAGCTGTATGATGTGGCCTAACAGATGGCACAGGTACAATACACGAAATGCACACGCACGCACACACACACGCACGCACACACGCCGAAACGTATGCAAGCTTAAAGAGACCTCATTTACATGGCCATCATCTTCCCGTTGTCTCGCCTCTCGTCTCGAGCCGCTCTGCTCGCTCGCCATGCCCTTCGGACGGGGGGCTGAGTGGGACCACCCTGGGGAGAAAATTGGGAGCGGGAGATCACGTTACTCCCCAAAAATGCGTAGGGCCTACAAAAGCGCAATGAGACAGGCGGGTGACGGAGACAGGGCTGCTGGATGGGAGAAGGGTGGGGGGGGCAAGCTTGGGGTAACAGGAGAGCACATGAAAGAGTGCATTAGTGATGGGGGAGGGAGGGTGGGAGATTGATTGGGATGGAGGGATGACGAGTGCTGAGAGGAGGTGAACGATGACTGTGTTTTCCTTTTATTTGTTGTTTTAAACTTGATTCTTTCAGATTTCAATCTAATTATTCATACTCATTTGTGAATCAAATATATTGTTTTCGTTGAAATTAATTGAAGGTGGACACAGTCGCTGATGCACCTTTAACCGTTTAGGAAACAGCACCAGCTAAACTCAAACAAAACAAAATGACAACACTCGCAAGGAGTTGCTGTAAGCCACTACTCACGCCCAGACGCTCAAACCGACTCCAGCTACTGACGTCACATTTCAAAAGGGAAAAACTGATTTGATATCCTCAAGATTGTAAAACGCGAACCTCCAAAGTGTGGTGCAAACGTGCTAACCACTAGTCCACCGTGCTGCGGCGTTATTAAGTCAACACTTGCATGGATGCATAAATCTTCCGCCCGGCCCCAATCATCCGTGTCTGTGTCAGCATCCATTCAAGTTTACGTGCAATCCTTCATTCGGCTCGACATTACATGCATTATTAAAGTGATAAATATCCAATGGCATAATTATACTCGTGTAACTGGAGTACGGGTGCGAGCAGATGATACAGAAAGGTTGGAGTGGAGGGCATTCAAGACAATAAATAAAAAGACTCATCCCTGCTCAAGATAATTAATTGTTCCTTGTAGAAACGCACTCCATGGTTCCAACGAGTCTCCCTAGGGGGCGCTGTGAGTTAGCTTGGACATTTAATTGTAGTACACACACACACACACACACACACATTGAGTGCCTGGTTAAAAAAGATGAAGACATTAACCGTAACCTGATGCTGAGCGAGTATTGATCCACACTCAGGAGGATTGGAGAGTGAGAGAACAGCGGCCAGCATTTCATCTCAGCACTTGACCATTTTGATGTGCGTGCGATCGATAGATAAAGAGACGCTGCATAAAATCCGCACAGAGGCTTTTACGTCTTTCCTCCTGTGAGGTCCACAGTGACACTCTGCATCCATAACATGACACAGACCAGACTTGAGTAGCAATCAGTCTGCGTGTGAGCGTCCAAACGGCGGCCTTCGTGATTATGATTGGTGAGGACAACGGGATGCTTAAACTTCTTCACCGATTGCCTGCCGCAAACGCCAAAGAAAACAATAGAAAAAGTCGGCGAGGCGTTCAAGTGCTACGAGTGACTGTTGAAACGGTTTGTTGAGGAGATCCAGATCACAGGGAGCGAAAAGGACACCAAGTGACAAATAACACGAAAACTCAAGTACGTTTTTGTCATGCCATATGCGCTACATACTTGAAGAAATAATACAAACTGTTTTCCTGTCACTTTTCATCACTTTGTCATTTTTTACTTTTGGATGAACTGACCCGGAGGTGGCCAAGTGGCCTCGTCTCCATCCATTCCCTCCTTTCCACGTTTTCGTCCCACTTTCCTTATTCTCTTTTGTTTGTTTTGCTTTATTCTTTCATTAGTTGAAACAACATCGCAGGCATTCCAGCTGTAATACCGTTGAGATTCAGTGTCTGTGGGGTTTTGCGGCGAGAACGAGAGAGAGAGAAAGAGAGCAAGCGGGTGAGCGAGAAAGCCTCAAAGTGATTCATCCCTTAAAAGTACGTCTCACGCGACTCCAATTATTACACCTCACTCCGACGTCATGGCAAGTCCAACGGTAGGCTACAGTAGTGGGTTTATAAATGACAAACATTTCTTTGGGCCTAAGGTCAAACGAAGAACATACACATGGAATAAAAGTGACTTCAGCTTGGTTATGAAATGAAATTTGAACAAGACTTCACTTAATGTAATTACAACGAGTCTTTTATATTTGACAGGCCACGTGTTTGTTGACAACGATGCCAAATTTTGATGACTCAAAAATAATTGGCCGTGCTGCGCTCTCGAATGGTGTGGGCGCTGTTAAAGTATATACGCTTGAAGCTGAGAGTGGCGGGAATATATCCCACCAGGTGCGGCTTCCCTAACAACGAGGCGCTCTAAAGCAGCCACGGCAGCACCGCTCCACATGCTGGCTGTCACGTCAGACAGAGAGCCATAATTGATCATTTTGAAGACTCATTTTATATACTTGGTAATTTTTTTGGCGGCGTCATTAACAATACTGGTCTCTGTGGTGTGTCATATTTAAAAGACATATTTAATATCACTTTAGAGGGATTTGAATTCAAGTTGGATTAAAGAGTGCACACATGCTGCAAGTCTCCATCTTCATGGTTTGGACATTTGACAGGTTTTCGTGGTCGCATGCAGTAATAAGGCGAGCGACGCATCCAAAAGAGAACATAATACACGTGAATATGAATTAGCATGACTGTCAAGACACTTGTGTGGTGCAACTCAATCTCCTTCCCACACTCGCAGAGTAAGGTGCATATATTCGATTCGCAGCAGTGAAACTCACAAGCGATTTGCCCTCTCGACTACCTCAGCGAAAGCAATCAGCCAGTTGCCCGCCCGGGCGTGGGTGGACTCGTGGAAACTGTTCACGTACTTAAACATTATGTCAGCCTCTTTAAAGTATAAAGCTAAGGGCCCTGGAACAGGCGGCAGCAGCTCGCGCCTTTCTCCAGAGCATCGCAGTAAAACCCCGAAGCGACCATGAAGGATGACGGATGGGAAAGAAAGTCATGCGCGTGATACGAAAATGCATAATTAGAAAAGTGGCTGATAAAAGCAAAAATGACTTTTTACTCTTGTACTTGCACATTTCAGACCGGCACCGACGGCATGGTATGTAATGAGATTCAATAAGAGATGAAAATTCTGCCTCACTTTGACTTGTCAGGTAATATGAACACCATTTATTGTGGTTGTCGAGCTGATGTTTACTAATACGCTTGTTGTATTGCATGTCATTTCGACGTGATATCTTATTTTGAACACAAAATAGTTACAAGTGTTACTGGAGTGGCGAAGGACATTACAGGAATTTACGAGGTGTCAAATGTTTTCCTTTCTTTCTGCATGTAGCGGCTCACTCCGACAATTAGGGGTCATTAGCCACTTCTACATTGCCAGTAAAAAGCTTTTTTTTTTTTTTTAACAGCGGCGCTGTTGCGTACACATGGTACAGGCATGCACAGGTGTGCCTAATATTGTGACCAACGTCCAAAGGCCAATACGAAAAAATGTGAGCCAGGTAGAAAGTCTATGCATGGGTGCCCGAAATAACCCTCATTTGGCAATTGAATTTGGGTAGGGCGGGTGTAATTGCGGAGCAGGCTGGCGGTAGTAATAATCATAAATCACGTCTGAAACGCTGCCATGTCACATGCCGGGCTGCGCGACTAATGGCCGGGCCCATCTTTCACCGGGTATTTTTATCTTTGCTCCCTGACACTCTGGACTTTCTGGAAGCGTCCTCTCGTTTTACGTCGTCAGCACCTCGGGCAAGCGCGAGCACGAGTTCCGTGCATATCTATAAATACTGACGAGCTGGCGGCCATTTTCTTTTTGGCCCGGCGAAAAGAGGGAGTGCCGTGACTCGCTTTGTGGCGTTTTCGCTTATGGCGCCCACCCCTTGCAAGCGACGGCTGGCCTCACAAATTGAGGTTCGCATATGCCGCCGTCTTGAAATTCCAGTCTGACACCTCGAAAAACACCTGGACGTGCTTCCTTTGTGCATCGTGTTCTGCCAAGTGTTCTAAGCTCGCCTGACATGCGGCATCCGAGGCGCTGGGTCGCCACTGCGGCTTCCTGCTATTTCGGGCTCTGTCATGGCTTGTGCTACTCATTTCTTTGGCCATGACGCGTCAATCGTGACAGATACTGGTTTATAGACTGAAGGTAAACTTTTTTTTTTTAATTCATATCCACACACCATCAGACTCCTCAATAAAAAAAATCTATGAACTACATTGTGCAATATTTTTCTCATGTAAACCTGCTCACTTGAAGGTTTATAGTACCTCTGCAACCTACAACACCTTAAAAATAAAAATCTCAGAAAAAACACACTGTACACGCAAACAAATCTTACCATAACCTAAGGGAACTCTTTTTGATGACGTGTCGAATGATTTATTTGCTTCTTTTCAGTAAGTAAAGGAGTTAAATGAGTACTTCTACTTTTACTGCAGTATTTATCTAGACAGGTATCAATACCTATACTTCAATACAAAGTGTGATTATTTTTGCCACCGGTGCTTACAGTACATGCCAACATTACCTATTGCTGTGCTTCAGCTCTGGATGCTGCAGAACTGTACACTCCAGTCTCCACTTCTGCCATTAGCCTTGTCTCAGATGTGATGCGTCTTCGCCACCCTGGTTAACAGCAACGGGCTGAAAATGAATATTTACAGTGGCGTCAATATATTGTGTGTCTCGAGTTAACTTCAAATATTAACAACATAAAAAGGTTTCACAACTGTGACACTTGTTCATATTGCTGTAAGTAACAAAGGTGGGCAATGTGTTACTGTCAACTTAAATGAAGTGAAGTCATTCAAACTGACACTAACACTTGTACTTCTCTCATTGGAATTGTCTTTGAAAGATCTGTCTGAATGTTTGAAATTTTACTCAAAAAAATAAGAAAAGGTCCATATAAAACCATCAAAAACTCTATTTGAATTAGTCCGAGGTCTTCATTAATTTACTGATAATGAATAATAAATAACAGGATGTTAGCAAGCTAGCTACGCAGCTAGCAAGCTTTTATAATAAAACTAACCAGTTAAGTAAAATTAACCAAAAATCATATGTATAGTGTGTACTATCTGCAATAAAACGCAATTATATCAAATAGAAAGCTAGATAGGAAGCACAATTTGAAGACTAACAGTGGTGTATTTATATCATCTCGATGATCTCCTTTCCTTCCCTCCCGCGTCCATCTTGAGCCCGTCACTCACTGGTTCAGCAGAGTCTGCATCGCCACTGCGCACGCGCAGTGGGACTCGTCACTTGGTCAATAATGAAGTTGCCTCTAATGGCTCTTAAGCAGCCCGAGCGCCTCCGCTGCCTCCTCCAACTTGGATTTGCCGACTCCTAGCAAAGTTGTGTCGCGTTGCCGCCGCCGTCGGCAAGCTCGCTTCTTTCTCAAAGTTCAACTTTGGCAGCTTGTTGGCGTGTTCAAAGTTTGTTTGGGGACTCAGCTCCTAGCGGCGATGTTGTAAACAAGTCAGTGACAGCCTGCGAGCGGCGCGTCATTATGATGAGCTGCACCGGCAAGTAAACCGGACCCGGGACCAGACTACTTGCTGGCACAGCGCAGGTAGAACGGAACATTTATTAATCTGTGTGCCGTTTAATAACAGTGTGCTGGATAAAAAAAAAAATAAAATAAAAAAAGCAATAATAATTAACAAACCTCTGTGCATGTTTTTTTTTTAATGTAACGAACAAACAAAAATAATTAATACTATATCATATAGATGTATAATATACACAGAATGTATCAAATGCAATTTTAATTCTTTAAATGATTACTTACAAATTGCTTTTAATGGATTTTATAGTGTTTATCAAACATTTTTTTTAAATTGACAGTCATATTTTATTATGTTGAATGACATTGTTAACTTTAAAAGTGGCCAGTTAAATATTTAACTATTGAACTATTGTTTCAAAATTAAAAGTCATTTCAATAATGAAACCATTTAACAAAAACAAACAACAATGAGCAGTTTTTTTCAAAATTAAAATTTCAAAAGATTAACTATTACAATTATTTATTTCTAAATGTATTTTATATTTCTCCATCTGTCATATTTATCATGTGAAATTTACTGACATTTGCTTTATTTTATTTTTTTTTATTGTTGGCCAATTGGGCAATCGAATCAGAAAATAAGTTAATATCTTTTGTCCACTACACTTTTTTTTCAACCTTACCACATGGCATGCGTGGGTCAGATGGATGTGTTATAATGTGCCTATCTGTTATGAGGTCATATCAGCAATCATATCCAGTGTTTTGGAGTAATATCACTCGGTCTAAGTGAAAATATGTGCACAAGGAGGAAAAAAAGCCTCCCCGGGTCATTTCTCATCCCACGTGGCATTTGTGTTCCTACCTGATATGTAGGAAACGGGAACACCTCGGGCTCTTTGGCCTGCCCTTGACGACGTGACGGCGTGTACGGGGGCCACCGCGTCCTAATCCGCATGCTGCGGGATTAGATTTCACATGCGTACAGAGCAGACATAAATTCAAGGGCTATAGACGCATAACTGGGATGACTTGTGCAGATGTCATTCCTCGGCTCTGGAACTAAATTATTGTGTGGCGTACTAATATGATTTATACTCGCCGGACTTTTTGGAATAAATGACCTGCATGTGTGTGATATAAGGGAGCGGTTTATTGTTGCAAACCAACTCGGAATCAGCTATTAGTGTCTTATTTTATTTTATCTTAATATATGATGGTTATTGTTGTGGTTGGAGTTTTTTTTTTTACGTCAAAATATTAGAAACCCCTCTCAGAAAAAATGCAGTGCAATTCTACACCACTTCTGATATGACACATTTTGTGAAATAAATGCTTTCAATAATAATCGCTGTAAAGGAAGACTTGATATTATTATATATTTAATATAGATGCGAACATTTTTATGAATATGATTTTGTTTAATATGATTACAATAAAACATTGAATAAATAAAATACACCCGTACTGAAAGGGAACGTTTTTACAAAAGTGGAGTTTGAATAGCAGTGTGGACACTTCCCTAACTTTGGTCGGTGTCCACGAGGCGACCTTATCTCCGTCCAATATAATTAAGAAATTCATAATGCGAGTCACAATGACTTTGAATTTATACGTGCCGTCGAATCCACGCTCGTCCTTTCACCGCAACCTCAGCCTGCGGTTTGTTCGACATATATGATCACATCGTAGGCCACTTTCTAGTCCTCCAGACCGCCCCCCCCCCTCCCTCTCAATCAGCGTACCTTACAGTGAGAAATAGAATTCTCTCTTGTGGGACTGTGGAGGAAATGGCAGGCATCATTGATTCTGCGCGCAGTGTCAGGTGACCTCTAATCCCCGTCGGGCCAAATTGAGGCGGCGGGAATGAAACTAATGTAAGCCTATTATTTAAACTTTTAATAGAATGTTAATTTGATAGGAATTTTAATTAAAGGCAGTTGACTGTTCTCCACAAAAAAAAAAAAAAAGGTGAGGGTGTGTCGAAGAATTATCGGCGGTGGTCGTGCGCAAATCAATTGGCTTGACAGATGCATTATTTTCTTGGGTTTCAGCCGAGGGGGCAGCTATGAAAAATTAAAAGGATGCCAGCGAGTTTGACTGTCATCGAGCAGGAAGATGTCAGTCCAATCACATTTATGTACCCTGCTCGAGTGAAATTGCTCACCGTGCTTTCAGAAGGTAGTTGACAAGCAAAACTTGCAGCTCAAATAGAAATGCCATTCGCTCCAAATCAATGGATGGAATGAAATTATGCTGCTCCAGTTACAGTATGATTGCCGTAGTTGGTTCTTTGCAGAGGATAAAGAAGATACGGCCGTGAGTTTTTTTTTTTAATATTTCCTGTCTATATATTTTGCCTCACTATTTGTGTTAAAATATCCATTGCTCTAGAGTTATAACTAGCTTGTGAATGACAATTTCTATTGCGTGTAAGCATCAAGAGAGCGCACTTGACTCGCCACAGGCCTTGGTGGAGGTCTTCATTCTCTCTCCTACTGATGGTGACATCCTCATAGTGATTTAGTTAGCGGGCATTTTGTCAAAACAGATCAGCAAACTGTTTTCCATTTTTCTTTTTTGTTTTAAATGCAAACATTCCATCGCATCCGTCTCACCTTGTCACACAATCACGTCACAATGCCGTCACCCGGTCAGTGTTCTTGTCCTGGAGTGTGTCTGTGGGCCAAGCGCGCGGATCATTTACGCGTCTCCCTTTTCATTGTTGATATTTACTTGTGCAATTATCTCTCCGCTTGGCCCTCGGCTGAAGACGATACGCCGGCCGGACGGCCACCTCCCGTCCGTCTCCTGTTGCTCACACATAAACACACTGATGGAACCCCGGACTGACACATCAACACACGCACACATACACAGAAGATAAGTGTTTTGGCGCGTTTCAACCATGTTGTGTGGAGTGAACATTTGGCTTTATTACAGTGCACCTTGCCGTAAACCAACAACCCATAAAAAAATGCTGCACGATATAGCGGGGGGGGGGCATGAATGGTGAAACACAACATAGCAGGGGTTCAAAGTACTTTGCAATCGCATACATTTTTTATTATCATTTTTTTTTTTTAATTACAGTTGTACGTGTGAGGTTCGAAGGCCACAAGCCATGGAGGCCTCACAGGACCTCAACGAGCAAATGGTAAGTTATTACTATGTTATTACCCATGCACGTGTGAGTGTGAGAATTTAGTGTAAAGAAATCAATTCAATATTGCAAAGAAAAAACACCCTGAGCAATATTATATAATTAAAATTATTTTTAAGGAATGCTTTTGTGTGTATTAACGACAAGAAAAAAACAAGTTTGCACTTTAGTGTCCAAGTGGACACAAGTACACCGTAGCGCTCCCCCCCCACGCTACAATCCGTGCTTGACATCAGCACTTGCGTTGCCATTTTGCTTATTTAAAGATTGCACACGTATTGTTGGGAAAATGATTTTGGCGGTGAACAAGGTGTGCTCACATTTCAAAGTCGTTAGTTCGCTACCAGAACAGGTGTAATTTCATCTCCTCCATCAAGCCTCGGTCTCCCCCACTCCACCCACCCTCAGACACGGCAACACCCCCCCTGCTCTGACCTGCCAGCCTGCACTGTAATAATAGCGCAAAGTGGGCCACAACACATCAACTATGTTGTTTTTCCTGCACTTTTTATGTTGCCCTGCGAGACGCCGGCGGTGTGGATTTCAGGCCGACCCCGGTGGACCGCTGTCACTCAAACTTACAGTGGGCCAAAGAGAGGAGTGGGGCTGGGAGAAAAGAGAACGAAATAGGTCTTGTTATTAAATATTAATGCCATGATATTCCTCAGTTACTTCATCCGCTTGAAATAGTCCAGTGACATCACTTATAATGTGAATTTGAGCTTCCAATCGGCGACATTGATTCATTGTTAGAAATGAGATATCGGTGAGGGCACACAGATTTCAGTTGTTTTTACAAAAGGTGAGCTTTAAGTCTGATGAGAGAACAGTATTGGAATGTTTATTAGTTTTGTGGGAATAAAAGATTGTATCTGGTTAGGAATGGTAATTAGATATAGAGAGAGATAGTTGGCTCGACAGCTCGCTATGATAATCGAAAAAAAAAAATCATCCAGAGTTGGTAATAAATATAAACTATTTATACATATGTATAGCTTGTACAGCTAGCAAATTTATTGCCTTTTATCAGCTACAAGTTTCTCTGGCAATGTAGTTTACAGGGTAGGAGTCTCGTCCACATGGATGTAAACGGGCGGGCGAAAAGTTGTATGCAGGTCGCTTCAGGGCAGGGCGATAAAAAGAAAATCCTCCGCATTGTGGAAATGTTAACCAAGGCCAGAGGAAGCGTTCATCAAATGAACAATGTCAACTTATCAGATTACAATATCAGCTTTCTGTCAACATGTTGTTCAAATGTTTGCGCCGTGACAATTTCACAGTTAACTGGGAAATTTGCCTTACCTTTTTTTTTTTTTTTTTTTTTAAATTTGAACTAATTAGGAACAGCACTTTAGGAAATTCACTTAAGCAGAACATGAAGAGAGCGACAACTGCACTTTTCCGTTGTTGAACGTTCAACATTCAGAGTGAAAGTAGCCAATTCGTTCATTGAAAAAGGTGTGTCTCGGGTGACCAAGAAAACAGAGCTCACACACAAAAGTTTCGGGGAGTTGTCCGTTGATACCCGATACCCCCGACTTGCAAACCCACCCCCTTGTCCTCCCTGCTACCCTTTAAAGTCCCTTCACTTCCTCCCCTCTCCCCTCCATTTCCCACCGCCGGCCGCGCGTCATCTGGGTTGCGGTCTGAGGGCCAACCTGCCGTCTGGGGTCCCTTGGGGTGGCCTAGAAGGAGCCTGGGTCCGAGCCAAAAGTGGTTGCTAATGCTACTTTTAGCCTGTTTAACTGTCCCGCTCCACCTGTTGTCACGTACTTGTTTAGCTGCGGCGAAATGGTGTTAACAATTTTTTTCCCCCCGCCGTGTGACGATAATGACGTCTTCGTGTCAACTATGAGTTTGATTTAGCATTGACGCGAGCTAGAAATCACTCCGCGTTTAAAGATCTCTTTTGACTAAAATGGCTTTTTTGGGGGCGTAAACTACATCATTGCGCACCCACGAAATGTCATATCATGCGAGAGTTGTTTACCCAAGACCCCCTGTATCTTCCTGTCTTGTCTAACTTTTCTAATGGAACGCCAAATAATTGCGAATCCCATGTGAAGTGGACTTAGTATTGACACTTGTGGAACACCAATACTGTCGTTTTTGACTGTGACATCCGGCTATTTTGAGATTCAGGTAGAGCAGTGGAATTGTATGAATTTGAATCCTATTATTTATTGACTCCAAACAATCTATCTTTGTTCATCTTTCTATGCCACTGATATAATGACAAGCAGAACAACTAATTGCACCTCCACTCCAGTAGGTGGCAGTGGCGCTCTCATTGCTCGTATGCGCAGCGAGTATTAACTCAAAGGTGTAGGTTTGTTTTGCAACGGAAATGCTATTATTTATAGTTGCGGATGGTGTGTTGGGGGGGGCGAATTGTTTTCTTTCATGCTGGGGGGGGTGTATCAGAAAATAATTGAGAAGCACTGCACTAACACACGCTTTTGGCGTAGTAAATGTTAGGATTTTTTTTTCTTAATCCATGGCTTCCACATAGAAAAAAAAAAGTCACCAAGATGGATGCGGGTGGGACGAGGTGGTTTTAGTTGTCGCAGTTTCCCTGTGGCGTGTTGGGAGAGGCGCGCAGTATGGCAGCTGTCCCAGCTTGTGTGCGAGCGAACGACTGCACGGACCAAGTTAGAAGAGGCGAAGGGGGTCAGGTTGCACCCCTCTTTCACCCTGACAGCCCCATACAGTCACACTCGCATAAACATACACGGAGCAGCGTTGGCTAAATACGAGTGAGGCCCACCCCACTCGTCAGAATTGCGCCGGCGTCATCGCCATTTTTAATTATTTTATTTTAATTTTTTATTTTTTTTTTTTAAATCTGCCCAACGACAAGGAGCGCAGCCGCTTGAGAGGAGAGCGGCGTGTCACGCCGAACTCCTGGCATCTCTCGAGTAGGCGCGCTTCAGTTTCAGCCTTGTGTACAGTGATTCTCGTAAGATTGATGCCTAGCTGACAGCTGAGAGTCGGCCTTCATGCGGCCGCGCTAATCTGAGGGAGCTTTTTTAATCTGAGAATCCGTTTAAAATGTTTACCATATACAGCGGCGCCATGATTTATGATTCCATAAATGAAGGTTTTCAATCTTATTGGTTATGTTTTGAATGCCGTTTGTTACTCGGCAAGATCCGTCATTTCTTTTTTCGATCCCGTGGACAGTTTTCATTATTGTTGTTGAATCTTTTGAAGTCGCAGCATGCATTAACATATTTTTTTTTATATAATTTCATGAGTTTGCTGTTTTAAGAAGCCTGAGGAGTTGAGCTGCTGCCATCATTTTTCCTCCATGCTAATTAACTTTACACTCGGTTTTGCTGACACCCATGTCACTCACCATGCCGGGCTCCGTCTTTAGATTGCAAACATGGCGACCACAAGTTGTCCAAAAAATAATAAGATATAAATAAAGTTAGTCGTAGTGGTTCATTTAAAACCAATTTGTTTGCAGCTTTAGCGGGTCGTTGAAGAAACTGAACGAAAAACGCTTTTCTTTAGCGTTTCTTGACATCTGAAGCTGAATTGCAAGAAATCTATCATTGCTTAGCCAACGAAATTCATTTTTAGATATTCATCCCAAATAAAAAAAAAAAGATTGATTCATAGGTTTATTTTGATTTCAGTGCATCAACTGTGTTCATTTTTCCAGTTGCTCACAGAATTTATGGACAACCGGGCATGCATCGCCAGTTCAACAATGCTGCCTTTGTTGCGTCCAACAGAAAAATTTGGTTTTGGTTTGCCAGTTTCTCGATGACCCCCTCCCTCCCCGCCCCGCGCGTGTGAACCTGACACAACACCCTGTAAAACCAACCTTGTCAGTCTTTCGCTTCATTTTTTTTGGGAAGGAAAAAAAAAAAAACAATGTAACATGATAATTAGCTTGGCGCGGGCGAGCTTTCAGAGGCGCTAGAGCCTCGCGGAGGCGCGAGGTCATCGGGTCAGCGTCGACCGTCAAGCACAAAGCCTTCGAATGACGCGCCAAACGGACTGGAGAATCCATCGAGAACGGCGGAGAAAAGCAGCGTGGGCTTTCTTTCGAGAGAAACGCACCAGACAGGAAACCGCATGATATTTGCGCTCGAGTGTCTGCTGAGTGCGTCAAGGTGTTTGGCTCTCTGTTTTACGCATACGCTCGCGGCGACGGCGGCGTGGGATGGTTGAGGTCATCCGAGTGGAGACTGTCTCGAAGATTGCCGTCTTTATTGATTACTCAAAGACTTTTCAAGACTCGGGCGACGTGCTGCCAGATTGTGATTTTACTCCGACCTCACCTTATGTTAAACCTGGCCAAGTGTCCAAGACTATTTTTTTTTTTCATTGTCTTGTTGTTGCTGGGAAGGAAATCAAGTTGCAACAATGGCACGTTGGTTACGGAAGAACCAGATTGACTTGCTTGCAGCGAGAACTTCCTCTGCTGCTCCGCTGCTGGCGGATTGGATTTCTGTCTGTGCGGCATAGAACCGCAGCGGTATCGGGAGCGGATGTCGGGGCCAGTTTGCCGTTGACCTGACTCTTTATGCAGACAATGTGGCAAATGTTGGCACTTTTTTATTTTCTTTTTTTTTTGCATCATCAGCACAGCAGCAACTAATGTTCTTTGCGCAATAGATTAATGACCTTGCAAAATGAATTCAGAAATCTGTTTCTAAATTTATTATTCATGCAAATACTGAGAACCATGTAATAAATTTTTTTAGGTAGCATTTAACTGTTCTTCAATATTTTAATTTTGCGAGTGACGCGGCGTTAGAGATGAGTCCCCCCCCCCCATCAGCTGTCATTTGGTGCTATCGTGCCTCATTGTTCGCCCCGAGTACGCGCAGTTCACAGAGGGAGCATGTGGACAGGGAATTTTAAAGCCTCATTTTTCTAATAATTAAAATTTGGCTGGGCTTTTAACAAGACAGAAGATATTCTTTTAACTTGTGTAATTCCCGATAACTCCTCGGGGAGGTAAAGTCCAATATGACTGAGGAGCAAGATCATGTGTGTCTGCAGCAGCAGCAGCAGCAACATCGTCATCAATAATTGAAGCTAATGTCATTAGGTCTGAGCTCCTTTTCAGACGCCTTTTAATTAAATGATGAGTGGCCTCCCAGCTGCCTGTTAAATAATGCGTCTCGTGACATCACGACATAAGGTAGATATCCTTTAAAAACATCTTTTGAAGCCTTGGGTGCAACAGACAGGCGATAGATCGCTTTGCTGTGCACACACACACACACACACATGCACACACCATCTGCTCGCAGCAAAGATTCAATATAGGAGCTAACAGCCAGCTGTTCCATCGTAGCAGGCTGTTAAAAAACACTTCATATCGTCTTCCTAATAAAATCACTCAAAATACCGTGTGTGCGAGTTAAAAACGGGGTCGAAGAGTAAGGGGAGGAGGTGTGTTAGTGTGAAAGTGGAGAAGAAGGAAGGATGGAAAGTCCAAAAATGGGACAACAGGTAGAGCAGACAGCCAGGTATGAGGGGCCCCTCAGGGGGGGTTCCAGACTGCCCATAAGAACAACGCCCTCCATCCTCTGTGATCCTCTCTTCATCGTTTACCAGCCTCCCGAAAGTGCCCCACCCCCTCCACACACACACACACACACTGGCAGGCTGCTTGTGTATCGGATTGCCGTCTTCACAATAGAACCGTCCCACTTGGCCACAGGCACACAAAGACACAACGAAGACCTTCATGACACATTTTGTGACATACTTCTGACTAATAAGAAGTCACGACCCGACTCCATTGGCCACATTATCAGCGACACATGAGGTGTTAAAAAAAAATAAAAATAAAAAATCTGACTTTATAAAGATCATGCTAATTTTGATTAACACTGTCACGGTGTTAATTTAGGCTGCTTTGAAAATGCACTGCATCATACTGTTGGTCTGATGTACGGAAGATGTTTTGTAAAGCTAATTGTGATTTTTAACTTTAAAATATTGCAGAATGTTATCACATCAGCCATTCCGAACCTGAGACGTTTTGTAAAATGTAATGCTGAACACGTTTGACTCGTGTTGCAAAAGGTTGTGTTCGCAGATTGAGGTTTGGATGTTGAGGTGCTCACGGGGCGGTTTGTTAGATTTTTTGGGGTGGGAGGATGTGGTTTGGGGTCTTGGCGCGGGTGCGTGGGGGTGGAACTTGTGCAGTGGCTGTGGTCAGGTTCAGGGGAAAAGGGGGTCTTTTCGGGGGCTGACGTAAAAAGAGTGGTGTTGTGTTTCCTCAGCTTCCAAACGGCAGCAGCAGAGAACGGGCGAGCGCTGACCGTTCCACTCCCTCTAAGTCATGTTCCCGCCATGAAAATCATATGAAGCACTTCATAATCAATATTAAATAATTTTTAAAAAAAAACTAGCTAGCTCTCCCCTATTGGGTGTTTTAGAGCGCCTCAATGCTAGCCCTGAGTGTGCGCACAACACAGTGAGAAAGGTGGAAGCGCCAAGTTTCATATCTCCTAATTGCTATTCGCCACTTATTCGTGAAGTGATGACATGTTCGAGGTGACGATATAAAATGTGACCCCTACCGGCGAGGCAAAATGGAGGGAAACAACGGAGTCATTCATCTTCATGCCCAATGAAATTTAGACAATCTGTTCGATCTGCAAATGTTTCTCCCTCTGTCTGACTTTGCTGCCATATGCGCGTGTGCGCGGGTGAGTGTGTCTAGTCATCCGTGAGCCGGTGTAGGTTTCCCCTAAGTGTGTGTGTTTTTTTTTTTTTTAATCACTCTCATCAGATTAGCCTGGCAGGGGCAGTCGAGGCCAAACGCTTCACAATTAACAACGCAGAACTGGCGCACACACACACACACACACACACACACACACACACATCCATCAGTTACTTTTCATTTGTGACCATTGAGTAAAACGGCATTAAATCATGTCGCTGATCCGCTCACTCTCTGGAGCCCCAATCAAGCGATGCGTACGAAGACCACCGGGGCAATGACGAACACTCCCCCCCCCCTCGCGCAAATTGACTGAATGCTCCTTTTGACATTCAAATTGTCAATTTGGTCGCTCTGTAAACGAGCTTGACGTCTAACAACATCCCCGTGCCACCTTGACTGACCAAGCTCGCAACTTTATTTGCTTATCTCCCCCCCCCCCCCCCCCCCACACACACACATCCATGATAAAATATAGAATAATTTTCACTTCTCTCACTGAATGGCTGTTGAGTGTCTTCCATACGTCAGATAGCGATGTCGGGCAACAAGTCAGTTTGCCAACAATTTTCGCACCATTGTCATCTCATCGGGGCAATTTTCCAACAAAAGATTTGAATCCTCTGGGGGTAAAAAGTCTTTTCTTTTTCCCTTGACATTCCCGAGGTGGCACATTCGTGTGAACGACAGCGGCGAAAGCGAGCTCGGGACGACTAAAGCGTGAGTTTTTTTTTTTTTTAAACCTCCTCCCTCTTTTGCTCTCTTGTATAGAGTCCTAGTGCACCTGAAGGAAAAAGAAAAAGGGTCATTTTTGGACACATAAAGACGAGGGATAGTTTTACACCTCCCCGGGCTGGGGCACAACTGCTGGGGGCCGGGTGGGGCAGCGGAGGCACAATGTATTTTACATGAAAGGAAGGGGATAGGGTTACCGCGGTGATAAGCACTCACACAAATGGGGAGAGAGAACCGAGTGCTTCGAGCGAGGGAGGCTCAGGGGAGTGGAGGGGGGGGGGGGCGACAGGTAAACGTGTGCGCCAAAGACAAAATGAAGTGGGACAGCATCTAGGAAAGACAGAAATGAGAACAGCCTCAGCTTTTGCATTCTGTCGTTTTTGTCTAATGGGTTTTTTGTCAAAATTGTTTCGTACATCTGTTCGGTTTTCTGTCCGAAAAACCGTGACACATCAATTAATTTCCCGGAATCAAAGCGCTATGACATTTAGTTGTGACTCAGTCTGCCTTTTGTTTTTCATCGTCCCACGCAGTGATCCGAAGCGTTTCGTAAATTGGGGGTAAAGGGGTCCACAGAGTACGCGAGGTAATGCACGCGTTCACCCCCAGGGGAACTTGAGCGGGGAACGTCCTCTCAAAAATCATAGCTTGCTTTCATTTGCTTTTAGTCAGACTAACCTTGACAAAAGAAATAAAAAAAATAAACGGGTCCTCAAATTTTGTCTCGGGTCACAAAGCGAAAGCTCGACTGTAAAAACTCACAAGTTGGCACTCGTAAGCCGAGGTCCCACTAGATTTAGTAGCGGTGTTAAATAGCGGAGAAGTGCGTTTCGGTCTGCTGGAAGACAAACGGCCGTGTTGTTGTCGCGGCGTCTCTTACGAACACTTGAAATGGTAAAACATCAACAAAAGTCCGCTTGTCATTTACGCGTCAAATATACGACCCGTTTTGTTTTCTCTCCTGTGATACACCCACGCCGTGCTACTGTTTTTTTTTTCTTCAGGCATGTTTTAGGTCACCTCCCTGGCCAGCCTTCTCCACTTGCAGTGAAAATATTTCATCAGGGATGTTTTTTGGGGGAGGCAAAAGACGCCCCTCGCCTCCTCCTCCCTCCACAAGGGCTCCCGCCTGGCTAAGAATGAAGCGCTTGAGTTGTCCTACGCTTTTCGCCGACACCCCTAATCTCTTCTGACACGTCGTCCTCCGTGCGCACACGTGACCGCCTCGCCAAAGTGTTTGCGCACATGGGTCCTCGCACACTCTATCAATCAATGTATTTATTGGGTTGGGGCAGGGGGGGAGTAACGGCCCACCGCGGTCTGTGGACTCACTTTTAGTTTTTATTTACTCCGCTTTATCGATCCCTGGGGGGAAATTCACTTTTTTTTCTGTTAGAGCGCAGGAGTGATACAACTCTACCTTGTCAATTTGGTGGCTTGTGTGTTTTTTTTCTACTATCGCTGTTGGTTCGACGAGTTTGTTTTCACACACAGACAACGATCAGGGTGCTGAATTTAAAGGGAATGAGTGAAGCCACTTTTATTGGCCAGGAAGTAATCCGGCTGTGTTCACTCCCACAGCGGCGCCGACGACCCTTTTTACCTGCAGTTGTGTACAAAAATACCAAAATACAGAAACTTCTGTTTTCTCTTACCCCAAAAAAAACAATAGAGCTTAATAATGGTCGCTTTAATAACCCATATCCGATTCCTCAGTGTGAATTGCTGTTCATTGGAGCAACTTTCCACACAAGAGTGACATCAGTATTTTTAGTCCTCAAGTATGTCGTCCAAAAATTCCATGGCGCTCCTCTGTTAGGCGGAGGCACATGATTCTTGGCGGAGCGCAACCAAAACCCTTCAACCCCACCAAATAAAACTTGTGGAATTCTGGAGAATTGACCCTTCACTTAATAGAACGGGACAAACAATATACAAACTGAGAAAAGAGAAAGAACTGCTGTCAACCAGAAGCTCACACAGCACCCAACTTCAGCTGACTAAACCACGCCCCTTAAAGGCGAACACTTGATAGAAAAATCCAGTTCTTTACAATCACTTTTTTTTGGGTGCTATTTTTTCTCGATGTAAAGACAACTAAAAACTGTATTTGAAGCATTGCAGTTGGTGGTCATACATACGGCACACACACACATTCTTCCCAGGTGGCTCCATTTAACACCGACTGGTGTGTGGGGTGTTCAGGTGCAGATCTCAGTGATGCACCTGGGTCATGAGTCACCCTGCCCCCGACTGTTTGAAGAACTTGAGCTATTCCGTTAGCGGTTATCCGGCGCACAGGTGACGTGCCGTTAGAAAATGTGTCTGTTATGAAATAAAAATGTGTCGGTTAGCGAGGCCACTTTAAAGTGCCTCATCGTACTTGAAACAGACAGAGCTGGGCACTTGACCCTTTTTTGCCAGTTAGTCCCCTGGCTTTATTCATAAAAAATTGCGCACGCAGTAAGAGCTGAGAGAAGGCCTTGATTTTTTTTTTTTCTACTTTAAAACAGTTTTTACACCTTGCAATTTCTTTAATCATTCAATTGAGAAGTGGTATGTGAACGACTGGCGTCTCTGTGGTGCGTCAAATTTAGCGGACATTCATTTTCACTACACAGAGATGTTTTCATTTCGGTTGTCCATTCGCGAACGGAATGACTCGAAAAATGTGAAGTGAGTGACAGGTGAGAGAGCGAGTTTGAGGAGGAGCGAGCGAGGGAGGGCGCACCAGAGAGGAGCAAGAGGAGGAGGGGATAGCAAGGGTGAGTGAAACGCTCCCCATTAGTGGACTTGAGCAAGACAGCAGCTGTGCATGGATGGACCGCCTGGGAGGACGTGGAGTCAAAAGCGACTTTTAACGCTGCCTTTTTTTGCTTTTTATTGAGGGCTTCCAAACTTTTGAGGACTTTTTAAGAAAAGCGAAAAGATGAGAGGAGGGAATTAACGACGGTTTGTCACGCATAACGAGACGCAAAGCGACGTGGTACCTGCGGGACCATTAACGCACTTTTAATTGGACCCAGTGGTTGTGTGCGTGCGTGCGTTTGTGTGTGTAAGCAGACCGGCGGATGACACCGCCTTGTGTAATGTGCAGACGTGCACAACTGCAAAGTGACCTGACTTCACTCTTGAGGTAAGACGCTTGCTTGTGTCGTCATTTCAGGATTTTTGGGGTTTTTTAATCATTGGTTTATGTACAGAATACGTCAATGTTATATGTACAATTATTTCCTTTTTTATATTTTTGGTCCAGAAGGTCTCATTTTAAAGTCGAAAAAGGTTTTTTTTTTGTTAGGAGTAGATTATAAGAACATATTGTGAGGTTGTTCATACATTTCCGGATCTACCGTTCCTAATATTTTGGCGCCCCTCGTGTTGCTTAATACAACAGCGAACATATTACAAGTAGCTCTCAGTATGATGCAGTTTGCAATAATAACATCGAATTAATATCTCTGTCAAAAATGAGAATTATTTGTCAAGTCAGACTAATCGCATCGGATCAGTCAGTGTCTATTTTAAGAAATATTAATTATATCATATTTTACAGTTACAGTGCCGAGTGTGTGTCATGTAAATTGCCCCAATAAAAAAAAAATTAAAATGAAACCGAGAAAACTTTCATAGGTGGCAAGACATCTTGCGTCTGTAAATGCAAATTATGGATATTTTTCTGAAAATTACCTAAAAGAATACGTGTGTATGCCGACAACTAATTTTGTTCACATCACGTTTATGCAAACTCAAAACAAAGCGAGCGTGTTTTTCCCATGCACACACAAGAACAAACATTAACATTGAACAGCAACACGAAACTAATTGCGGGTCATTCCTCTAAATAAATGCCACTTATTAATTTAGCACTAATTACCTGGAGTTCTTTTTTTGTTGTTGTTGTTCCTTCCCCTGAGGGGCTCGACGCAGCATCAGGCAGGCTGTGTTCACGGGCGCTCGCCCGGCCGTCGGGTTCAAAGGTCGACTCTTTTTTTTTCCCAACTGGCTCAGGTGACACAGATGGCTTCTTCTGGCTTGGTGGTCGTCTCTAGAAGATAACAGAAAGGAGGATTTTTTTTTTTTTTTAATCCAATAGGACAGTTTGTATTCATTTTTATTGCTCAAGCACCACTGCGGTATCAGCATTTGCATCTTTTTCTCTACCATCTATCTGTTGGCGAGTTGCACTTGCCCTCATTAGGGTCAAACACCCTCAGCTGGTTGCCAGATTCAAACTCTGAATCTCCTGACTAGGAGGCAAGCTCATTTTTAAGACCTTTTTCAATTCCATTCACTGTGTAATGCACTGGTCAACTTTCTATAATGTCAATTCGCTCACTTCCTGTAACTAAAAGTACTAATTTATTTATTCAGCGCCTAGCAAGGACCCAAATAATTTTTTTAAGGACCCTATTTAATTTTTTTTACATTTTTTGTTATTGCATTATTAGCACAAGTATTTATGCATGAATTTTAATTTTTTTTTAATTCTGAGTTTTTATTTATCATGAGATTAATAATATCCAATGACATACCCAATAAATCAGTGGCTAGCAGATTAGATGCTCGGCCAGCTGCATAGACCTTATCCAAATAAAAACGGTAAAAAATGTGACTGAATTAAGATGACCTCACATAACAGAATGAGGTGATGATTTAAATTATAAATAGCTAGGAGTTAGCAAGCTAGCTAGACAGGCAGCTAAATGACTAGCTAGCAAAAAAAATATTTAATTACTAGCTAGCATGTTGAAACATGTTGTAGTTATTGAATGAATCAAGGTCCTAATTCTAAATTACTAATAGCTAGCAGTTAGCGAACTAGCTTGACACAAATCTATTCTGGGTGGGCGTGGCTCCGATAAAGACATTTTGACCGATACGTAGGCTGCGCTACGATTCAACCATGGTTTATTTTCAAGTGTAATGATTCCGTGGGATTATCATTTGAGATGTTATCACGCAATAAGTTTCTTGAGGAACTCTTCAGAAGGTTACTGTAAATCCAG
Source organism: Idiotropiscis lumnitzeri (assembly GCF_059441095.1). Taxonomy (NCBI): domain Eukaryota; kingdom Metazoa; phylum Chordata; class Actinopteri; order Syngnathiformes; family Syngnathidae; genus Idiotropiscis; species Idiotropiscis lumnitzeri. The sequence goes on along the minus strand of NC_142411.1, from coordinate 4,039,309 downwards.
GATATTTCTTTCTCATAAACGGCACATTCTGCACATTTCTCTTGATATTTCCAATGGCGAGGGCTCCATTTCCAAAGGTACCAAATATGGTTGCAGTCAGAGATGCATAACATTAACAACGTGGATTATTGCGGTTGCCGTTTTCAATGGGCCAAAAGCCAATTCAAGTATTTTGGCCGCCTCATTTAGCTCGAGGGTCAAAGCATTAGAAGGCCTCGCACTCCTGATGCCGTGCACGCCGACCAACACACTCAAAAGCATTAAATGATTAGAGAATTATTCCCTCTGTGCAACGGCAGACATTTGCATGTTCTGTATTTAGAATTAAATCTAAGAGTGAATGTCTGAGGGATGTTGTCACCGAGGCCAGAGTGTCCACGCACAATGAACGACGAGCTTTGTCGGGGATCAAAGTGTGCTTGTGTTGTCGTGGGTCGTGTCGAGACAGAAACAGCCAGGATTGTCTGTTCCCTCCCGTGCGTGTGTGCGTGATGGCTTTCTCACGGCCTCGCTCTCGCCGACGCCGTGACTGACAGCCTTGTTAAATTTCAGCAAAGCATGAAACGCGACATGAAAGTGTGTGTAAAGTGATCCATGCGAGGGCCCCTTCGCCCCCGTCGCCCGTCTTAAACAGCCAAGTGCCGCTTCTTATTGGACTCTCTGCGTGGAACCTCTAATCAGAAACATGTCACCCAAATAATAACAGCATTGACACGCGCGCGCACACGCACGCACACACACACTGGGAAGGTCACTGACAGAAAATGTGCATTCAAACTTTCTGCAGAAATTAATGTGAAGGCTGAACAGTTTGAAGTTGGAATGGTTTGAAGCGGTCAAGAAAAGTGGAAGGATGAGAGGTCAATTCTGCTTTTGGGAATTTTATCGTGAAAATTTGGGAATTTAAGGAATGTGAGGAATACTTCTCAGAATTGTCCTAATCGGTGTGAAAGGCTTGACGTTCGGATGGTTTGAATCAGTCAGAAATGTGGAATGTTGTCAAAAAAAAAAAAATGCTCAGCGATTTTGTACAGTTACGGATAAATTAACCTCAACTCCAAGACATTTTTCAAAACCGGCGTCACTCGTGTGTCTATACAGGCCTGAGAAGCACAAGCTTTGTTCTTAGCATTAGCAATCGTCGCACACCAACGGAAGAAATGCCATCCGTTCTATTAAGCGCACTGATTCGAAAAAAAAAAATAATAATAATAATAAAATGAAAACGTGGCAGATTATTGACAATGTGCAGCTCCCGTTTTCCAGATAGCTGCTTGGCTCGGCACTTTGTTCCCATTGACTGTGATTGTACTCTTTTGCAAATATCTCGCGCACACGCCGCCCATGTCGATTTTGTGTGTGTGTGTGTGTGTGTGTGTCTCCACGTGTGTGTCCAGCACGCGTGGCCTACACCTCAGCAGCGTGTTGACACAGTGATTAGAGGGCAGCTGGTACACATTGCCTGTGGCTCCTCCCTCCATTTACTGTCCTAATTAGTTCCTGTCCCAAATAAGAGGGAGGAATTTTAATAGAGACCCGCTGTGGCAGACGCACACACACACACGTGCGACCTGTGTGCACTTTAAGGCTCGGCTGCATTTTTTTCCTTTTTTTTTTTTTACATTCATAAAATGTACAAGCTCCGGCGTGCGCTGATTGACGTGAGCGAATGTCACATCTCATTATAGTGTCGGCCGCCGACGAGAGGTGAAAGACAGGCCCCAGCTCCTATTGTGACCTAACGTGACCCCACCGTGACCTTTCAACCCTTTAAAGAGGAGTGTAAGGGGCTCAAAGCGGGCATGGTTCAGGGTCAAGGGTGAACAAGAGAAAGTTAATGTCCAAACTTCGAGGCCACTTAACGCCTCTGTCAATTTTGGGTTATTTACGTCCAACAATGGGGACGTTTACCAGTTTTTCATCGAATGAAACTACGCGTCGTCATTTTTCTGCTTTGTGTTGCGAGCCAAATTTGGAAGGTGCAACGACAAACAATCTTGCGCATGAATACAAAATGAGAACACTTGCAAGGAGCTGCTTTCTGCAACGGCAGGGGAAGAATAAAAAGCAAGCCTTAAGTAAGGAGGTCAGGAAGGATAAAAAAATGTAAATGTCATGTCGACTAACTGAATATTTCTGCTTTGCGTCATTTGCAGGTAAAGAAATCAAACAGTGACTCTCATGTTCCAGACCCTTCCGAAAGCAGGTAAATGAACATTTAAGCAACAGTACACACAGACACACACACAAAAAAAATAAAATAGTGGTGCACATCAAGTCCACATTTTTTTGAATGAAGGCAATGAATCTCCGCTTTTCTACTCACCATAAAGACCTCAGTGTGTGCTGTGGCAAGGGAGGGGTGCAAGCCCGTTCTTTTTGACACTAATCCTTGTGGTCAATTTTCCACATCTGCACGCGTAAATATCAAGTAATGCGTCTCGATACGCGCTCTTAATGTGAATAGCAGAAAAGACGAGTTCATGAAACACCAACTGATGCCATCACTAAAAAGACGGAGAAGAGTCATTTCCTTCTGTTGAAAGACAAAGGGGGGGGGGGGGGGGGACATTTTTTGACCCATACGAAAGAGCCAGAACACTGATTAGGTCGAATATGTGCCGTTTAGATACGTTCACGATAAAAAAATTAAAAAAAATTGAATTTTGTGATTGAAAGCCGAGTTGGAATGTTTAAACTTCTCAAGCTGAGCCAAGTCTTGTCTGGTGCGAGTGAAATGTTTAAAGCTGTCAGTCTGACTTGCGGGTTTGTTAGCGCGGCCGAGACGAGACGAGAAAGCTTGGACCCGCCTCCTTGAACCGCGACACACGTGCGCGTTTGTTTGAATTCTCCCTCCATCTTTACCATCTCCTCTGGCTTTGATGTGCCGCAAAAAAAAAATAAAAAGTGTGACCCGCCTGCCTGCGGGCGACGTGACTCACTACACACACACACACACACACGCAGCCAGCCGTACAGACGCGCTATACACACTTGAGTCAACATTGCGCCATGGCACACGTGTGGTTGCGGGTTTTGCCGCAGCGTGTAACGCGAAAATCATCGGCAAGCGTTTTATTTGTTCTACTTCTTTTTATGTTTATTTACATCCCACATGAGCAGAATAAACAAAATGACTGGACGCAAGGATTTACTGACATCCATAAGTGCGGTTCTTAACCTTTCACCTGTCGTCTCCCATCACTGCGAACCCTAACAGGTCTATGGAAATGCAGGACCTAGCCAGTCCTCATAATCGCGTGGGTGGCGGCGATTCGAGCGGCTCCAAGCTGGACAAGAACAACCTCGGCAGCCCCTCCGCGATCACCGCCAATGGAACAGGAGGTGAGCGGCCGTGTTGCTGCGACAGTAGCGCATAGAAAAGGAGAAAAAAAAAAAAAGCGGCTTGTATGCGTTGGTGATCTGGTCCAAAACTAAATTCTAAAACTTTGTTGACTGAGTAGTGAGCCTTGTGGAACGCCACAAATTTTCCATGGGCACTCTCGAGCCTCCCAGTTTCCTCATACTGGCATTTTACCTTAATTAAAGACTTTAAAATCTTCTATAGGTGTGAAGTATGCAAGCGTGAATGGTTCGGGACTTGCTTCCAATCTTGCAAGTGATCGGCAAAAGTTCCCAGTTAGAAGCATTCTTCACATTATGTTTAGTCATTTTTCTGTCTGTTAAAGCAGTCAAATGTATCCCTTCACTCATTTTATTGCTGTGGCAAATGGAGCAGGAAGCTAGCAGGAAACAAATTTGCCGACCACTGACGAGATTGGAACTACTAGATCATGGACTTGGTCCGTAGAATTACGGCTTTCTCGTAATTTTGCACTGCGCTGTTAAGTTACCATCAAATATATTTTAGAAATGAAATGTAAGAAAAGCTGTGCCATCTGGTGCACTGTTACCACATTTTTAAGGCCCATCTTTGACTTTTGATGTCCAGAGAGCATTTTTTGCCGTTTCCTTGACGTGCCAACAACGCTGGCACAAGCAGTCAAGTGTAAATACACACTGAGGCACTTTTGCCGCTAACCACTTGGCAGCGGGAACGGATGAAACGCTCCAAAATCCCACTGGAAACTATTTCCCCGACAAGAGTATTAAAGCGTCATGTCCGTCATCGCCTCAGCTCTTTCAGACCACGATATTCTCCTCTTGTAGGCCCCCGAACTCGTCCCTCCTTCTCAGCACTTTGCATCCTACTCCGACACGTTTTAATCATTTGGCGATGAGCTCACAGTTAGCGGGGCCGAAGCCGAACCGAGGCGGGACGGCACACCGGCGGCCAAAACAAACGACATCGCTCGCATTCCCCTCACCTGACATCAGCCGGCTCTGGCCCGCTGGGTGGGAAGCGGCGGGAGACCGTAACCCGTAACATCTTTGCTAATTTCCGTTCGCCCGTCTATGGCATTTTATACTATATCTAGAGGCTTTCGGACAGTTTTACAGTGAACTTCAACTAGGACTCTTTCACCGTGACAAAAATGGCTTGGAGCAATCACTTCTTATTTGGAGAACAAGGCAAGAGAGTCTTTTAATTTCCTCAAAGGGATGTTATCCAGTCCAGGATAAACTAGGGTTCACTGCACCGTTACAAAACAACATTATTATGTGCTCACAGCATTCCCGCCTTGCATTTTGTAGGTGAAAACATGACTGTTCTAAACACGGCTGATTGGCTGCTGGGCTGCAGCAGCCCGCCCCCAGCACCAACCTCCAAGGACTATGGTACAGAGGTGCATGCGTGTGAACTGACAGCAGCCCTTACCTACATACAGCCCAGATTGTACTTTTAAGGCTAATGTTGTGTTTATTTTTGCTGAAATGGCTCGGATTGCTTTTGAGTTTGCTGGGAAGGTTTTTTTTTTTTTTTTTTTTGCCTGTGATACTGCGTGCATGTGTTTTGGAATGAAACATTGGCACAGTTCTCATGATTTTCGGACAGTGGTGGGCAAACTGCGGCATGTGTAAAATCAATAAAGATCAGAACAACTAATTATTATAATAACATAATAAAATCATAATTTTGCCAAACAAATGGGAAAAGGTTTCCCCACCACTGATATAATAATTTAAAATTTTTGTTCAACAACAGTGGTACCTTGACTTACATGCCCCAACTTGTGAGCCACCACTTTTTCATTTTTGTCATTTTTTTTAATATGGATAGACAAAATTAAGATACTGTAAGTCAAGGTATCACTTTACCAACTTCATTCCTTGATTTGGTCAAATCGATCATGCAGAGGGAACTTTTGCAATGGCATTTTATGTCCACACAGACGCACGCAAACATTTCCACCAATTAGTCCAGTTTGCCACAGTAGGAGCGCTCCAAAAAATGCAGAACCGCTTTAAATTGTATGGCATTGCTTGGTGGAAATGTGGCTCAACACGTTGGTGTGTGTGTGTGTGTGTGTGTTCCTCTTTGCGTGCCTCACCTAAGACTCAAATTCCTAACTTAACTTTATTTCAAAGTGAAAACAGAGCCCATGAACAACAGTGATGCAGTGACCACGACAGGCGACGCAGTACTGGACTCGTACGCCGGCTCAGGTAACACACGCATACACTGTGCACACACACACACACACACGTATTTTGGGGTGTGAGGAACTTACCATCAAGTGGAGGTGTCCACTGGCACACGCACAAACAACGTCATCAATTTGAGCGAAGCGGCAGCCTCGCTGATAAACTTCAATCCCGAAACGCGACGGCTCGGTCTTGGATGACGTCGGCCACAATGCTGCAAAGAGGAAGCGTTTTATCATTTGGGGTGACACACACTGTGAGCAGAGGATGACTTATGGGCGACAGCGTTTATTTAGCTAGTCATCTGGATTTGATTATTTTGTATTCATTTCTCATTCAATTATTTGTTATTTGATTTTAAATTTAAAAAAAATATGTGTGAGTGAAATAATCCATCAGACGCAGTATTTAAAGTCACGTGAGCAATCAAGATTGCACCTAGTAGTAGTAAATCAGGCCCTTTATAAGGATGTTCACCTTTTAAATTGATCTACTGAAGTAATATTTTTCACAATATTTAATTTTATCGATACACACCTGAAAATAAAGTCATCTTTATTAGTATTATAAGGACGTGTATTTATAAAAAGCTTTTAATGGGTAACTTTTGTTTGCAGTCATCACGAGCAGCGGATACAGTCCTCGCTCGGCGCACCAGTACTCTCCTCCGCTGTACCCTTCGAAGTAAGTAGCCTCTTGCCGTCAAGCCGTGTGGCCATCTCCTCTATGCAGCTCATTAACAAATCCGCTCCATTTTATCCCCCCTCACGCAAACAGCCCAAACACAAATAATTTTGTTTCGTTCCTATCAGCACAAGTCATTTACCTTTCTGCCACTGTGAAGTGTCGAATTGCCAGCTGATTATGAAATGGTCGACTGGTTCATTTCCTGCTTCAGGCCGTACCCTCACATCTTGTCCACGCCGCCCGCCTCGTCCATGCCGGCGTACGCGGGCCAGCCGCAGTTCAGCAGCATGCAGCAGTCCACCGTCTACACGTATTCGCAAACGGGGCAAGCCTATGGACTGTCCGGCTACGGTAACAAGACACACACTCTGATTTATCCATTGAGTAAATAACAGAATGACATCTTGTCACTTTCTTATTAATTTAGACCTGGGTGTGATGCTGCCAGGCATCAAGACGGAGAGTGGCCTGGCGCAGAGTCAGTCTCCTCTCCAGACGGGCCTCAGCTACAGCCCCGGCTTCACCACACCCCAGCCCGGACAGACGGCCTACTCGCCTTACCAGATGCCAGGTCACTACAATAGAAAAAAAAAATCATAATAATTATAACAATAAAAATAAAATGAAATAAAAACAGTCTTGTTCTGTTCTTTTGCCACTCATTGTCTTGGTGATCTTCCTTCCAGGTTCAAGTTTCACACCTTCTTCCGGCCTCTACGCCACCAACAACTCTGTTTCCAGTCCCGCCAACTACACTGCAACGCAGCAGGTACCAAGTTGCAGCTTTTTTAGCACATCTTGTTCTCAATCACCGCAGTGGCCTAATACGAATAAAAACAAAACAATTGTTCGCTACTTCTGCTTGAAGCATAACTGTTAAACATCTTAAATATGAACTTTCCCATGCAATCTCCCTTGGCATTTGTCCGCATCGCAGCAGATGTTACACAAGCGGATCCAAGCAACGTCATCGGACGAGCTGAAGCTTTGTTTTTCCTCAAAGGCACATTTGCAATAGCATTTAAGGGAAAAAAAAGTATTTTTACAGACGCGGGAATCAAATAATGCAACGATTTTACAATAGAGACACACTGACTTTGTTGGGAATATTTAGCCGGGTCTGTTGGATGGATTGTTTCTTTGGCAGTAAAAGGGTTTTAATGTGTGCGTGTTTGTGGGGCACGCACTCGTTTACAAAGCCTTTGCAGATTTAGTAGGAGGACTCGTAAAACCGCCTTCTCCGCCGGCTCAGTAAAAACCATCAAAACCAGCCTTTTGGGAATGTAAAAGAAATCCGAATGGAGGGAAATCGAGATAACATCGCGGGGAACGCTATCTTGTTAAAAAAAAAAATAAAAGCCACAAAACATCCCTTGTGATCTTGTTCTCTCTGCAGGAATATCCCTCCTATACAAGCTTTGGCCAAAACCAGTACGCCCAGTATTATTCCGCCTCCACGTACGGGACGTATATGACCCCCAGCAGCGTGGATGGCAGCGGCACCACCGTGGCCGCCTACCAGTTGCAGGACCCCGCGCCGGCCATGACCGGCCAGGCGGCAGAACTTCACCAAGGTGGGTGTGCCATGGTTTCCGTTCGTTTTTTGTCACGCTTATACCAGGCGCGGGCAAAAGTTGGTGCCACATTCGAGTTTCAAAAGAAAAACCAGAAAGTGTGATCTAGATTAAAATCTACAACATTGTTCAAATATACCAAACATTTTCACAAATTGGCACTATTGGTCTGTCCTCACGTCCTCCTTTTTTTCCATGCCGAGATTCTTTTGCGGTGCTTTGTCAACTCATCGTTTATTGCAGCACTCATGGTTCTTATTAGGCCTTCGGGAAAAGAAATTGGGGAAGATGATGTTTTGTTAAGTATGAAAGACTTTTTTCGTCTGGTCGAGGCTTTTTTCGTCCATCATCACTTCCATGTGTCCCAATACTTTTGCCCATTTCGAACACGTGCAGACCTGCCCCCCCCTCCCCCCCCTTCCCCCGCTTGCTGTAGTTTATCTTGGCTGAGCATATCGTGGCACTATTACTCGTTCCCTTCTTGTGCCTTCCACCTCCACCCCCCTTTGTTTCCCCCCGTTCTGATTGAGACATAACAATATGAGAGGCCAAGCTCGGTCGGGTTCGAGTTACCGCAGTGTGGTGGGAAGCATCTGGCCTTTTGCGGCATGCGTGCAAACGGATTGTAGATTTGGACGGTAGCTTTTGGAGAATAAAAGTGAAATGCACCGTTACCCGATTTGTTTGTCTGCAAACCGCAGGAGACTTTGACACAGTGCAGAGGCCCTCCACGCCCATCAAGGACCTGGACGAGCGAGCGTGCCGGAGCGGCGGGTCGAAGTCACGAGGCAGGAGCCGCAAGAACAACCCGTCGCCTCCGCCCGACAGCGACCTGGAGGTGACGCCAAGGGCTTCGTTAAAGAGCACTCACCTCGAACGTCCATCCTCATGAAGCGTGTTATCGTTTCATAATGTGCATAATTGCTTTGTTTTCGCAGAGGGTTTTTGTGTGGGATCTGGACGAGACCATCATTGTCTTTCATTCTTTGCTCACAGGCTCCTACGCACAGAAATATGGCAAGGTAAGACACGGAACACTTTTAAAACCACCGCAACCACGTCGGCCATTACAGACGCCATCACAACTATATAAAAAGGCACTAGAACGGAATGAAACTGTGCTGCAACATGACAAATATGACAACATAGAAGCACAAATGCAGTTCTTGTGCGTGTGTTTTAAAGAAACGCTCAATACCAAAGGCCGATAAAACAAGTCGAGTCTTGGCTCAAGAGCGGAGAACACTGCGTGTCCTGTCTCGGGTGTAAACAAACAAAAGGGTCGCATGATGTCATCACAACAACGCGTCCTTCTGATAAAGTCGACTTAGCGTCTCCGGGCTGGGTGCTGGCCAACAATTTGCACAAATGCGCCTGAATGTATGCCTTAAAATAAGAGCATCCCCCCCCCACTTGCATGAGATATAGTGGCAGCTGTGTCTGTTCACACCTCTCCCAAAAATAGTGTTTATGCTGTTGGCATAGCAACCGCAGGACCTGGGTAGCCCTCTCTCACACGGGCCGCGAGGATGCATTGGCTCTGTATAATGTTTCCCTTTTTATGAGGACAAATAGAGCGAAGCAACACTCTCACACTGTGTCATAATCTCCATTTGTTATCACAGGAAGTGAAAAGAATTCGATCCACTCCGCCGTGACGGGGAAACTGCCTCTTTAAGATAACGTCTGATGTTTTCAGTGACAGGACCAGCATTTTGTTATTCTTCCGTGGAGGCTTAAATGGAAAATATTTGCACAATCATAACATCGACGCTCTCTTTTACTGAAATACCAATTGGTGGACCGTCGAAACCTGTCACAATCTTTAAATGACTAACAGATCCCTCGTGATGGCGGCGTCATAATGCTTTGGATTTGAGATCAGCACAGCTTTTGAGTGGAAGAAAAAAAAGCTTCAGGGATGTCCGTCAGTGTTGGGGGGGTGCAACGCAAACAAGCAAGTCGGGCAAGTTTACGTCCGTCCCGCTTGAAGAGAGTCTGTATTTGTACGATAGAAACAGAGTATGACGAACACGATATTAAAAAGCCACACTTGAGTGTCGCTCGTCATGCGTTTCTTAGTTGTATAGTCATGCTGGAAAAATTAATGGAGCATTCCCGTGCTTTTTTTTTTTAAGTCACTTTCTCACACTTGGGAATACCCAGCCTCTCTCTCTCTCTCGCTTGCCTACTTTCACTCTTGTCCGTCAGTTGGCTTGATTCTATTCTGGTGCTCTGACAGCGTCTGATCAACCCCCCCGCCCACTGACCTATTGCGCGTGATGGTTTTTGCAGCTGAGCCTCACACACACATAGCAAGCCAGAGGGAATGTTGATGGGACAGAACAAGTGCAACCTGTCTGTCATCATCGGCGGATGATGAGCGCGTGTCTCGAAATCATTTCTGTGAGCAAAATCTTAAAAAACGGTGCTGTTTTGTGCTCGCTCAGGACCCCCCCATGGCGGTCACGCTGGGCCTGAGGATGGAGGAGATGATCTTCAACTTGGCCGACTCGCACTTATTCTTTAACGACTTGGAGGTGAGGCGCCCTAGTGCACTTTTCAAAGTATTTGTGATGCTTTCGCTTCATGCAAATCGTTCATTCAGCGTGACGCTGAGCAACAGCGGCGGGGCAGAAAAGCCGTTACTGCCACCTAGCGGGGGAATGTGGAACTGCGGCACAACTATCATATGGACAGAAATGAAATGCCATTACGCCACCCAAAAAAAACGTTTTAAACTGATCATCTAACTTGGCATTCTTTTTTTGTAATCTTGAATTTAAATCGTAAAAATCCCACCCCAAAAATAGTATGGACTTGTGACCGCATAAATAAGAATTTTCTGAGGAAAAAGAGGTTGGTATCTTTCAAATAATAATACTATAGTATAATGCACTTATATATATTTTTTTGTCGTTCGTCTTGTGATCAAATGCTATCATGTCATTGTGTGTGTGTGTGTGTGTAGGAATGTGATCAGGTACATATTGATGATGTATCATCTGATGATAACGGGCAGGACTTAAGGTGAGAACAACTCCCAATGAGATAAAAAAATACATAAATATTGCAATCTTTTGCCGCATATAATATTCATAAACTTTAGTCAGGTCTTGTAAAAGAAGATCCCTAAGCTGCTTTATTTACAACTAATTCAACATTTTTTTGTTGTTGGTGTCACAGCGCAGCCCATCTTTCATTGAAATCAAACATCTCATTCTTATTATCGACAGTACTTACAGTTTTGCAACTGATGGCTTCCATGCAGCTGCGACCAGCGCCAACCTGTGCCTCGCTACGGGCGTCCGCGGCGGCGTCGACTGGATGAGGAAGCTGGCCTTCCGCTATCGACGCGTCAAAGAGTTGTATAGCACGTACAAAAACAATGTGGGGGGTAAGACCAGCAGACAGACGTCAGTCACGGGGGGGGGGGGGGCAAAGGGATGCTTAGATTTTTACGGATGCAACATTAGACAGTCTACAACCGAGATTCTGTCCATTTTTTTGATTGTCTACATCACCCGTGCACTTGACTCCCCGAGGTCGTAATGCGTCCACGCCGTGTCGCAGGTCTGCTGGGTCCCGCCAAGAGGGACGCTTGGCTGCAGCTGCGAGCCGAAGTGGAGGCTCTGACCGACTCTTGGCTCACTCACGCCCTCAAGTCGCTTTCCATCATCAGCTCCAGGTACGAGCTCCTACCTACCGCTTGGGGAACTGCGAATGTTACGTTAATCAAATTCTGCCCCGGTACCGCAGGAGTAACTGCGTCAACGTGCTGGTGACCACGACGCAGCTCATACCGGCACTGGCTAAAATTCTCCTGTACAGTCTGGGCTCCGTGTTCCCCATAGAGAACATCTACAGTGCGACAAAAATAGGTAAGATATGTGAACACATCGATCAAAACAGGTCATGAGGAGGAACAAACAACACGGGTGTTTCAAAGGCCGTTGAGAACTCAAGCTAATGTTGGAATGCAGATTGTTAACGCCCTCGTTTGTGTTTAAAGGACGACACAGTTGCAGGTGCTGCTTTCCAACAAGCGGTACCAGACTGCAGGAGCTGCTATAAGCCACAGCTCACATCCCCACTCACGCACCCAACACAATGACTCATATATGGAACTTCCCTTTTTTCATCTGCAGTGTTGTTTTGTTCTCTTATCTCAAAGACATCACATACACGCTTAGGAATTTTTAAAAATGTCCCAGTTGTTATTTTTTTTTTAAATGGAATTATCCGCCAAACAAGGCAAAGCTGTGAAAGCCATTCTGTGTCTCCAGGCAAAGAGAGCTGTTTTGAGCGTATAGTGTCCCGCTTTGGCACTAACATTACATATGTTGTGATTGGCGATGGCAAGGATGAGGAGCATGCAGCCAGTCAGGTAAATGACCTTTCAACTCCTTTTGTTTTCACCCAACCCCTTCTTCCTCCTCCTTGTTTCTTCTGCAGGAAAAGAGAGTTGCTTTGAGCGCATAATGCAAAGGTTTGGCAGGAAAGTAGTGTATGTTGTAGTGGGGGACGGTGCGGAAGAGGAGCAGGCGGCCAAAAAGGTAAATGGACCTCGTGGCCCCGCCCACTCGGCGCAGTGTGAGCTCTCTGATTGGATGACGCCTGCCTGTCTTTGCTCTAGAGGTTTTTTTTTTTTTTTTAACTGGTGCTCCTTGCTGTGGATGCTTTCTTCCAAGTCTGTAGGATAACAGTGAAGGATTAGTGAAACCTCCAAAGTCCAAAATAATCCCAACGGTTGACTTGTTGTCTAGATGTTCTCATTTAAAAGCAGATAAACACAATGAAAGAAACACTTGTCCTCTCTAGTAAGACAACTCCATGTTAGTAGTGATGTAAAACTGCAAACTGAAGCCATTTGGCCTCATTACAAAAATGTTGTTGTCTTACGGGTATTCCTGAGTCATTAACCAGCAACATAAAGCATTTAAACCTCAAATTATGTCACGTGACATTTCGACAGCCTTTAACTGCCCTGCAAAATGCTGCCCTTTTAATGTGCACCGAAGCAAACTCCAACTATGCAAGCTTGTATAGCGTTTGCAAAGCAACAACACCATCTAGTGGACATTGAGAATTCCTGATTTGAGATACGATCCCATATTTTCTCCCCCCCTTATTTTGTGTACCGACTTGGGAGGTTCCACTTTTTGAACTATGCCTGTTAGGCACAAGCTTTGCGGGTTTTGTAGCTTGCATAGATATAAGATATGCTTTTCATATTCAGTAGAATATTTGGAGGATTAGATCTGAATTAGGTGATGGGTGTTGGGAGTAGTTATGTTACAAAGTGTTGAATTGCTTTCTTGCCAATGTAATTTATGGCAATAAACATTTTTTCAACATCAATTCCGATTGGTCATTCCAATCATGATTTTATGAATAAAACAAATTTCAATCACTACATTTTTATTTGTTGAAGTTGCTAGGGTTTGGCAGTGACAACTTTGGAATATAGGCGAAAGATGCCTGAACAAATGTTTTTAGAATTCAGATTTATTTTTGGCTCCAAGGAAAATACAAGCTTTTGACAAGAAAGCAATTTAAATAAAAAAAAATCCCTCCCAAATGCTATTCTGCATGGATTTCGTTTGCCGTGTTTGTCCTAGTACCAGAATTTAGCCACAAACTCATTTTCTTCCTGCAACAAAATGTCATCCCCAGCACAACATGCCCTTCTGGAGGATATCCAGCCACTCTGACCTGCTGGCATTACATCAAGCACTGGAGTTCGAGTACCTGTAACTCATCACAATGGACATGCTCATACTTTTTTTTTTTTTGTAAAACTATTTAAGAAGAAACTATACACTGCAATTTTTTGTCGTTCATTTCCGAACACCTGGATTTACAAACTGAATGGTCTTAAAAGCAGCAAAGGAGGACAGAGATGGTCGACATTAAAATAAAAATATTCAAAAAAATAACCCAAAGGACTGTCCCGACTCAAGCTGGGGGTCTCTGTACAGGCCGCACGTAGCCACGCCAGCTGATTTTTATCATTTTTCCTTTCTGGTTCGTCCGATGCTGACGCATGTGTAAATTATTTGCAATAAAAGTGAAGGGCCGAGTTGTGGGTGGTGTGTTGAAGTTGTTTTTTTTTTTTGGTGCGGTGAATGGGGGTGTTGAGTATGTGCATCATGTGTTGTGCCTTAATGTTTTCATGTCTGTTCTTTTCAGAAGTGTAAATATTAAAATGAGTACAAAACATTGTGAGTAGTTTTGGTTGTCACAAAACTGTGCCCAAACACAGAAAAATGCAAAGTCGCATGCTCTCCGGCATTCAAACAATGAGTATGACACAATACAGTACACAGGACAAGAGTTATCAGTTCCAAAGTTTTATTGTCTCCTTTACTTCTTGGCTTTGAAGTATTCCTCAATGACGTCCTTGGCTTGAGACTCCTTGCCATAGTCCTGTGGTGGGAATTCAAAAGAACATCAAAATTATTGATTGATTTTTTTTTTTTTTTTAAACAGAACAAACTTGAATCCTAGAGGGGGGCTGTTAGTAAAAAAAAAAAAAATCTGGGAGACTGTTGGACAAGTGACTTAGTCGAAGTCATTTCTCAATGGGTTGTCGCCATTTGCAGGGACCCCGGTCACCACGGGTGAGGTGACGGGGCTCGTACAATGGTAGTGCTTATTTAGCCAGTTTAAATAACAGCTGTGTGGCGTGGTAGGGCCACAACACCTGGACTTGCCTGGCATATTAAGCTCAACGTACGTCACAATGGTGACACTCACGATTGATTGGTACGATCATACGTGTTGACGGGAGTTCTGATTGATCGCAGCAAGTAACAGGCACAATAATTACAAGCTCTTAATTCAACAGAGGAGCTTTGATCTTAACTAAACAGATCTAAATGTCGCACGAGTAGGCATACATTGAGACCAGATAATTATTTACATATATGACATGTTGAAAATCGTTTTACAGCTGAAGCGCAAATGGATGAATGAGCATCAATGACATACAACAAGCAGCGCCATACCTCGGTTTATGATGTCCACTTTCCGCAGGAAGCCTTTGAAAATATCCAGTCTTCTTTGACTAGCGTTTTATGCTGTTGTTTTTGTCCCTCTTTTAAATTCGAGTCTCCATAAATTTGGACAAAGGTTGCGCCAAGTCAACCTCATGAACTTTGTTCACATGGGTCAATTCATAATTTGGCAAAAAATATTAATTGAAAAGCAATTTTAGATATATTAAACAAAAGTAAGGCAGCAAGTCCATGCAAACTTTGTCGCACTTCAAACCATTTGGATTTTTGGGGTTAAAATCGCCGATTAGTTGTTGTCGTTACCTTGACGACAACGCAGCTGCAGCCCACCACCTTGCGGGGTTTGCCCTCGCGGTCAATCTTGCACAGACCGACCCATTCGCCGAGCTTCTTGTTGTCATCAACCTGAGAGAGAGCGAGTGCACAGGTGGTAAGCCACACGTCATCCCATTAAAACATTTGTAAACAAAAAAGGAACTCGGCTGCATCTCAGACATAAATTGGGTAACAGTGGCGATATCGTCACGGCTTTCAGTAGAGGGAGCCAGATTATCATCAGCAATGCAGCCAAGACCTTCAAATAAACATCTCCGCATTTTTCATTTTGCCCCAATAAGCTTATGGATAATACACTGGCATCAATTACCAGAGTTGTAAATTTTTCTTTTACTGTAAACATGTGGAACTAAGTTTGTCTTCAAGGTAAATATGATCCTTGAAACACATTTTAAATGTTTCACAATTTGATTTGGTGAAATGAGCACGGCTGGCTCACCTTAATCAGGTTGATCTGATGCTCGGCGCAGAGGGCCTCCACAAGCTTGACGTACATGGGCTCATCGCAGTTGGCGGCGAGGACGCACAGGTGGGCCTGGCGCCTGAATTTCATTCAAGAATGCAAGCATTAAATCCATGAAAACGTAATGAAAAGTCATTAATACTTTTGTTAAATAGCTACCATCTCAGACAAAATTGGGTAACAATGGCGATTCTCCTCAGGGTATTCAGTAGAGGGAGCCAAGATATCGTCATTGATTCTTGCACTGACCCAAAATAGTGGCACCTTGACTTCCCAGTTTAATTCGTTTGCGACCACGCTTAGAAAGGAGATAAACCCCCACCCTACCCCCGGTTTTACTTTTTCGATGGACGTTGTGCTGCTGCGGTGTACATATCTTAGCCACTGGGGGCAGTATAACGCATGCGGCTTTGAAGAAACAGAAAAGACGGTTGCAGGAGCCTTTTTTCGCAGGGGTAATAAATAGTCATTACTATACAAAATAAAACACCAAGAGTAACCACTTCTAGAAAGTATATTGGGGGCAAAAAAGGTCATGCGCAGGTAAAATTCTTGGCTTATAATACATTTATTAGAAGAAAAAAAAAAAAGACACGACGAGGGCCAAGGATAGGGTGAATTGGTCACTAGTAAGTCAAGGTACCACTGTCCATTCAAAATGTCACACGTACTTGTCCAGAGCTTTGGCAGCCTCACGGATACCGCGGGCAAGACCATCGTTGATGAGTGCGGTCTTGAGCACTTCGGGGAGAGCGGTGTTGACATCCATCACACCTCCGGCGGCAACGCTGTCACAGAAAGAGGGGGAGAAGATCAACAAAAGCAAAACATAAAACATCCAATTGTAAATTCAATGGTGAGCTTCCAGCTTGTCAGAAGAGCAGTGTCACCCATTGGAGGGTGAAGGGGTATCCGACCAAAGATGAAAAGTCGTCATTCAAGCACATGGAAGCTCAGCTGAAGAGGACTGTTACATATTTAGCTGTCTTTGTCATTTTATTCTAGAAAACTAGAAGTGTTCCCCACGCCGCTCATCATTCACGCCATCCCTAATATACCATGGATTTGAAAGCAAACGTTTTTAACAGGATTGTACAAGGCGTAACTCATAAATGTCCACCTTTGGCGTAGTAACACGTTGTCCATACATGCCAGGAAGCATTGAGGGCTACTGAGTGGAAAGAGAATTCCAAACTAAACTACAGGATTTCTTGTTCCCAAAAAGCATGGATAACAGAATACTGTGGGATCTTTTAAAGTGCTGCTTTTCCACGTGCTTACGTAGTAGTACGTTCAAAGTTTATAAGAACTAACATCCACGCTAGACATAAAATGGCTAACAAGTTGTCATTGGTACTCCCCCCCCCCACCCCATTTCGCAACACCTGCACATAACGAGTAACGATATACCACCATGTTTAAGGATTTGTTGGCTTATCCTGTTCGTGACGGGACAGCACTCGCGAACAACCTCGTTCAAAGTAGGCACAGAAGTCTGTGATAAATTTAAATAATTATCAGTAATATGGAAGGGGGTCGAAATACAGCCAAATATTTAGTACATTACACACTCACGTCCCAATTCTAACGCCTCAGCTCGTACATCCCACATGAGCGCGAAGCTATGCTTACCCTTCCTCGGCCATTGTTGATTAGGGATGGATGGCGGACCTAAACTTCTGCAATAAAGCACAGACAACAAATGGGAGTTATTTTCCATGGCCGATGAGTTGTTTCGGGGGTGTCACAAGGCAGGATGTAAGTGAAAATGAACGGATGGCGTTCCGCAGGAGAGTAAACCTACCCTTTCCTACTCTTGGGTAGCGGGTAAAGAGGACGTCATAAGTCCGCGACGCCATTTTTATGCCGCGAGGAAGGCCCCCCAAATGACGGCGTCCGAAGACTGCCTGCTTAATTTCACATTTAATTCATAAACATGAACCGAAACACGAGGCTCTTATTATGTTTATTTATTTTGGACATATACATACACCTGCCAACCAAGGAAAAAAATTAGACGCCTATGCTACATATAGTGTAATTTTACTTTGAGCATTCCTGTCTTGAGGGGAAAATGTGGTTCTAATAAAATATTCAAAAAATCATTTTGGAATAAAAAAAATACTAGCAGGCATTAAATTAAATCGATTTGATGTACACAAGGTTGAGCATAGAATGAATTTACCACTTCCAATTTCTTTATGGCTCTCAAAAGGAGACAATTTCACAACGACAAAAAAAACCCATCACAGTTCATTTGTCTATATATAATTGTAAATCAAAATATGGATGAAGCAGACAGAGATCAAGTCTTTTTTAATTGTTCTTTATTGATTTGTTTCATTAAGTATCCCAATTAAATGTGATTGTAAAGAATCTGGAACAATAGCAACATCAACATGTAATTCAACACATTGTTTCAAAAAAAAAATAATAAAACAATTCCAGGAAGTAGCAGAGCAGTCCTGTGATCAAGTCTCCACTCAGAGTTAGATTTTGAGAAAAGCCTCCAGCTCTCCACACTCAACTGCATTCTCGAATGCAGTCATGTCCTGAATGGGAGAAGGGGAGAAAACATGTAATTGTTAATGGAAGTCTGAGTCACAAAGCTCATCATTTACACACAGACTCAGACTTTTCCTTTAAGATAGTTGGTGTCGGGAAGTAGTCTGCAGAAGCTCTAACAATTCTGATCAATTGAAACAGGTGTGTTGCAGCAGTGAGAGATGGAAAACGGGCAGGACACCGGCCCTCGAGGAACAGGTTTGAAGACGGTATTTAAAGGCATCTTTGAAAATGCCTCGATCAGAGTCACCAGACTACACTTTAGGGTGTGTATCGCTACTGTGTCTGTGCATTGTTGTAAAAGTTCACATATTGATTTTAGTTCCACCTTCACACACACACTTGAGACATGAGTGCCAGGAGAAAAAAAATATTACCCTCCCCCCCCCAAAAAAAAACAACCTTACCCCACAATATGTTGTCCCGTTGCATATTTGCGGTGGCAACAGTTTTGGGTCCCCTCCGAGTGACCTCATTTCCATCTTAGTCGCTTCATCCGCGGCAATGTCCCGTCTCTCAAAGGGGATGTGCTTGCTCTCAAGGATCATAAAGATTTTCTGTTGGTCTTTCTTGATCTGAAAAAAATGTACATTTTTGGGACAAAGTTGACATCATACGTGGAAAAAAGGGAAAAATACTGTACCCCAATGTTGCCGGTCACACTGGTGTAAAACACAATGACTGGCATGGCTGCAAGTTTTCCAGAAAAAAATGGATTTCAAGAAGTGACGTCCAGTGGCAGAATGTGTATACGTGCGGGTGTCAGAAAGCAGACAAGGTAAGCAGGTTTGGACATGATTAACCTGTGTCTATAGGCACACCCACTTTGTGTGCTACTTCCTTTCCAGTTGTGACTTGTTGACACTCATGCGCACACACACGAAGCAGTGCTTGATTGTCGGAAAGTAACGTTTTATTGGTTTCAGCATATACAAAAAAAAAAAACTTGAAATATTAAAACAAATATTTTAAAAATAGTGAATATTACAAAAAAAAAAGAAAAATCACTAGATATGCAAAACCCAATTTCGAGTATGCGGGTTTGACCTTTAAAAAAAAAAAAAAAAAAAGTAAAATAAAATATTTTCTTTTGACCAATCGAAAGACGGGATAATAAGCTAAGCAAACGTATCACCGTTAATGTTTTTGCGGTGTTTCGAGCGGCGTGATTAAAAGCAGGCGATCAGGAGAAAACGAGCGGTTCCAGCTCATAACACACTCGGCCGGCCAGGTCCTCGGGGACACTCTCCACGGAGTTCTCAGAGTCCACCTCTGCGGTCTTGTCTGCCGGGGGACTTTGTGCAACTCCCTCTCTGGCAGCCGGGCTGCGATCGCTGAGGAGGTAAAACACCGACATTTCGGTCATCAGATTTCGCCGGAAAGCAACTTTTCTTGTCCCTACCCTCCCTCATGTCCTCCGTTGCCCGTGTCGTCCGAGTCAGGTTTCCTGGCTCCTCCGATTCGGTTGCTGAACTGAATCGATGTGCCTGAAGGGGAGAGCAAAGCATCAGCATGACAGAAAAATCCAAAATAGCTTAAACACCATTTTAAAGTCATGACCAGGGTTAGATTTGTTTGGGAATTTTCAATTCTCATTTTTATTTTTTTTGTTTTTATTTTGTTTTATAAATTTTGTTTAAATCATAGCAGGTTTGTTAGTTTTTATTAGTTTTAGTTTTTTATAAATGCTGCGTATTAGTTTATTTTTTTATTAGCTTTAGTATTATTTATTTTAAAGACCACAACTCCCAGACAACGGTTTAACAGCCATGCAGTAACACCGAAATAAATTTAAAACCAATTAATCATTCAAAATCAATAAAAGCATTGAATTTTTATTTTATTTTGTTCATGAAAATTTTTGTTTGAATTATTTCATTAGTTTTCGTTTCCTAAAACAAAAAAGTCGGACCCTGTTGCATAGGCTTATCGACTCCATATGATCATTTGTAATTGATTTGATTACATTTCAACAATTTTATTCTAAACACGGCACTGAGCCAGATAAAATGAAATTTGGTTTTACACGAATGCCAAAATAGTCTTATGCTTACCAGCACGTTGCCTTCTTCTTCTCCAGAGCAGATAACCCACAATGAGAATCAGCAGCAGCAGCACCAACCCACTCACAATTCCTGAGACCACTGATGAAGATGTCGCCGCTGTGGGCGAAAAGAATATAAATCTGAGCCCAGGAGAAAAAGGATGAGAAACCGTTCGGAGCTTTTTGGGTCTTACAGACTACATTGATATACAGCGACGTGGAAGGAGTGGACCAAATCGCACTGGAGGTGAAATTGACAGCATAGAGGCAGACGTAAGACCCTTGGTCTTTGTCCTCGATGCTAAGAAATTCGAACAAGCCCACGTAGAAAACGTTGTGTCCGAACGCCGCCTTGGCGCTGGTGGCGTTGGTTTTGGTGTTCTTCAGGTAGAACGTGCCGTGAGGGTACAGGGAATGGACCGAGCACGTGACGGAGAAGCTGCTGCCCCGCGTGACCGACACCTCCCGCGGGCTGTAGATCACCATCACCTGGTAGGTGGTCATGGATATGAGCGGCTTCTCCAGTGACACTGGAAACAAAGACGAGACGATTGTCGCAGCGACGATGGCGAACATCCAGAAGGTGGGGAAGTAGAAGCGCGCACCTTTGACGGTGAGCTCCATGGGTTCTCCTTGAGGATAGTAGATGATGTCATTCTCCAGTTTCTTCTGATACTCGCAAAAGTATGAGCCCTGGTGGCTGAAGTTGACTCGGGGCAGGCTGAAGGTGGCCGCCTCGCTCTCGCTGTACTTGAGAAGCTTGAATGAGCCTTGTAACTTTTTCAGCAGGAAGGAGCCGCCAAGGTGCTCGGTTAGGATAGTGCAGGTGAACTCCACATTTTCACCCCAGTTCACCTCCGTGGATGGGCTTACGGAGATCTGAGGTTTCTGCAGAGCACCTAAGACAACAGGGAGAGGTTTTTTTTTAGCTGATTAATCATGTCTGGGTCCTTGGCGTAGGACGGAGTTCCATTATCACTCATCTGCCCTACCTAGTAGCAATAGAAAGTCATGTCATTTATCGACAGCAGACCTGGCATTGGAAACGGGAAACATTTGCATTCATGTGGTTTTAAAAAAATAAAATAAAATAAAAATAAATAAATAAAAATAGTGGACTGATTAGGGAGCCTTGTGGAACACCGCCAGTTTTTTTTCTTTTTTTTACAAACAATTGTGTAATTTATGGAGCTTATAATGTAAAAAAAAATTGGGGGGAGGTTCGACCAGTGAGTTATCACGGTAAAAAGAAAATGATGAGGATCACTATAGTGTTCTACTGTAACACCAGGAAATGTGGTTTAAAAATAAATAAATAAATAAATAAATAAATATAAATAGTGGACTGACTAGGGAGCCTTGCGGAACACCGCCATTTTTTTTTTTAAATTTATTTATTCATTTTTTAATACAAACAATTGTGTAATTTATGCAGCTTATAATGTAAAAAAATGGTTTGGGGAAGTCAGACCAGTGAGTTATCACGGTAAAAAGAAAATGACTACACTTGTTTATTTTCCCAAAGGTCACTCTACAAGGGTTCCTACCCAAACAGATGACTCCGGCGTCCTCGGAGTGGCCACAGTTATTCTCGCCAAAACCTTGGTGATTGCAGTGCGTGATGGCCAACTCTTGGCCTTCGCATACCACGTTGTCCAGCCATATGGGGCCGCTGCCTCGCCCAAAGTGTGCACTGGACGGGGCCGACACGGCGTGGCCGCAGCCGAGCTGTCGGCACACCACGTCGGCGGCGCTCAGCTCCCACTCGTCGTCGCACACGGTCCCCCACTGGCTGTCGTGGAACACCTCCACCCGGCCGGAACATCCGCTCCAGCCGCCAACCAGACGTAGTTTTGCTGTGAATGGAAACATCCACATTGCAATAACACAAAAGGATACATTTTCTCAGTTAAGAAGCATGAAAGATTCACAGTTTTTCTTTTTTTGACAAGGACCACACCCAGATGTTTGTAGCTCTGCAGTTTGAAAAAACCCTTTTGATACTTCCCTAACGAAAACAAGTATGGTTACATAGCTTCACCAACAAAACAAACAAGCGGGGAAAAAAAAAAAAAAAAAAAGACAAAATGTAATTGAAGTTATTGTTAAAAAAATGTAACGAAGCGATGGCTCATGAAAAAAATTAATTAATAAAACCTCACCTGCGCAAGAAACACCGGCGTCACGCTCATGCCCGCACGTGGAGCCGGTGAAACCTTTGCGCGAGCACTGCTCGAGAGAGGAGGCGTTGGCGAAACAGTCGTCGCTGGCCTCCATGACGGGCCCGCTGCTTTGGCCGTAATGAGCGGCGCCGTGGACGCTCACCGCCAGGCCGCACTCCAGACGCTCGCACACCAGGTTGGCTTTAGCCAAGTCCCAGTGGGCGTCGCACACCGAGTGCCAAATGTTGTCGCGCTGGACCTCCACTCTGCCCGTGCACTCGATCTCGCTGCTCACCAAGCGCACCTCCAAGCTCTCTGCATCAAGCAAAGAACGCGATGAAATAAATGAAGATTCATGGCTCGACCATCAAGATGCAACTTAGTTTCTATAAATGTCGGTAAATATGAATATTTGCACTTGCGGGGTCCAGCTTCGCAGTCCCACTTCTTCACAAATTGTCGTATACAGTTTGTAACTCCATTTTGTTCTGATTTTGTGATTCCACTGTTGCCCAATAGATGGCAGCACACTATTCTATAATCTGTTCCAGCCTCCCCCAAAAAAACGTAACTAGAAATTGTCTAAAAATGAAAATACAATTCGAGAATATTGTACTTTAGAAAAACATGCCATAGGCACGTAATAATTAAATACAATTTAAAAAATACATCATAATTATTTGCATCTCCTTGTGACTTCGGGTGGCGCTTGCTCGTCTCAAAATTTAGATTTCCTTTTTTTTCTTTGAAATGTAGCATCAGCATGGCCACAACTTGTTTGCCGTCACCTGAGCAGATGACGGCGGCGAGCGACGTGGTGTTGCACGAGTTATCCTGAAAGGGACTTTGCGCGCACTGCGCCAACGTGGACTCCATCCCGCTACATTCCATCTGCGTCATCCAGATGTGACCCGAGCCGACGCCATACTCGGCCCCCGTGGTGATCTTATGCGCCTTGCCGCAATTCAGCTGCTTGCAGACCACCGCCGCGTCGCTGCTGTCCCATGTTTCGCCGCACAAGTCCCCCCAGCGACCTTTGTCGTAGAACTCCACCCTTCCGGCGCAGCGGCTGTGGCCGCCCGCCAATCTCACGTTGCCTGTGGATGATGGCACCCTCAAGATGGCAATTTTTGCTATTTCATCAAGTCAAGATTTTTTTTTCTCACATAATTACTTTCTCTCCTAATTTAGTTCCAATAAAATTATATATATATTTTTTTGCATTATGTTATTTTCATTCACATAAACACCACACCTCTGAGTAAACCTACAAGATGCACACAACAAGAAATAGTTTGTGCCAAAACATTTACCTGAGCATTGGACAGAAGCGTCTTCGACGCGATTGTGCCCGCTTCGGACGTGTTCCCGCAGTGAGCACCCCGTGAGCGACGTCTCCCTGCCGTTGCAGCTGATCTTGTAGCCGTTCACGTCTCCCGTTTGCCCAAAAGATGCCGTCGCCTTAACGGGATCGCCGCAGTTCATCTCCCGGCACACCACCGCCGCTTCGTGCAACCCCCACTGGACGTTGAACACCGACCACCATTGGCCTTGGTGGTGGACCTCCACTCGGCCCGAACACTGGTTGGTACCGTTTAGGAGTCTGATGGTGGCTAGAAAGACAGATTTTGGGGGAAGGACCTTCAAAATAGCAAAAATGACACCAGGCCAGCAGAGAAGACCTTGACCGCCCACCACTGGCTTCGATCCTGAGTCTGAGGGGACCTTACTTACCTGAACACATGAGCGCGGCGTCTTCGCCATGATTGCAGTTGGTCTCGCCGAAGGACGAATGGGGGCACTCGCTCAGGGACGACTCGTTGCCCACGCATTCCACATCATCCAGCCAGATCTCTCCCGAACCTTCGCCAAAATAGGCGCCCGATTTGGCCGTCACGGCCGTGCCGCAATCCATGGCCCGGCACACCACTTGAGCGTCTCGAATGTCCCACGAGTCGTCGCACACCGTCCCCCAAATGCTTTCGTGGTAGAACTCCACTCGGCCCGAGCATCGGTCCGTGCCGTTGACGAGCCGTAGCGCGGGAGCGCCTGCGGACGGGCGTGTACACGGTCGCCAATTCGTGTGATTCCAAACAAACTTCAATCTATTTCATTCGCCTGCGTTATTCCACGGCAGTTTACGACTTTTTGCATGCCAGTCCAAAATGTGTCTTACCCATACATGAAAGCGAAACCCCTTGGCACGTGTCGACGGTCTCCTGGACGCTGCACTGAGAGAAAGAGGTGGCGTCTCTCGGGCAGGTGCCCCGGTACCTCCTGAGCTGGCTTTCGCCAAAGTTCTCCACGGCTTTGGATAGACCGCCGCAATTTAGCTCCTGACACACCATGGTGGCCTCCTTGGTGCCCCAGTTGCGATCGCACAGTTTGCCCCACTCGCCGTTGTGGAAGACCTCCAGGCGGCCCGAGCACTGCGTGCTTCCATTTGTCAGTCGGAGAGTTTCTGGAAAAACACGTTGGAATAATAAATAAATAAATAAATAAATTTAAAAAAAGGCGACTTTTAGGGGTGCAACTAAACAATTATCAACTAATTATTTTTTATTTATTAATTATTAATAATAAATTAACTATTTAGCCACTCAGATTTCTATAGTCGTCAAGCAGGCTGATATTTTTTTTTTTATTATTTAAAATAATTTGAAAACATGCGTTTATTATGGAAGACGATGAAAATATTTTCTGACATGTATAGAAATAAAAACATGTTTTTTTAATCAATAAATGAATTGATTGTCAAAATAATCGTTAGTTGCAGCTCGAGTTATCGTTCCAGCGTTGCGCTACTTTTGTTACGAGTGTGTCGTAAGCACCTGAACATACAACGCTGGCGTCCTCTTGATGGCTACAGTCATGCTCCCCGAATCCCCGGTGCGAGCACTCGGCCAGCGCCTTCTCCTGGCCCGTGCACTCCAAATCATCCAGCCACATTTGGCCTTCGCCGCTGCCGAAGAAGGACCGGTACTTGACTTCCAGGGCAGCCCCGCAGCCCAACTCGCGGCACACCACGCTCGCCTCCTGCATCCCCCATTTGTCGTCGCACACCGTGCCCCACTGGTCCAAGTACAAGATCTCCACTCGGCCCGCGCAGCGGTTGGTCCCGTTCACCAGACGAACGGGTTGGCTGTCTACCAAAGAAATGGCAGTTAAACGGAGTCCTTTAAATGCAAATGTCGTGACGGTTGACGTACTGTAGCAGGAAAGGGTAGCGTCCACGCATTGTTCTTTGACGTCTTGGTGCGAGCACTGCGAGATGGAGCTCTCGTTGCCCAAGCAGGTGGTTTTCACCGCCAAGGCTTCACGGGATTCACCGAAATAAAGTTTTTCGGTGGAAACCAGAGGTTTTCCGCAGTTCATCTCCTGGCAGAGCACTTTGGCTTCGGGCAGGCCCAGGTCACCGCAAACTTTGCTCCAGTGGCCGTCCTGGAAGACCTCCAGTCTGCCGTTGCACCGATTGCTGCCGTTGGTCACTCGCAGGTGCTCTGCAAGCGTCGTTTTGGAGGACAACAGAAAATATGACGACGGACATCTCGATAGTTTATTCATGTTCAAGACTCATTTTAATTTTGTCAATTCACTCAAAATATTTTTGACCCAGCAAAGCTTGATTGTTTTTTTTTTTGTCTTTATAAAATGTCAACTTCATTCTCGTAAAATGACATTTTTTTTCTTGAATAATATAAAGATATATTTCACTTTGTTTGGAATAAAATGATTCTGAAAGTTTTTTTTTTTTTACAAAATTATGATTTTTTTTATACGGTTCCATCATTATATCTTGTCTTCTTTTTTCTTTGTAATATGATTATTTTCCGTTGCAAAAAAAAACATTATTCATGGGAAGGTTATTTAATTTAATGACAATTATTTGTCCCATAAAATTACAATTTCCCCGAAATTGTGTAAAAATATTTTCCCCTTTTTTGTTCACATAATTCACTCGAAAACCCCCTTTTTTTTTGCATGAAATTAACTTAAAATGTTTTTTTTTATGTAAAATTGCAACTTGTAAAATTATTCTCAAATATTTCAGACTTTTTTTTCCCCAATAAAAAAATTAATTTATTCTGGTAAAATTGCCTTTTTTTTCTCTCTTCTATTCTGATTATTTTCCTTGTAAAATGTCAAGGCTAGTAAAACCTTATTTCCCTCAAATGAAGACTATTGCTCAGAACCGACTGCATTTATTTTTCCTGGCAAATTGATTGACTTTATTCTGGCAAAACAACTTTGACAATATTCTGAACTTTTCCTTTATAAACGTAATTTAAAAGTTATGGTCGTTTGCCATTTTGTCACATATCTTTCAATCTTATTCCATGACCTTGTTTTTTCTTCTTTCAACACATACTTAATATTTCATACAGCGCAGTGGTCAAAATTCTATGCAAAAATCTGCCTAGCAACAACTGGCTGTACAAACACATTTTTATCTTTTCAAAGTTATGCCTCGAAATGGCAAACGTGCGAAGGCAGTCTTACCCGAGCAGACCACGCCGGCATCTTCGCTGTGCCCACAATTGTTCTCGCCCAAGGGCCTGTGCGGACACTTGAGGATGGACAGCTCGCTCCCGGTGCACTGCACGTCATCCAGCCAGATTTGGTCTTTGGCGTGGCCAAAGTAGACTTCGGCATTGCGGACGGCCAGCGCCGAACCGCACTGCAGCTCGCGACACACCACTTGAGCGTTGGTGAGGTCCCAGTGGTCGTCGCACACGGTGCCCCAGGAGCCGCTGTGGAAGACCTCCACGCGGCCGGCGCAACGTGATGATCCTTGGCCCGCCAGCCGCACCGTGCCGCTGTAGCATTCTGGGAAGTCAAGTTCATTTTTTTTTTTTAACTCATTCACTCCCATTGACGGATAAAGACGTCAAAAAGTACATTCATTCTACCAGGGATGGCTATGAATGAGATCACCGTTTTTGTTTCCGGCAAATACTGACCTGTACAGATGAACAGATGTAGAATACCTGAGGCAGAAATGGATGACAAACTGTGAGATCATTTATCGTGTCTAACTAAACTTCAACTAAATCCGCGAAAATTCCTTGCAAAAGTACAAGTTAGTAGTTTTTTTTTAGCTTTTCCCCCTCAAAAGGAGTCAAATTGAAACTTTATCAAAAATCTGATCAAATATTAGCCTTGTGAATATTTACAACTGATGTTCTCATTTTATATTCTGGTAATGTTGAACACAAAATTTATAACAGATTATTGTAGTCAGTAAATGACAAAAGATGAAACTTACCTATAGACAGATAAAGAAGTTTTTTGTCATCAACGGAGTTCATAATGTGAATTCAACCAAGTCGATAGCCTGCCCCAATTCATGCAGAAATCGTTACGCGTGATTGCGAGCATTTGTGCAAAAATCAAAAATAGAAATCATACCTGTTAAGTCCAATCATTTGCGGGGACGGGCGCCCCGGATTCACATGCAGCAATTGTTCCAAATAAGAGTGTGGACTCGGACCACAAAAAGTGTTGTTGACATTTAGATCAATCATTAAAGGCGGACCGTGACAGGGGAATTTTTGACCCAATATCTGCCCCCGGCGGACGGAGAACCGCCGAGTGCCATCATCATCGCCGTTTTTAATTACGATTTTTATCTGAACTAAGCCACATGGACATATATAGTTTTTTTGGTTTTGTAAATTTACAATTTCATTTATAATTAATTTTTTTTTGTCTGCACAAAATTGCAATATATTTCTCTCTCGTTACAAGTGCTTTCCGTGTAAAATTCCAAATGTATGCATGTTGCACACCCAACCATAACTTATAAAATAACTTTTTTTCCCCCCCATTGAAATGCCGTCAAATTCATTGTGATATAGGAATATTTACTCCGGTATTGATTTGCGGGTAAATCATTGCAGACGCGTGTTTTGATGGGAAATGACGAGTGTCGCGGGACAAGAGGGCACGGCAACATGCGCTAGTCAAAGTGCAAGTGACTTATTGCCAAACTTTTGGTGCCTGTGCATTTCAACAATATACATTCGCGTTTAAAAAAAAAAAAAAAAGTGGACTTCAACTTTCATGACAAAATGGAGGCTTTGAAAGTGTAAAAATGGCTGTGATTTTTTTTTTTTTTTATGTGTACTGAATCATAATTGAGTCAGATGCAGTAAATGTATAAGCTTTATTATTATTTTTTTTTAATCCAACAAATGTCATAAAAGTCACAGTATTATTTGTCAAACATGATGGCACAGCACATGGAAAATAGGATACACAATAGCAAAAATGGGACAATTGATACGCGTGCTGAGTGGCCACAACATTAGGCACAGCTGCACACAATCTAATGAGATCCATTCCAGAACAAGAACATTCCGTGTTCACAAATGATAACGACTAAAGCGCAGCGACTCAGACTAGAGGCCAAGTTTCTGATTGGAAATTCTGCGTGTGCCTAATATTATGGCTGGTGTGAACGCAGGGTCACCAAAAAAAAAAAAATGACTCGTTCACCTTTTCCGGGGTCAGAAAGTCTCTTTGCTCAACACGTGCAAGACGTTTCATGAGGGGAGTCCCACAATTGGCATCCGAGATAAGAAGACACGAGAGAAGCTTTCAACCTTTCTGTTCAGTACTGGCCTCTAAGACTCCTGCGGTCCAAAAACAAAAATAAATAAATTAAATAAATCATTTGGACAAAGGCGGTCAGTTAGATACGTTCTTGCCTTCTCAGATTAAATGACATGAAACCAGAACGCCATGTAATTAGATCTACAAATTTACTAATCCAATTTGACAGTAAAGCTTGAGCTACCTTTGATCCCCTGCGGATAAAAATAATAAAAAAAAACAAAAAAAAAACGAAAAGCAGCAACAATACTATTGATTTGATTCTATTTTTATTTTACTTTTATTTTCCGCATAATACCAATGCAATATATGCACGATAAGTGCAGGTATTATTTGTCTCCACTAGGGGTCACCACCGTCTCGTTGCGCAATGTCGTACGCGTCCGTGACTTTGAAATACTTTGGGAGGCGCCAACTGGCCTACCGAGTGACGTGTCGCGTTAGCCGGCTCTTCATTTTTGGCGTGATTTGCAGCTCGTTTATGAATGTGCTTATTACATGTTTATTGCATTATCGTCGGGTCAATTAAGTGATTGAAAGTGCACCGGCAACTCTGCTTATTCTCGACCATCTGTAGCGGGACAAAAATTGGTTCGAACTAGCAGTGGTAGCCCACATTAAATAAATAAAGAATTAAATAAAGCCTAAATTCATCTTTTGATCCCAAGTGTCTTCATTTGACGTGGCAGTTCCAGTACTTTTGGAGGGGACTGAATATGCATTTTAAAAAAATAAATAAATAAATAAAAAAAATTTAAAAAAAGAAAATCAGGAATAAGTGGAAGTTCCTTACTTTGACAGAGGCTTGCGAAGTGACGCCCAGGAAGGCAAACACACTGTTGTTCTCTTTAGACTGGAAGAAGTCCTCATAATCCTGCCGGCGAGGGAAAATTCTGTTAGAGCTTCATTCTTAACTTGTAATATTTCACCGGCTTGGAATGGTCGGCCGCCATTCTGGGACCAATTTGCCGAGCATGTCGCTATGGATTACGCATGCCGGCGAGAGTGACGGCACGTAATCCGAGGCGGGATTACGGCGGGATTACAGAGGTGGCGTGCGCTTTCGATAGATGATTGAGCCTAAACTCACAATAGCCAGTAAAAAGGTAGCAGCTCCTTCATTCAACGGAGCTCAACGGCCGTGACCTACTTTGTGCCATCGCGTGGCACGTTCGTTCATTTGCATAAAAAAAAGCACAAAATCACGTCAGATTAACACTCTAATCTGATTTTTTTTTTTTTATACCTGGCATGAAAATCTGATATTATTTATTTAAATCAATTCATTTGAAAGACAACCATAGGGGAAAAAAGAAACAAGAGTATTCCACATGCAAGATGTTAAACGCTTCTCCGTCATACCCCGCAGTAGCGATCGTCATTGAAGATTTGCGGAGGCAGCGGGTTGCCTTTCGGCGGCCGCTTGTCGCAAGGTATGTGACGGTACATCCACTGGCGTTGCTCCTCCAGCATGGCGATGTCCACTTGCTGGAACTGGATTTTATTGGCCTCCAGGAAGCCTAGCACCGCTTGCTGCTGCTTTTTCACCTAACATGAAACACAAGACCGACTCGTTATAGTCGAGCAGCAGCTGACATTTGATCTGAAATTCTTGTTTTTAAAAAATAAAATAAAATGTTGGCTCTTTTTGATCACATATTCCTCTAAATGGAGCGCTCCGATCAATCTCAAGTATGAAAATACATAAAAAAGGAAAAACTGACTTCAACAAAATAAATCTGATAACCAGACAAGGGCATGTGGGTGGTGCATTTTGGAACGGCGGCCACAATGGTGCTTTTGTTAGCCACTCGGGGCTCCATTGGTACTCTCACCCAAACAAACGTTGACCCGACGGTGCACATTCGATAGCAACGTGGCAGTGTGACAGCAAAAGCAGTCTGATGGGAAACAATTCAATGTGTGTGTGAGTGACCGAGTGCATGAGAGAGAGAGAGAGAGAGGGTGTGTGAGTGACGGATATGTCCTAATTTTTTAGGGCGCCAAATTCAACACTTGAGAGTGAATTACAAAAATAGGCCGACCCTAAATATGAATAGAAATGCCTCGCGCTGCATACAAGTATGCAAGTGTATTGTTTGCACTCTGAATGAAGGGATTAACTTGGATTAATCCTTTCATTACGGGACGAACAAGGACAAAACAGAACTCCTGAGGACAAATGGATCATGCAAAAATCAACAACAAGTCGATGCAAAGGGAAAATCTTGTCTTGTAAATTTGCATGATTAAAAAAAAAAAAAATTAAGTAGATACAGTTACACTCAAAAACTTTCCACAAAATCTCCCCTCCTCTTGCTTGCATCTTTCTGTGTGTGGTCTGCGTGCACTCGTGGCCGCCAACAAGGCACACTAAATTTGCCGTGCTTTTATTTTTTTTCATACTTTTGAATGGTAAACCTACGTCATTAGGGTTAGTTTGTTTCATCATCTTAATTTTTATTTTTTTACACGGCGCTTCGTGCATATTTACACTGGTATGTCCACGTAAAGTTACTCTACATCGCTTGCACCCTTGATGAACAATTTATGACGCTGACTATTTCAAAGTGCCCAAATATAATTTCTGCACGTCACTTCCAAGGCATTCAGAGCCAATTATTGCACTCACAAGCTTCGTCGTGCATCACTGACCCAAATGGTCAACTTAGTCAGGCGTGCCGGCTGACTGGACTGGACTTTGCCGGTCTTTGACGTGTATAGAACTTTAATGTACTTTGTCAATGATCAAAGACAATGCGCATGTTCTAGGTCGTTCCATTTAAATGAAGAAGAAAATAAAATTCCCAAATCACTCACCGCCACAGAGCCACTTGACGAGGCGACGTAAACCTTGATGATGACCATTTTAATCTCACATTACGGGGTCGCCGAGAGAAGACCAAAGTTTACCGATGTTATCACTCAAAGGTAGCGAAAGAAGCGACACATTTGAACGACGAAGTGTGTTTTATTGCATGACAGAGAGGACAGCGGCGTTTAAATCAAGCTGCGGTCACGTTTTGGAGTGATGGGACCAACAAAACTGGTGCGTCAGCACCGTGCCGAGTGCACAAGTGAGAGAGCACGCATCGGCGCATGTATCGCTTTCAGGGGCGGTAGTCACGTGACCAAAACAGGAAGTGTGTCGTTTGAGTGTGCCGCGCCAAATCGTGCTCCTCGGGAATTAAACAGCTTCGACATGATGTAGGTTTGTTGCATGGAGATTAAAGTATTTCGTACCTATTAGATTTTGTTTTATTTATTTATTTATTTAGTTTTGCTTTGCAGATTTTTAACCCTTGTCATAAACAATTTAACGCAGCAAATGAATGGAGCAAATAAAATTATAAAAAAAGATGGTCGTATTTGAAGTAAAACACAAGCAATTGAATAAAGATGTGACAGTATTTCTCGAGATAATGTTGTCTTAACAGCATGCAAAATATCTTTTATTTTCGTTTTGTTTACCTGCAATGAGTTAGCTCGACAGCAGAGGGCACTATTGAGTGACCAACATACGCATAAGTCAATACAGTGTCAACAGTTTGTGTACTGGATCAAATACACTCCTTGGTATAAATGCTGCTTTTAACAATAAAATGTATATCATTCTATTACAAAGCATATCCAACAGTGCAAACGAAAAGATGACAAAATACACGAGTACATGGAGAGGGATTACACCCCCCCCACACACACACACACTAATTAATACAACAATAAGAGGAAGAAGGGTGGGGAGCAGATCCCGGTGCTGACATGCGTGCACTCGGGCGGGATTTTAAAATATCGGTAATTTGGTATCGATCCGCCTATCCCTAATGCAAAACAATCCGATGACGTCATAGAAGCGGTTCCCATGCAACCGCAGGCAGCCAGCGATGGCCGTCGTTCCTGTTTTGCGTCTTGCCTCCTCCTCCTCCTTTTTCTTAGTTCAATAACGACCTACAAGCTCCGCAGAGCCACACAAACTACCGGCACGCTCACAAGACGTTTGTCTTGTAATTTGACGAATAAACAAGGTCGGGAGGCTAACTGCCTCAGCTTGGTCGCACGTTAGCGTTGTTAGCTTAGCCAAAAGTTGTAGCTTTTTTTATTTCCCCATCCAGATTCTGCGCCGACTTTTTGCACTCTTGAGACGGTCCACCAGTAATGTGACATTTAGCGTGGAAACAACGGGCATTGCTTCGGGGGGGGGGGGGGGGGGGGTTCATGGCCGTGGAGGTGCAAGACGAAGACACCTAACGGTAAGACACGCCTCACCTGTTGCAGTTTTGTTGCTCTAACGTTGGAGCCCGGTTAGCTTTCCGTTAGCTCCTCCAATACTTTCGCTCTGTTGGGGTTCTGGCGTGGGGAAAAAACACACACACATTACTTATTGAACATGGATTCATTATTGCTTGAGGCACACTTGTGTGTGTGTGTGTGTGTCTGCGGTGACAACAATGTACCCGACAAGAGCAGACGGCGGAGGGTTTTAGCTTAATCCTGTCAAAGATGGGGCAGTTTCTTCAATGCTTGCAACTACGCTGCAGATATTCTTAGTAGCGAGTTACCCACGCAGTGTTGCTCGGGAAAAAAAAAATTTGAACTAAAGTGGATAAGTCAGTGCACGGCCCGTCGCTGTGATTACAAGTTTGATTCGGGCTTTGTGGGCTTGCGTTGCCATGGAAACACTCCCAGCAAGCTGACCCTGTCAGTGGGTTGTTTTGTTTATTGCAGGGGAGTGCGTTCGAGATCTACCTGAGATCGAGAGAGTGTTCCTTTGCATCTGTTTTCACTTTCTCAACGCCAAGGAATGATCTTAAATCACTTTGTTGACTCTCTTGCTCACCTGCTTACTTCAAGCTAATGTCATACCTAAGTTAAGTTAAGGGTAAAAATGACCAACAATACACAATCAGACATTGCTTATTTTAAATACAAAAAGGTTAAAACCACACAATAATTTCCTATGCTAACTTGATGCTAACATAATGAAAAATGCCATAGACGGGCTAATGGGAAGAAGCATAGAAGTTCAGGTAATTGTAAGGCAACTACTACTTTATCACTCATGGAGCAGCAACGCAAACAAACGGAGCATACAACAATAGTCGAGCTCAGTCGGGTATGTTACAGAAGAGGGTGGGTTGTACTCAAGTTGAATTCGCCATTCCAACGTGACTTCACATTTTCCTTCTCTGCATCACGACAAAACATTTTGTGCAAGACTCTTTTTAAGCCCCTAGCGCATTGTGTTGTTGCGAAGGGATCATGTTTTGTGACCAGGAAGTGCTCAGCACAACCGGTTGATCTCATTTATGTCAAGTGTCTCGCCGCTGTTGCTAAGCAGCAACATTGAGGTTGGCTAATCAATGTTCATCTCTGCAAATCTTTTGCGAGCTGTCTATTTCTGAACATGAATATGTGAGCGAGATGTTTCAACTGTGGGGCATAAAAAAAAACAAAAAAAACATCTGCTTCCTCTCCCCTTCCCAAACCATTTACAACAGTCTTGCTTTGCTGAACTCAAAACAAAATGGAGTCCAAGTGCATCGTGTCCGAAGATGACTGGGACGACAATCGAAGCCGACGCTCCCTCAGGAGCAAAAAGATTCGAGTGTCCTCCGGCAAAAAACACAAGCACTACAAGAACTACCGAGAGAGGATCCAGGATGAAAAAGTGGCTTCCAAAACTGAAATCTACCCCACCGATCCCGACCGGGACCGGGCGTCGGACGGCGAGGGGCGCCGGAGCAAGGGCACATCCTACTCGGACGACAATGACAACGATTCGGAGCGCTCATTCTCGCCATATGCACGAGATCAGACGCTGTCGCCGACGCCGCCGGTACGCGCGCACCGGATTTCCAGCAGCTCGCCCTACAACACAGGTTTGCCAAGCACCTGGAAGGCGCTCAATGTTTGAAATGACATTTATATTTCATATGACTACTGAAAAGTTGTTTAATCGTAAATAATTCACTCTATGGGCAATGTTTCAAGTAATATTTTAATTTAGTGTCCTTTTTGCGTTCATGATGGACGTCTGGACAGTTGACTGTTACAAAACGCTTGTGATTGATCAAAAATTTTGCTGACCATTTGAACATACTGTGCATTTTTTTTTTTTTTTTTAAATACACACGTCAGGTATGGAGAAGCGGGTCCGGGCTCGCCCGCCACGTCCGGGTCGAAGCCGCGCGACGCGTTCGCACAGCAAAGAGTCCCTCCCTCCCAAAGACCTTGACCCCCTCACCAGGCAAATGCTGTCGGGCCGCCTTCTGAAAATCAACGAATTGCGCAACGTGCACGGCGAGCTGCAGCTGCGCATCGCCGAGCTGCAGAAGGAGAATCGGATTCTTAAGCAGGTGCCCTAAAAAAAAACAATTCATAAATAAAAATTAAGTAAATGATGTTCCTCACCCTGATGTACAGTAATTGCAAATCTCGCTTTCTCTTCATTTCCGAGACTAAAGTCGGTATGTTTCACCCAAAAAAAAAAAGAAAGAAATTGTAATACAGCTCACTTTGAACTGATTGATTCAAATGGATTCTGCGACGGCAGCTTCAGACGCGTCAGGAGAAGGCCCTACAGAACTACACGGACGCCGAGAGCAAAATCTCCCAGATGCTGTCGTGTCATGCCAACGAGACGCACGTGCTGCGCGAGCGGCTGCGGCGCACGCGGGAGCGCGAGCGCGCCGCTGAGCGCCGCCTGAAGGAGAAGGAGGAGCAACTGCTGAGGAGCCACGCAACCGTCGGGCGCATGAAGAAGCTGGTGGAGCAGCGTGAGTTGGGCGCACGCGAGGAGCTCAGCTGCAAACTGGACCAGGAGAGGGCGCGCACGTATGATGCCGAGCTGAAAATCAAGGTACCGTTAAGCCGTTTTAGCCCTCCAGAAAATACTATTTGTTTATTAATAACGAATTACCACGCTACAGTATTATACTGTTAACACATGGTAATTACATAATTATATATACACAGACACACACACACATTTAAAAAAAAATCTATTTATGGATTTTTTTCCATTAATATTAGTATTTAGCTGAATATTTTAGTTTTTATTTTATCGCAATTTTATCCATGACTCTGAATAAGCATCGCTGTAGAAAACAAATGAATTAATAAAAAAATAATAATTAAAAAAATTATTTTATTAAAAATAATTCATTTTTATTTGTTATTTTATTAATACTCTAATTCCAATCCCCAATTTTGACTGATTTAATAGAATTTTTCTACATTTTAAAATCATTTATAATGTGAACAGTGGAAACCACAGCGAGTCTGTTCTTTTCAATTTAACCGCAGGACTTCACTCTGTGGATTTCCTAGTTATTTCCATTGCATCACAACTCACGGCACTTGTGTATCAAAACAACTTTTACCTTCACATGTAGATTGGTGTGAAACGCTGCAATTTGTGTGCGCGCGTAGGAGCTGGAGCGGAACATCGAGCTGAGCAACGGCAGCCATCAGAGGCAGCTCGCTGCCGAGAGGAAGAAGACGCTCAGCGCACAGGAAGAGATAAGAAGTCTGCAGAAGGAGCTGGAGCAACTGGCCAATAAACTCAGGGTGCTTGGATAGAAACACACAAATGTATACATTAAGAAAAAAACGGATGCATACCCAACAGTTTTTTTCTCTTCATTCCGTTGTGATTCGCTTGACCACCACCACTGAAACACACAAGATAGAAAGAGCAGCTTAGTCACAAATGTTGTCATCTTCTCCAGGAAAAAGAACGGGAATTGGAGACCCGCAACATTTACGCCCACCGCGTCGGAAAAGTCTCACCGAGGAAAGTCACAGAGGGCGACCCCAAACACAAACGTGAGGCAGAGACGTCCTTCAATGAGACGGTGACAAAAGAGAAGCATTGCTGAATGGATCTCTTATTTGAAAAAAAAAAAAAAAAAAAAGTCTACAGCAGGACGCACTCCAAGGCGGTGCAGACGCACGAGCGCTGCAGCAGCAGCTCCGATTTCCCCTCGCCGCCACCCGCCGTCGGGGAGTACAGCGATTCGGCCCCTGACGGATACCTGTCACTCAAGGTAACATCCAACCTTGAGATTTTTTTTTCTTTCAAAAATCTATTTCTAGCGATTCAGGGAGTTGAGAATGATTTACCGCGTTCGCAAACATTCACCGTTTTTAGTGAACAGGTTTCCATTCCAATGGCCATCTTTATTTCTCTGCTTTGACATGTTCAGCAAGTGGATGGGGTGGACAGTGCGCCGAAACCAAACCAGGAGCATCAGAAGAAGAGGAGCGAAGACGTGAGAGGCGCCAAGGAAGTGAAGGAGTCGGAGGCGCAACGTCAACAAAACACCCAGGATGTCCTTGAAGTGAAGGCCAAGATATTCATAGATGGTAAGAAGAGTCCATGTAAGTGGAATCTGGACCTTTTTTTTTTTTTTTTTAAATAACGTTTGCAGCCAGCTTGCAACACACAAGCACAAAATGAACCAAGCGATGGCTCACACCTTGTAAAACTTGCAAGTTGAGGCACCAACCACTGTAGGTGCGGTTTGTTCCCAGTAAAATGTTGGGAAAACTTCCTATCGTACTTAATTAATGTTGCGCATCCGATTTCCACAGACTGGCAGAAAGAAGAGGAGGAGGAAGACGTCGGCAGCTTCTTTACCAATCCGCACAAGAGCGTCCACGTCCGAGAGGAAGCAGAGCGTTGGAGGAATCATCACGACTGCGTGGACACGGGCGAGGCGCGTCGCAGGAAAGACCAGCTGCTGGCCAAGATGCGAGAAATCGACCTCCAGAACGAGGACGCGCGGAACCCCGTCTTTGTCGACTCGTCCGAATCCAACGTGGCCGCCACAGAGACGCCGCCTTCGTCAACGCCGTCGCCGGGCCGGCGGCGAAGCCTCGGCTCCCTCAAATCCTACGACGACTTGGTCTTTGGGAGCTACGCGCCTTCGTTCAGGAACCCCCGCCAAAGCACGGCCAGGGAGGACGGCGACCACGCGCTGCAGGCCATCGGCGTCTTCAGCCTGAAGGGGACAGAGGCGGGAGAGAAAACTAAGAAGTCGGCGCTCATGCAGCAGCTGTTCGGCTCTCTGGCGGCGCCCTCGGGCGACACCCGAATGGCGGCGCTACTGGACGACATGTCGGGTGCAGGCGGTGCGCGGGAAGGTTCGCGAGCAGCGGGACGCCTCGGCTTCGGCACGCCAGCCGGCTCGCTGAGCGCTCGGCACGTGGTGGACAGCCGGCCCGCCGTCCGCGTCATCCCCTCGTTCGATGACGAAATCGAGGAGCTCACCTTGTAGCTTGAGTTTGAACATTAGTTGCTGGATCACTCCGTTAGATGACTAATTAGTGTTTTGGACTTAGTTTTTTTTTTTTGTGGTAGTTGCACTCAACATTGACTTGTCATAAGCAGACATCCATGGACAAGACATTGTTGAATATTATTTAAATTGTTTCCAACAATCACATTTCTGGTAATTGTTTTGTCAGTGCTAGTAGCACTTTTCAGTTAATTTAATGCACTTGGCACACTAAACAGGGACAAAGTGTTTTTTCACCTTTTTTTTTTTAATTTATTGTGACATATAGTATTTTTAGTACCTGATTAAATATTCACCCGTTCAAATCATGTTGATAGGTTTTGCGGTGGAAAAAAATGTCTCACCTATTTTTTATTTATTGTAACATTTAGTATTTTTAGTTGCTGATTAAATATGCACCTTTAAAAAGGTAATGTTGATATGTTTTGTGGTTAATACAAAGTCTCATAAAATCTAACGGGGCTGTCATTAGGCACACTTATACTAAAATGAAATGTCGGCCAAGAATAAGTGCACTGTTTGGGGGCTAAACTATGAATAAACCTTTTATTTTTAAAGTGAACCAGTGTATTGTATGAAATACATACCAGACTCAAAACCATAATCTAGAGAACACACTTTTATCACGAGCGCAAGGCCGATTAGACACATCCAATATGGCGAAACACCGACGTCTAGCAGCAACGCACCGTTTTGATTGCCATGCAATACGTCTCAGGTCGGACCTGACACAACCAACATGGCGGATCCGCTGACGTATACCAGTAACGGGCCAAACCACTCGAGGCGGCGGCGTATCCCTGAGCAACCGTTCCCCGCCCCTCCGCCGGTAGCTCCTGGCTGGAAAACGAGCGGACTATCCGAGCAAATACCCAAACTGGGACGGGAGGAGGGAATTAAATTAAAACGCAGCAAGTGGGTCTCCCCCCGCCCCACTTTCTTTTCCTATATAGGGGCTCCATACGGTGGTCTTCACTCGTGTACTTGGTTCAAGACAAGTTAGAGACACGGTGGAGACGATAAAAGGACATTTGAACGAGCTCCAGTAAAAGAAGTGCGTGATGCCTTTGAACGCTTCACCAAGATGAGTCACGTGGTAAGAACTACCTGTCAGTTGTTAATACAAAATGTTAAAACCGACCTTCTTAAGTATGCTATCTTTTTTTTTATATTTACTCGTAAAAGTAAAATTATATGATTAAGGAAACGTTAGTAACACATGATTGTGAAATAATTTTACCTAGCTGTGGTTAGTTACCATATCTGCCTCATCGTTTAAAGTTTGAGGCTCGAAATTTAGGTCCCACAATCCAAAAACCTTCATGTTAATTGACAACTCTAAATTGTACCATAACTTTTAATCCAAAAGTTATCTTGGATTGGCTCCAGCTCACCCTAACAAGGATAAGCGATACATAAAAAAGCAGATGGATGGTCGTAAACAGCTTTTATGGGGAAAATATGCTGCATAAGTTTTGTTTAAGAATGCAATGAGCCAAACTTTCCTAAAAGTCATCAGTTAGACCAATCACGTTTTGGCATCCCATAACAACCCACTGGATGTCTTAATGCAAGCCTATCATTAGATGCAATGAGCTCACTGCTGGTCGGGCCTGTTATGGCTTATTACGGGATAATAGAAGCCCGGGGACCACTTTAACTGATTATTATTTTTACAACACCCGCATTGTTTGGGCTGGCTTTGATGAGGATTTTATGCGTGATTCCAAATACCAACTCATGCAAGTCATTGAATTTGCTGACAACATAACGACCACAATCCAATTTTCACTTTCTTCCCATTTACTCATTTAGGCAGCAAAAAAAAAAAAAAAATCTTGAATCTGAAGGCAGGTTTAGTTTCTGTTTAAGAAATGTTGAAATTGACTGAATGCTAAACTCAGTGAAGTAAATTGAGCAACAAACCTGAGGTCTGGAATAAGGGGCAAGTGCTGAGTCATGTATAGTGCTGATGCGGTTGCTATGGCAACAGCCTCTGTCATTTGATATGTGCCACGTCAATCGGCTTAATCACGAAACTGGAGAAAGAAAATCCACTGACGACCACGATAATTTTCACTTTCTCGTTGAACGACTTGTGGTTCTCTCTCTCTCTTGTCTAGAGTCCCTAAGAACTTGGGGAACTCTTTAGAATATTCTAGAAAGTGTGGAGAAGCAGCTCTTCCAAAATGGAAGCCTCCCGACCCAATCCGATCACTACTGAGGAAGCGGCGGGAAGTGAGGAAGACGAGCATTTGCCTTCAGGTGATCATCTTCTGACCCTGAAGGCCTTGACGGAGAAACTGAGACTGCAGACCAGGAGACCTTCTTACCTGGAATGGAAAGCCAGGGTGGAGGCGGAAAGCTTCCGAGGCTCGGGCAGCGGAGAAGCGGAAGCCAGTCGCAAACGAGGGGACACGGGCGTGATCCGGTGCAAGCTGCGCTCGGGGGTGTCGAAGGCCTTCGAGAACGTAGACGAGGCTCTCAGCTGGCTCAGGAGAGAACTGGTGAGATGGTTTTCAAGATCTGAAACATTATCATTAAAAACCACAAAGAGACCTGCTCCTATGGCAACCCCGTCTAAGTGATGTCAAGACGAAGACAATTTGACAAACCGTGAGGCTCTGGCTGTTTATTTTCTGTTTTTAAGGCAGCCCGTCAACGCAGCAAAAAATTGGTCCTGAAAAAAAAAATTCTTTACAGACATTGCAAGTAATCATTGGTCACTTGCTGTTGATCATTTTTTTCATGGCTGCCAGTCTAAGCAGCAAAAAAGTTGGGCCTGAATAAGCGACTTTTTGACTAACCTTTAGTCTTGATCTGGTTTTTCCCCATTTTTTTGCGGCCTATCTGGGGGCAGAGGCTGAGTTCATGACAAAGCAACTTCCTTTCAACTTTGACAAAAAGTCCCAGGCCCATTTAGGCAGCAAAAAAGTTTGCCTTTAAACTTGTATGAACGCCCTCTGTGCTGAATGACATAATATATGCAACCTCATCTCTCTCGGTCAGCAGTCTATTTTGGTTTTTCTATTTCTCCGGCAACCTGTTTTGGCAGCAGACTAGTTAGGTCTGAACTGACACTTCAAAAGTTCAATTACAATCTAATCATGCAGTAGTTCTTCTCCATCTTTTTTTTTTGTTGGTTTGGTCACACAACGTCACCGTTTTGTCTTTCAGAGCGACATGCGCGTGCAAGACCAGCATCTGGCGAGGCAGCTGATCGGCCTACGCGGCGACATCAGCAAGCTGCGTATCGAGCAGGCGTGCCAGCTGCACCGCCGCATGCTCAACGACGCCACCTACGGCGTGGAGGAGCGCGACGAGCTGGCCGACCTGCTGTGCGAGTGCCCCGTCACGCCGGGCCTGGGCCTCTCGGCGCCGCTGCGGCTCATCGGCGTCACTAAGATGAACATCAACTCGCGACGTTTCTCGCTCTGCTAGCTCGATTTTCACGTGTAGCGTAGAGAAGCTAACGCAAGCAAACCAAATAATATGTTACGTTGACAACAAAAGCATTTCCAGTTATGATGCAAGCCACAGCCGTACAAGCCACACCCCTTCTTACCTGACCAACCCTATCTTCCCATGCCAAGAATACCCCGATTGAAATTAAGCAAACTGGATAACCACGCCGTGATCAGACTTGCACTAACGGCAACTGACAGCGGCGCCCCACGAACAGAGAAGAAAGGCTCTTTTAATGACCCCCGTCCAACCGGACGATCATCTTAAGAAAAATCACGACCATATAAAAGTGCCAGAACAATCCCGTCAGCGCCGACAAATGGGATTAAGGATTAACGTTATGGGAGGCCAATTAGGATAATTTCGAGGACTTCACGTCGCGGCGTCAATAATTCATTACGCTCGCTCAGCTTGCAATTAAGATGCGTGGGAACATGCGAATTGCGTGTGATAAGAAACGTGTTGCGTCTGCATCGGGAAATTTGTCATTATGGGAGTTTTGGTTAAGTGGCATATGAGCAACCCACTTTTCTTACTTTATAGAGATTAGATCGGATCAACAAATGTAAAAGAGATCCATCGGACTGGACGGAATGTGCTCCAGTCAAGCGAGCAACTTTGATGGCATTAAGAAATTTGCTGTGACGGAACACCGAGTGAAGTTTCAGGCTTGTCCGAGCACATGATCGCTCAAAAGCGATCACGATCGGTCCCTGCTGAAGGCCCTGGTAGAAAATTATACCGCCAACGCAAAGCGAAATGTGCTTAAGTCGATGTGAAAGATGAGTTTTGCAAAATAATGTTCAAAAGTAGTTTTTTTTCCTCTTTTTTTAATAAACACCTGCACGACGATTCCACCACGTGTCCACGTGAGAGGCGACTGTGCAACAGTTTGAAAGGCACAATTGGGGGTCAACGCGGTCAAGAGGGAAAAAAAATGGGTAATCTTTCCTTAATTGACTAAAAAAAAACATATCAATATCAAATATATCAAATATTGCCATAACATTGACATCAACTGTTAATTCCTCACACAGAATCCAAAACCTTTATGTCAAGAAAGCTGCATAAAGATGAAGCGGCCATTTTGGGTTCCCCGTGCAAGTAGGAAGGAGGATAGTGATCTTCTGTAAATTCAAAAATTTGCATTTGTTGGGAACCTCCACTATTTGCAGTTTTTGTGCTTTCTGAACCAACGTATGCCACAAGATAACACCTGTACATGCCATTTTTAAAATGTTTAGTTTCCTATAAACGCCACAAGATGGCAGCAACTTTTCTCTCAGGCGGGTACAAGCAGCGTAAATGAAGCTCCTCTCCTAAATTTATTGTAGTGCCTCTGTACCAAAATGTCACTATATGGCGCCAAAGCAATAGTGTTACATTAGACGTTGTTTTGGCCTGAGCACCAAATAATTATTTTTTTCGTGAACAGGATAGGTCACTTCACCACCCCACCTCCAAACTACAAAAAAAATAATCTACAAATTCCAAATTGCAAATAGGCATGGGTTCACTGAAATAGCAAAAAAAAAATTGTCATGTTTATAAAAAGTTTATATAGGTATCTTAACTACATTAACTATTTTTTTTTTAATAACAGTGTATCTCATTCAAAATCAAGGTAGTTACTTGGCACTATGTCATGGCTGTTGGCACCATCTTCAGGCATTTTAGGCTGTTTCAGAGAGCACACAACGGACGATAGTTTCAAAAACAAAAATGCACAAATTGCGAAAAGGTGGGGGAACATTGGACACTAATAAACAGGAAAAACATACATCGGGAAAACAAAATAATAAGGCAGCAATAATACAAAATAACCCTAATAAAATTGTCAGTCATGACTCTACACTTGTGAGGAATGGGTTGTCGCTACATTGCTGACATCGGTGGCAGATACTGCCGATAAGTGAGTACAAAAATAACAAAAGATTGACTGCATGTCACCCTAAGTGCATTCGATTGACTTCATATGACGACTAACCTTCAGTGTGATCATGTGATCAATCAGTTCAGTCTGAGGGGTTACAGTGTGGCACCTTCGCCGTCCATGCTGCAGCCCAGCGCTTCGATGTCATTGCTGATGTCGCTGATCATTCGGTCCCACTCGTCACCCTCCGAGGTTTCCCCCCCTTCCTCCGGGCCCTCGTCGGAGGCGGCGCCGTCTCCGCCTCCTTCACCGCCCAGCGCACTGTTGCCGTTGGCAGTGGAGTCTGAGGCAGAGCTGGCCGCCCGCCGGTAGCGGCCGAAGCTATCGGTGATAATGC
Organism: Idiotropiscis lumnitzeri; assembly: GCF_059441095.1. NCBI lineage: Eukaryota > Metazoa > Chordata > Actinopteri > Syngnathiformes > Syngnathidae > Idiotropiscis > Idiotropiscis lumnitzeri. Next base: position 3,995,260 of record NC_142411.1, on the reverse strand, counting down.
CGCGGCCGTCCTTGACACCGATGGTCTCCAAAAAGTTCTCAAAGTGCTGGCTGTCCTTCTCAGGGATGAATGGACGCAGGCCTACAATGGCCGAATAACAACATTAAAATGTGCTACTACAATAGTGTAATTCAGAGCGGACTTTAGCACGTTCCGACTTGCAAACAAATTTGGGTTATGTCACTGCCATAGGAAAGGAAGTCCTTTGCAAACCCAAAACGCCTGTAGAAAGATAGTGGTGTTGTTCCACAAAGCTCTATGCCAGGTCATCAGATGTTTTACTTTATAGCACAACTAAATGTCATAAATTGTAATTATTGTGAGTAACTGATGGCGTTCCGCCTGGTTCAATACTTGGTCCACTGACTTAGTTTAAATATTTTTTAAACAAACACTTATTGTAATTACTACTTTATTACCGCGTTTGCTCATGTTATTCACTTTTGAATATCCTGCCTGAACTGGCTCCTGTGTAAAGTCCAAAGGCATCTTAATGCTGAACGATGTTGCTTTTAAAAGCCTTTCCAAACCTACTCAAGCAAAATTCAAAATGTTTTTAGTAGAAAAGAGAAGAAGTCATACCAAGCAGAAGAAATTTCCTGCTGTCTCCGTAGAGCTGACGCAGGTTAATGCAGAACTCGTGGATGGAGGAGCCGTTGCGGTAGTCATGCAACAGCGCTGCAAACTGCTGGATTTCCTGGGAGGACAACTTTGTGCGCAGCTGGATGACACAGAATTACGAGCATATTAATTATAACCACAGAATGCGATTTACTTCCGGACTATAAGCCGCTACTTTTTTCTCACGCTCTGAACCCTGCAGCTTTGGATTGATAAGGTTTAGGAATTTTTACTGATGAGCTTCAAGCTGACAATCGAGTTAGCCAATCACCATAATGACAATAATGTGACTCACTTAAGACCGAGGACTGTTTGAGAGGGGCATACCGTGGTCATGTAATCCTGGAGCAGCTCGGCGGCCGTGGTGCTGAGCTCCCCTTCGCTCGCCGTCTTGGCCTGAGGGGAGGCGGGGCCGGAAACCGAAGGGGAGCTGCTGTCTGCTTCCATCGATGCCTGGAATGGACTTAAAGGCGAGGGGTGAAAAAGGTTTTGGAAGAGTGTCAATGACTTTCATGTACAATTTATTCCATGCGGATGCTTTTAAAAATAAGAAGGCGAGCGCTTACAAAGGGCTGGCCTCGCCTTCAAATGCTTCTTTAATGTCTCCTTTGCTTGACGAGTCATCTGAGGAACCATCGCAATGAACAAAAAAGTTAGGAAGATGACAAAGTGCTCTCAAGCGGCCATGCCAGCGGATTATCACGACAAATCTTTTTGGAGTGCTTTACACTAAATCCGATATTACAGCAGTCAAAATTTATAACTGTGAGACTAACATTTGAACATTTATCAGCGACCAATTTCATTCCTGACACTCAGTTTTCAATTGCTTACCGCTGTAGAGGGAAAGATGTCTCGTGGGTGTGGTGGCTCCGTCAAAGATGGCTCTGTCCAAGAAGTCGATGGTGGACTCGGTGTAGACGATCTGGAAGACTTGGCTGAGTAGAAGGCACAGCTCCTCTGCAGCTGCCTGACACAAAAAACAAAAACGAATACTATTCACAATCTTCTCCCTTCCCAACGATTAACTCCACAGATAATTTTATTTATGGTAACAATTTAATGAATTTAATTTAGTAAAGTGTGATGATAATCAAGAAATCAAACAAACTTTGTCGTCGACGGCGAGGACGAGCAGAGAGCACACTTCCACCAGCACGGCCCCGCCCTCCGACAAAGAGCTGAGTGTCTGGGATTTGTTGAGATCGGGACAGGAGCTGGGACAGGGAGAGCCTCCGGATTCCTGAGCTGAGGAGCAGAAGGAGACAAACTACGTGCCATCATTCTATTATTTCTCTTATCGTATCGACACGCTGGCGCTCTCGTTCGTACCCGTCTTGATGACGACGAGGTGCAAAGAGTCGTCGCGGATGTAAGAGACGGCGGCGATGTCGTGGATGGGCACCCTCAAGATGATGTCCTCGCCATCGCGCCACACCAGCTTGATGTTGTACGCCGACAAGCTCACCACGGCGTCCTGCTCCGACGTCAGCTGGCCCGCCAACTGATGCGACTTCTGGAGACAAGAGTGATAGTCATGCTTATTCCATTTTAAGAATCGCGCGGGGTCCTTAAACATGAACGTTTAGACCCCGCCCCCCAATTCTAAAGCCTGTTTTGGGTCAGATGACTTACTCTGGCGTTGTCAATGAGCTGGAGGACTTCAGTCCTGCTTGATGGGTTCAAGTATCCTGGCACTGATGTCAGTTGCCCCAAATACTAGAAAGAACACAACACCAAGTTAGTTTTTCAAACACTGTCAAAGTTAAGTATGAGAGTGTTGGAGTTTGCCTCACTTTGACTTCCTTCTCAATGTAGTCATTGAGCAGGATGTCGGGGTCGATGCGGTGGTCGGGTTGCGAGAGAGAAACCGTGTGGAGTGCCCGGCGCTCCGCAGATTTCTCCTGTGACTTCTTGTCACGTCCCTTCTCGCCCTTCAGGAAGACCCGCTTGAAGGGCGACACGATACCAGGCTGAAGGTGGAAAACCCACAGGGAGTTTTAGAAAATATTGAGACGCATACAGTACGGATCATCACAAAAGGATGAGAAACACAGAGCAGGTGAGGAAAGCAAAAATTGATTTCAAGAACAAAGTTTTACTTTTTACTTGGCGGGAGTTAATGTACAACGAAAAAGAAGAAGCAACCCGTACTGGCCTTGTGCTTACACCAATGTGTGGAGCCCAAATGTCAACACAAAATGAAACATGCATTTTGTAATACACGGGTTCCTCAGTGTACAGTGGCCGAGACGTAGACGGTCACAAGGTTTGAAACGGCGCAAGAGCCCCTTAGAAACCGAACTCAACCGCAGAACAGGGACTCCCCGTAGTTAAAAGACTGCCGGTGTTCCACAAAGCTCTACATTCGGTCCACAGATTTCTACGTCATATTCTATATAAATGTAATAATCACTTGGCTTTCCAATAGTTTACGGTTAGCACCCCAGTTGGCAGCATTCCAACATGAATGTCAGTTACTTTGACCTCCTACGACCGCGCAGGTTAGTAATAGCCTTTGCCGCATTCCGATTCAACTAATTTGGGTTACTTTTTGATAAATGCAGAGTGAATGAGATGGGGAAACAGTGTCGCTTCTACTTTATCAAAACATTCAACATAAAAGCAACTGAGAATGTTTCTGAATACTACACCAATAGTATAATAAGAACCTACCTCGTAGTCCATGCAACCAGATGCTAGCAGATTTCTGTGATCGTTTAGTTGTTTAATCTTATCACCCGTTGCCTCCTGCTATGCTAGCATAAAGTGAGACATGTGAGCCATAAAAACAGAAAAGGGAAGCGCCTCGCCACCGTACGTCGTCGCCTGAAGGGGAAGTGGACTGCCGCAGCATCCTGTGACGAAACCGCCGCTCAAACTTGACTACAGATGACTCCACGGAATGACCGTAGATGACCACTGCATAATTTAACACAGTGTGGCTTCACATGACAGGTGCATTAATGTTGTATGTTTGCTCGAGAAATGTGAGCTGACAGCCGCTCGATTTGAGCCTGTGTACAGGCACATTTTGCAATGATCCATTCATCCATTTTCTAATCCGCAAAAAATGTTCACGCTATTGGTCTAATTTTAAACAGTTCATACTCTGCTGCTATGCATACACGGACTGTCTGTTTCCCAGACTGGAAAAGGTTCAACTACTGTATTATCTTCCTGTGAATAAAAGTGGTGGGGGAAATGCAATAGACTCAGCATAAAACAATGTTACAATTTATCCATGTTTAACACTTACTACAAAAGGTAACCCACCTGACATCAAGTCAGACTGTTTTAAACACGCCAAAAACACAACTTTATACCGCACAATTATATGGAATAGTCCATCCATCCATTCATCTTCTGTACCGCTTCTCCTCACTAGGGTCGCACAACTCACTATCACCCTCAAGTGGCGAACATGAGAAGTGCATAACCAGTGACATCAATATCATGGGCGACAGGTAAAACACAACCAATTATACACATTTAGATCCTTATGAAAATAGTATTTCTACTGTGTGTGTGTATATATAGAAGCACTTTGTATAACAGTATTGTTAAGATGGATGAGAGTGATGTTACTAGAGATAAGTAAAGCTAAATCTCAGCGAGGCAATACTGGACCAGATGTTTTGTTTGTCAAGCTACACGAAATTGTTGTACTATTTGGTACAAGCGAAACGTCATGACACTTTTATTAGTGTTGTCACCAGACGGTCTTAACTTTGAGGTTAAACTCGATTGTTTCGATAAGCTAAAGCGGGTTAGCATGCTAGCCGGCCAATGATTAGCGAGTGGCTGTAAAAACAACCCTCCAAAAATTGTTGACTTGCCTTTTTCACTTTTTTCACATCTTCCTCCATGTCTACGACGAGGTCCTTTTCTTCATGTTCTGCTCGCCGACGCCTCCTCCGCCCAAGCACGACACGACATAACCAAAATCGAAGCTTTTCGGGAACTCTTTCCGACGTTAGCTTAGCTTCCTAGCCTAGCATGGGTGAAGTCCGCCCGATTTTGAGGTGAGCGATAAGCGCCATATTCATTTTTGGACGCGTCCCGAAGTCCTTAGGCGGGAAAGCGCCATATGAGCCTTCCAATGTGAATCCAACGGGGGTTTGTTTTGCTACAAGCCTCGCAGAATGCTCGCGAAACTAAGTCGAGCAAAACAATTCAAACTTTTCAACCGTGCCGCCATTTTGGGCGTCGAATGCGGCCAACCGCGCAAAACAGCGCCCCCTTCTGTCCAACGCAGGCACTGCACGCTCACGAAGATTTGAGACGAAAAACAGTCAAGGACATCAACGCTATCATATCATACACAAAAAAATGAAACATGCTGCTCATACACACTAATGAAAAGCTCTCATACAAACTGTTGCAATCTTACTCACTTGCACTGATGATTATTTTTCCCACGCTCACAACTTAAACGCTAAATACAAACAACTGACACGCTCTCATGCAGGCTACTTACTGTAGAATAGAATTTAGATGCTACTGGTTTATAAATCCCTGAATAGTTTAGGTCCTGAATACACTAAAGACATGCTAATTCAATATAAACCCAACGGGGCTCTGAGCTCTGCAGACTCGGCTAATTAGTGAACATCAAGGTGAATCAGGATTCAACTGCAATGCTGCCAGAAAATGGAATAAGCTGCCAACAGAAGTGAAGTCAGCCCCAAGTGTAAATCCTGGTAAATCCAGGTTGAAAATTACGCTTCCCCGCAGACCTATGAATAAGGTCAGTTTGAAAAGCTTTATGGTTGGCCCATCACTCTCACCCATCACATTGCACAATTGACACTTTTCATGACAAGTTTCTCGAGACAGGATCTGTTTTCGACAAAGCACTCGACAGAAGGCCTGCTACTATCACCACTGTTGAACACATCAAACTCTTAAGTCAGGAAACGTCTTTCCGGAGGGCTGCACTGGAACTCCACAAAAGCCCCATTCAGTGGATGCTTCAGAGCGTGACAACGCTTTACCAGGCCGTCACAAATTAACGCTTCAAGCAGAAGATGTATTATAAATTGACAATGTAAGTTAGATTTTTATTTCAGTTACAATGGGACATAAAAATGTGAAAACACACTGTGGCTGTATTGCACTTTCAAATACCATATTTATTTTTTTTTCTTTTCTGGGATGAACAGTCTCATATATGAATCTACAGTAAGGCTTAACATTATATTTTCAGCATAATAGTTGTAATTTCCTCTAAAACAAAAAAAAACATACAAAATAAACGTTAGCACCATATGTTATTAATTATATTCATATTGTTTCCCTAAAACAGGGCAGAAAAGTACAATACTGGACATCAGCCTTGCTTATTTTTTTTCACCTCCGTCTCCTCATTAATTATTTACTCATATTTTATATTTAACCACCACAAATAAATCCCCACACTGTGCCATTGTTTTGTAATACGGCATCCATAAAAATCATATATAACCCCGGAGGTTATTTAAATACACACCCACAAGCTAAGACAACCGAGAAATCGAGGGAATATCAAGAAAAGCAACATTTTTTTTCCATAACAATTTGTAAATTAGCAGCAATTGACATGACACCCATTAGTTGCTCGGTTGCAATATCAAATCCATGTTCCGATAAAATGTCACAGCCAAGTCTACGATCAGAACAAAAGAAAACAGATACGCACAGATAAAAGGACATAGATGACAGGAAGTTACAACACAGCAATCACATTCTAGATATATAGACTTTTTTTTTTTTAATTTCTATCTGCGCTCGAAATTCTCGCTTTTCATTGATAAAAACAACAACAACAAAAAATAATAATAAAAATCAAAGCAATTGTATGCCGAGAACAATATGACACCATAGCTGTGTCAAATCCAAAAAACGGCACCATATCGAGATTGGCGGTAGATTGTGTGTGTCGATTGAGGTGCTGGCGCTTTTGAGCTTCACATGTTGTTGTTTTTGGAAAAGCCCCGAAAGTGAACTTGGTGGTCCATAGCGCTAGCACCACTGGATGAGTTTTGTTCAGCACCGGGTTGTAAATGCAATATTTGCTATATTGTAACGAAGAAAGCGAGAGTTGTGACATCAGAGTTTGGCGCTGCTGCTGCTGCAAATCAGAAGAGGGTGATGGAGATGCATGCTGAGGGATGGCGGCAAAATGAGGTTGTTGCAAACCACTTTCATGTTTTATCCAATTTTTCTGGGGAACCGAGAGAAGAACAGACAAACGCATACAAAAAAATACAATAAAAATCGCAATCATAGAATCACTGGTATGCGCAAAACCATTCTTGCAACAAATATAATGGAGAAAATGGACTTGATCAGACATAACGGAACCTCTAAATTTGTCTCAATTTGGAATTCGAACAATGTTGTGCTTCTAGTACGCGTCTGTGGATGTCAGAGTCTTTGTCCAATCAAATTGCGATCTCTGTGTTGTTGTCATGTCATTCTAATCTACAGAATCGGTTTTGCTGGCAGTAATTTAAACTATTTCAGCAATCTATTTTATTAACCCACCGGTGTCAAACTCAAGGCCCAGGGGCCAGATCTGGACCGCAACCTCATTTTTTTGTGGCAAATCATGTGCGTCAACCTCCTCTTTCTAGCACATTTTTACCAACATTGAGATATGAGATATTGCAATTTATTTTAACATAAATTGAAAATTATTGAACAAAGAATGACTGACTGGCTTCTGATTTCAAAACTGTCTTTCCATCCATTTGTTTTATTTTTTTCTTTATTTATGTTATTCGATAAATATTGAGTCTGATACTGCTTTAGAGCGAATTCAACCAATTCAATTTGCGGCTAGCATGGCCACAGTAAAGCACCCCGAACCTTTGTTACAAAGTTGTACTGTAGGAATGTGTAAAATACTGTAGATGTCCAAAAAACTCACATTTTCACGAAAGTTGAATGAACTAATCCTGAAAATTAAAAACATGAAGCACCAAGAGCCTAAATGTTGAAGGTCATCTTTTTCCCCCACGCTCACAAAAACAACCCATGAATCACAGTGTAGTTGCACCTGATTTGTAAATGTGTCCCTGTCTGCAAAGCGGAAGCCAAAAACCACCCCACAAAAAAAGGTCCCCAAATTTCTCCAAAGCGAAAAATGCCTGTGACTTTGCAATTCTCAATTATTCAGGTCTGAACTCAACCTCTAGGTTCGAGACGGGAATGGTGGAAGGTCGTCAGCCATTTGGAATGTGTGAACAATGGCTCCCAACATCGCATTTTGAAAATGTTACATGGAGCATCCCCCCTTTATTGTGTTATAAATTGTGCTGTTGCCACTTTGCCTCCACCAGAGGGCGGTCTGCAATGAAAAGATTTCATGAATGGGCGGAACTGATTGAAGGTCAGTGTGCTTCTGTCCCCCCCCCTCTCTCTCGCCATATATGATGTGATTACGATTGAGGATTTTGGAACAGAAATAGCAACAGACGGGTGAGATGTGAACCAGCTCACATTTGCGATGCCGTGGTGTTTTTTTTTTTTTCCTCCAGTGCAACCCGAGGGTACCAGTAAACACGATCAATGTTTGCATTATTTACATAAAGAATGGCAGTAAAAGTCGGGATGTGTAAAAGACCCGCATCCTCTGACGTGCTCCTCCAACATTCCCCTCGGGCTTTTGCGCCTGTGTTCTGAAATTCCTTCCTACCCATCGAGACTTGCTACCAATGCCTAGTGCGCATGCGCACAATGCCGACATTGATTTCGTGGGAAGTTTGGAGAATTTGGTCCTACCTTTCGTTTGTTCGATTAAAAGTGTGGAGTACTTAACTTTTTTATTTCATTGAGTCTTATTTGAATTTTTCATTGCCTTAAAATAGACTGACGTGTGTTTCTGTTGAGCACATTACTCACGCAATGTGCCACACTCGTTTGATATCGCCAGTAAGTTAGTTGTTTGTTAACATATCTATGCATATACATATAGAAATTAAAATGTCAAAACAGCCTCTGGTAGGACGATTCATAAGGGTAGGACATTTTGGCAGAACATCGGTACCTGTGTCAGACGGAGGAGCGCACGGCTTGCCCTTCACAGGTAGACACAAGTCAATCAGAGCAATACAAAATAATGCATGAGATCAATTTCAGAATGGAACATTCATATGTTATCTATACACGCATACACAGCTGCAGAGGGATTTTTTTATATATAAGATACTGGAGGTTTGTAATATTCTCTCTGTGTTGTGTGTTGTGCTGTTTTCTTTCTTCCTATTTCTCCAAAAATAAATCATGACTGTCAGATCTCACCAAAAAATGGACTGCTGAGGATCGGAGGAGGGCGCGAGGGATGAGTGTCAAAAAGAATGGGCATGAGTACGCCCCTCAGAACGACGATTCGTACTGCAGGAGTTCATAGAGGAGGGGGCCATCCCTGTACCTGATGCCCACCGCGTTCGGACTCACGTACTGCAGCACGTTGATGGTCCTGCGCAGGCGCCGGTCCACAAAGTGCGCATCCCAGGCCGGGTAGCGTTTCCTGGGCATGTCTATTTTGATGAGGGGGCCTTCGGGTTGGATGGGCCGGCCAGACGCGTCCACCGGCTCGGTGGACCTCACCTGGAAAACCGGAAGGCAGGAGTCCGTGGCGGTGTCGTCGGACTCCGCTTGCTCCCCCGCCAGGCCCCGCGTCGGCGTGGCTTGAGAGCCGCGCGGACCCGGCGTGGGTGCCATGGGCTCGGCCTCGGGGGGTAACGGCAGCCCCCAAAGCAATTCTGCGCAACAGGAGCTCGCCAGGACCCTCAGCCGGGGGCCCATGGGGTGCAGGACCCCGTAGTAGAGGACCATGCAGGCCACACCTGAGGCAAAGCACAGGAAGACGCTGCAGAGGGCATAAGAGGCATAGGCGTCGGTGGTGGCTGGGTCACGGTACGCGTACCAGAGCCCGCTAAGAATGGCATTCTCTAACAGTACTACGATGTAATAGACCACCATTCGGAAGCGCGTCCGCCCTTCCTGCACGTTGAACCAGCAGAAGACGTACACCACCCCGACAACCATGTTGAACAAAACCTCCTCCCACTTGGACATGCAGAAGTCGGTGCCGCCGTGGATGACCCAGAAAGCCATGGCGCACCAGTGGAGCACCACGAAAATGCCAAAGTAGATGTGGAAAACGGAGGCAAAGAGTGCAAAAGAGAGCACCCGGGAGGAAATCGTGAAGAGCCGCCAGAAGAGATGCACCAGAGCGCCGCGGTAGCTCATGCTCTTCTTGTCGTCGCGGGAGTCGCGCAGGAGTTTGTGGTAGGACGCTAGCACCCAGGCCAGGGACAGGAGGGAGGACAAGACCGAAGAACCTGACAAACAGAAAAAGAAAAGGATATCGAGAGCTGGATCCGGAGTGTGCCACCTCCCTCGTCTTACACTGCTGCCACTCGGCCTTGTTGCTCTGGATCATGATGCAAAGCTGCAGCACCAGCTGGGGAGCGCTTTCCAGGAAAGTTTCCAGCAGTCGCAGCATGTTGACGTCGGCATACTCGTACATCATGGCCCAGTAGAAGCGCCGCTGGTTCTCCTTCCGCCGGTGGCTTTGGACGCCCAAGTACATGGTGCGGATGTACCTGTGGAGACAGGCACAAGTGAAATCATTTGCTTTTCAACGCTCTTTGCCGTTAAAATTGTGTCACAATTTTTGTACCCCCCCCCCTTCTAAAAAAAAACACCAACCCCAAAATTTGAGGGATTATTACTGTAGCTCCAGACTGTTTAAGGCACTGTATGCCGAGGTAAAGGCTGATATTCTATGGCATTTTCATTGGGACTGGTAAATGTCAGATGGAACCAACCAACAAACCCCCACCCTACTCCAATTCAAAAGCATTTCCGTGTAATGTGCAAATAGTGCAAAAGTCCGATGAATAATATAAAGGCGTAGTGACAAGATGTAATCAACTGAAATTAAATTAGAGCATTACGAGAAAAAGAATCAATAAAATCGGAATTTGGTAAGACTAAACTACTAAATATGAGACAAAAAAATATATAGTTTTGCAGGAATTAATTATTTTTTTATTGATTATATATTTGGATTTTTTTAATTAAAAAATAATCTATCACATGGTCTTATTTTTTTGGACATCATTTTATTTAGGATTTTCTATTTTAAAATGAATTGACCAACTGTCTTTTCCTTCACATTTTCTGTGATTTTCTTTGAACTTTCCTGAGATTAATGTCAGATTATCAACATTTTACATGCACTAAATCTGAATATTTCATTAAAACAGTCAGATTAATATGGGTAAAATTATTTAATCAGGCCGTAGCCTTTTCTGAAAGAAAAAAAAAGTTTTTTGCTGCCATCTGGTGGCGTCTATAGGCAATTATACACCTTTTTTTCTTGCTGCGATCAATTTCTCGACGCTTTCAATGCTATCAAAAAAAAATCAAGACTCACTCCGTCTCACACACACACACACGCACACGTACACGCACACGCGCACACGCACCGTGGTATCATGTCAACACTCCCGCTGTGTCTTTTCCCAAAACAAATGGCTGCCTGCAAATATTTCAGCACACACATCTCACTTGTCAGCTTTTGGCAAAAAGGGGATTTCCTTGAATGCGGTCGCCCCCCTTGACGCTTCCCCCCCCCCGTTCGCCCGCCGTCTCGCCCGCTCTTCCATAGAGCGCCTCATGAATTATTTGTAGCGCGATTGTAGCCCTTTGCTCACGGCTCGTTAAATCCGTAGTCAGAGTGTGTGTGCGTGGTAACAGCTCGGTGCTCCAAGCTCAGCCGTCTGCTGTCGAGACACCGGCAGGCATCACCCTCTTCATCGTCATCATCATCGTCATCATCATCACTACACCTCCGCGGACACAAGTTCTGCCTGCATGCCAACTGGACGGGAGTGCTTTAAAGACCATGTGAAGTGAATTTTAAAAAAATGTGTTCCGATATGAAATACGTTATACAGTATATATTTGAAGATAATTCAATGTATCAAATTATTCTAGTGATTATCCCATCCATTATTCAAGTCATTGGAAAAAAAAATATTTTGTTCCACTTAAGTGTCTGTGACGTTCAATAACGGGGCCTGGTCTGGTGAGTGACGTGGGAGTCAACAAATGAGAGCGGAAAATTGGCTGTTGAGAGAGCAGGTCGACCACGTTGATTGACTGGTTGTCAGTTGCGGCCATGTTCTTCTTAATTTTTTTTTGTAATTAAATTATTCAAGTTATTAAAATTATCGTTATAGCCTTACATTGCCTGTTTGTCCCGTTCACAAAACAGCTGAAAGTACATCGGCGTTAAAAAAAAAATTAAAAAATCAAATTGACTACACCGATCACCGACTTCACAAACGATCCGAAACGGCGCCGCAATACACGCAAAGCCCCGAGGCTTTGTGAATAAACTGTTTGACGAAAGCGCCGCCATCAGACATCGCCAGTCGCCCCAGGGCCTGCTGGGATGAGCGCTTCTTACATAAGCCGGATGTCTGATTCCGTTTGCCAATAATGCCGTACAACTTCCCAAAAGGTTGTCGATTTGTGTTGAGGAAGAAGATCTTTGTCGTACAGGAGCAAAATGATCCCACGTGCGTGTGTGAGTGTGTGTTTTGGGGGGAGGGGTCAAACACAGAGGCACAATTTGGTTTGGAAATTGCTGTGAAGTGAGCACTTGGATCCGCAAGTGGAGATCTTGCAGTTGATATTTTACATTCACCGATCTCCTGTATGAACTCCAGCCATCGAGTCAATTACGCTTCCATGATTCAGACTCGGCACCTCACCTGCGCTGAATTTAAAGGGAATGAGGAGAGCCGCTTCGATTAGTAGTCATTCAAGTCGGTTGTGTTCACTCCCACAAAGGTCAAACGCCCATTCACGCCGCAACCTCCCGTTCGCTCGTCAATGGCCTTTCCTATTTAATGTTCGCATAGATTCCGCTCTACGCTAACTCTAACCACCGGCACTAAATCGTAATGGGGGCGTTAAGACCTGCAGTGTCAATCCAGCCTTTGTGGCTCAGCGCGTGTCCTTTTCAGTAGTACCGCTGTTCCTCGATCTGATACGTCTTCATCCTCCCTATGGCAGCGATTAGACCATGGCTGCGACACGGACTGAGCCCAGCTCCAAATCCCGCAGTCAGTTCAACACACGCAAACGCACAACGATCTGTGACCGGCGCCCAAGGGCCATCGGTGGGATGCGCGATGGATGGATGGAGCGATGGAACGGAGCGGGCATGATGTGAGCCGAAAGAGGAAGGGAGGAGAATGCTGCGTGTGCGTGTCCACACTAAAATGTTACCGCCACGCTTGTCAGCTACTCAGCAACTACGCGACAGCAACAAAATCAGTGGAGTTATATAATATAATCATTTATTTGATTAAAAAAAACTATAAATGACTGATAAAGTCAAGTTGAATAAGTCACACACGACAAAACTTTTTTTTTTTTACAAGTGGATCATTACACATAATTACATATTGGATTATTGATTACAATTTTTCGAACCAGCGAACAGTGCAAAAGGACTGCAATTCACTTGACTGAAAAAACGCTGGCTTGCTAGAATAAATAAAAGGAATTGTTAACACAAAAAAATAAAATAAAATGTAATATATAATAAAGATTTTTTTAAATAACATGCAAAATAAAATAAACAATAAAAAGCACAATGCATATACATAAATAGAGAAAATAATGTGAAAAAAATACATAACATAAAAAAAGAAAAAATTATGCAATTTAAACAACAACAAAAATTACAAAAAATAATTAAATATTAGAATAAACCTAAAATAATTAGTATATAATAGCAACAGAATTATAAAAACATTTTGTACTCTGCAATAATAATACCTGCTAATGGAATTGGAAAAAAAAAATCAAACAATTAAAAATAAAATAAGGGAACATTTAAGCAAATTGGATTCAAATAGAGTGAGAATTGTCTTTTTTTTTTTGCAATCAAGAGCCCACCAAGCGAACAGCCTGATCTTACAAGCAGCAAGCTAGAACGCTCAATATGCTTTTGTTTTTTTTTTCACCCCCTCTCCCCCGAGCCGCTCATTTGTTACCATTAGCAACCGCTCTCAGGTAGCGCCACTCGGGGAACCGCGCCGCCACGTGACGCTTAAGTTACTCCGAATATAAATGAGGCCTCGGCTTCTGCGGGAGCCTCTTCGCCGTATCTCTTCACGCCGTATCGACTTGCAAGACAAAAACGACAAGGGGATGATCTGAGAATGCAGATTGCCGTCATTGATGAAAAACACCGATCGGACAAGGACACTCAACGACAACAACAAAAAAAAATCTCCCTAAAAAGGGCGATTGATCATTTCTCCCGGTCATTACATTATCAGAGGCAACGGGTCAGCGCCGTCCAATATCCACACCAGTAATTAAATGAAGGAGAGGCCTTAATCAAATAACTGATTTCATACTGCACATCAAAAAGCCCAGCGCAGCTCTGATCAGCACGAGCACCACATTACAGCCAAAGTCGACTCGATTGGGAACCAAAGGAAGAAATTTATATAACAGAAACACGGTTACATACCCAAGTGTCCGGTTGTTATGCCAACACATAGCTTGAAGAAAGATTGTTTTGGGATATGTAAACTTTGACATGGCAAACTTGGTACATTAACACCGCAGGGTATACAACTTTATAAACCAGAGCCTGATTGTTATGCACGCTAGTAGGATTGTTTTGACTCACACACTTTCTGCTCATAAACTTTTATACATCACACATATCTTTGGCATAATCTATATAGAAACTAGTGGAAATAGTCCCATCAGGCAACATACACAGGTGTTTGATTGTTATGCCACTTTTCATTAACAATTGTTTTGACCAATATAAACTTATTACATGTATCTTAAATATGTCACACATACAGTAGCTTGACGCTGCATGCATTGGCAACATGGAGGTAAAACAGTCCCCATACTCAAAAGTCTGATTGTTATGCCAACACATAAGTAAGGTAAGTATGATTGGCTTGACCGGCATAAAAAGTTTTAATACAAATCAAATATATTTGATAGAACATGAGTATGAAATAGGGATGAAAAATTCATTAAATTGTCCCAAAAGGCAACATGGTGTGATTGTTATGCCAACACAGTTTTGAGAGGAATGTTTTGATTCACATTAAGCTGCTTGCTTCACAGAACCATGACAAAACAAACAAAGACAACATTGTTGTTAGAAATGTTGTTCTGTGTTTTCCCCCCCAAAATAATTTCTAATTCTGACAGATTATGCATTTAATTAGCCACAGCGCCATGATTGGTATTATGTTATTACAGTATTACAACTGTGTCGTTATAGTGTTATGACTTGCAAAAGCCGGACGCAACCACAGCCTCGCGCCAGCCTTCTTTTTTGCTCTTTTGGACCGAAACAGTCGGGAACAGCCAGGAGTGAAATCCTTCCCTTCATGCTCCAGTTTGGCGGGCGCTCTTCCACCACACGAGGAAGGAGCGGATTATGTGGCGGATTAAGAAGAAAAGGATTTTGACCCAGTTGCTTTTCAAAGAGAGCATGTCCAAAAAAAAAGAAAGAAAGAAAGAATGAAAAAAAAGTGCATGATAGTTGTCTTTAAATTCCTTCTTATACGTTAGGTAAAATCTGCTTTTGTCTTGTCTACAAATAACCGTAAAGAGTTTTTGAAATGTCAAGCCGCCGCTTGGTCGATTATTTGCTTTTGCGCCAAAATTTGTCTGTAAAGTGAATAGGCAAGACTTTTTCAGACTTGACGTAAACGTCTGTGAGGTAAGAGAAAAATAAATCCGAATAATAAAAAAAAAAAAATTATTTTATGTGCTAACTTTAAGATAGCAAAGTTTCTAGATCGCTTTAAACTCACAATTATCTTTTGTTCTATGTTTCGTTAGTAGTTTGCGTGCCTCGCTTGCAGTTTTGGTGTGTGTTTATTCCCCTTCCCCAAGCCTGGCGATAACACAGGAGTGGAATGGCGAGAGCCAAGTCAGCACACCACGAGGAGGAGGAAGAAGAGGAGGGTGGCGGAGATAAGCGGCAAGGGTGCGACTCGGCAGAAGTGACAGTGTGATGTAGTGACAGTGGAAGCGGACGAGAGAGGAGCGGGAGGAGGAGGCGGCGGAAGACGCTCACAAAAAGAGGCCCAGGGAGGGGGGAGGGGTGGGGGCGAGGGAGGAGTAGGTAAACTAATCACTGAGCACGCAATGCAATTTTCTGGCTCTGTGCCTCGCACTCGGCTTCCTCCCACCACGCCGCCTCACGTCTTGAGGGCCTCGTCGTTTTCTTCTTGCTATTCCGCTCACAAACGCCGTTTCTCCCCGCTCCATCTATCAGGCCGAACCATTTCTCCACCACCCCCCTTTCTCATTGCTCTTTTTTTTTTCTTTTTTTTTTTTACACAGCCGTCCCCTCCGGCTCTGCCCAAATGGATCAAGCCGCCGTGGTGTTCGGATGCGGAATCATGACCGCGTCAGAGCAGCCGGTGAGAAGAAAGCAAAAGGCGAATCCATCGGCGTGTATGGATCTGAAAAAAAAAAAATGTTGTGTTGAATATACTCAATTTTATTTTGTCAAGTGGCTGAAGAAATACAATAGTAAGTAGCGCCATGGGCAAACTGCGGCCCGGGGGCCACATGCAGCCCCTTAAACGTTTTAATCCGGTCCGCCAAATTTGAAAAAAGATTAAATGCATGAACCTTGTTTTTGTTTTATTTTCTAAATACTCTGGTGTGACAAACACAGATATTTTTTGTCTTGCTTTTGTTCATTTTCATTTCAAATTAAATGTATTTTTTTTTCTCCGATGAGGTGAGGTTACCAAAACACTCCATCCATCTCCTCCTGGTTCGGCCCCTCCGTCAAATTTTAGAACCCATTGCGGCCCACCAATCAAAAAGTTTGCACACCCCTGCCCAAGAATATAATAAGAAAATCGAGATCTGAAATCGTCCGTCGATGTTTTTGGCCACATCGCACAGCACGAAGCAGAAACATCTTTTGTATCACCATCATGTTCAAAAATATCGTATCAAAGCTCAAACGGCTTTCCATAGGCGTGTGTCGGTCGAGAGGAGCATTTGATAGCTCGAGCCTGTTCGTCTGTCGCACTATTTTGCAGCGCCTTTGTGATGATGATAGATTCTCGCACCCGATATGCAAATCAAGGAGGCAGCGCCCCTCGCAGGCACACACACACACACACACACACCTGGCTGAGGAACGTCAAAATGATCTCTATTGGTTCACATTAGCTCTTGACAACCTACAAAGCGCTACTACGTGAGTTTTGGCAGAATGTGTTTAGGAGTCCCTAAAATCCAGACATATTCACCAGGACACCCATGCTCGAAAAAAAAATGTTTTTGTCTAGAAGGCACCTAACATTACGCTAATAGTCATAATGACACTGTTTAAGGATGGCGAGAACTGTGACATAATTGTCAACTATCATTAGGAAGACATAAGTGCCCCCCCCCCCCACTTTGACATGAAGTATAAATCCGCCCATCCATCATCATTGTCGTGTGTCACCGTGGAGGCTGCAAGGGACACGCTTGACAACGCAGCACAACCTTTAAAGCAGAATGGAACCATTTAGAATTCCACTAACAATGAAAAACAACCAGTAAAAGCTCTCGTTTCTCTCCATGATGTGCGCACACTCATGGTGAACAACGAGGCTCTCTAAAATGGCCACGCCGAGCGGAAAGATCCGGAGCGCATGCTGGATGTCGAGTCGGACTTTGTTTTACTTACCCTCGCTATTAAGCTTTGTTACAACGACGCGTGCATACTACGAGGCACTCGAAACAGCCACATGGGCGAGGGTGTCCCCTTTAAGTCAAATAAATATGCGGCATTCAGCAGCATTTCATGCGACAACACTTTCACACGCCTGCTTCCTGTCCGCATCGGTTGCAACGCGCCCCCGAGCGTAACACATCATCACATTGCGTCAACCGCTGGGGAAAGCCAGAGGCCGGCGCTGACCCGAGTGGATCCGCTGACACCTAAAACGGCGTGAGCTCAAACCTGATGCTCGGCGAAGTCAGTGGCGAGAGGGAGAGGAAAACGGGACGCGTCTGGAGATGAAGCGGGGTTGGTTGAGGTCACGCGCAGTTCACGCCGCAGTGGGGGTACTAAAAAATGATGCAGGAGCAATAAGGAGGAGTTGCCAAGGTAACCGTGCCTTTGCCGGGGCTAAAAAGGGACAGCCGGGCTCCGTAGCTGCGGGAATTCTGTCAATGGAGCGGAATGGATTTTCGATTTGTCGCAGTCGTGAAGCAGGATTTGAGGACATTCATACTCTGAGTCTTCAATAAAGAATCTATATTGTATTTCATCAAAACATAAAATAATGGCATAATTAAACAGAATTTAAATAAATAACCTTTTATTTTTGCTTCAATTCAATGGTCATTAATCTGCTCCTTTTGGTGTATTTGTCCTGGCCACCAGGGGGCAGTATAACACAAACATATGGATACACAAAACTCTTTAACAGAAATATTAGTCATTCTTTGAAGAGGATAAAAACAATACACTCTATATATAAATAAGGAAAGTTGCTTTGAGAAATAAATCAAACTCAAAGTCAAGATCCGACTAATTAGTGATAATCGTGTTTTTCGGCATGCGACTAATTTTCAGGTCTAATGGAAGTGGAGGGAGTCAATAGTCCGACGATGGGACAACATCGCAACATCGTGCTTTAGCGGCGAGCTGACAGCGCCGGTGCCCCCCCCCCGCCCCGGGGGGTTGCTAAGTGGTGGTAATCGGACTCCAACATGTTGCGGTCTGGGAAATGTGATGAATTGGAAGCACGGCGAGGGATGTAATGTAATCGGCGCAGAGCCAAGGCGTCCATTTCATTGACGAAACGCGGCTACTCGGATCCAGACAAATAATAAAGTACGAATTAGCCGAAAATATTCAATTGGAAGACGCACGGGTGACGCATACTTCATCCGCAAAGTGACATTGAATGGAATCATTTTCTTTCACGATAATGATTAATTCATTGTAGCTTCTGGTGTGTGAGTTGGCCATTAGGGGGCAGTATAATACAGTTATGCAGTCACAAAAAATAGACTTTCACAACTATTCAAAGTGACTCAATGACTGCAGTCATGTTAGCCATTCTTGACAGAGGATAATGAATATTTTAATGTCAGCACAGTGGCCATCCTTGGGGGATAAGCACCAGGCCCGACCCGTGGCTAACCAAAATCTGCAAATACTTAACGCTCATTACATTTGGCGTGAAAAACAGAAATCTGGAAAAAACATTTGCATCCATCTTTCAGTAAGGCGCTATAACACTGCCACAGATTCTTTTTGTTCGCCTGTCTATGGCGTTTCCCATGTGTTTGTTCTAAATACACAAGCAATTCTCTTTTTGGCCGATTGGCGGCGTGTATTTCGAGTCACTCGCAGATAAGCGCCTCTCTACATTGATGTGAGGCAACGTTTATACATTCATGAATTCCTCCTTTCCTCCTGGAGTAAGAGTGTAAAAAGCAGCACAGAGAGAGTGGCGCGGCGTGGCCAGGTCTCGGAAGGACGACGCCAGCAGCTGTTTTTACTCCACTGTCCTCTCGGGGATGGCGGTCAGGACCCGTACTAATGCTTTGTTTCACCTTCCGGGAAGAGGAAGAGGAGGATGAGGAGGAAGAAGGTGTGCGGTCATAAATTGAATGGCGGGTGCTTTTGGTACTTGGGCCTTCTGTGCCGACTAATGCACCTCCTAAGACCACCGAGATCACGTTGCAATTACCGAAACCCCCAAAGACAAAAAAGGCAATATCACGTGTTTTGCCCGCCAAAATAATCAGCAACAAGTCTTGCTCTGACCAACCAATCAGAAGACGGAAAAACGTTGACGTGTGCTCGTAACGCTCCTCAATCCACGTGGCCTCACACGTCCAGCTAAAAAAGTGAGTAGTGACAGTTGGGTTTGACGATAATGCCGTGTCGAGTAGCGCGGCTGCGGGGCGAACGCCGAGCTTCTCCTTTTGACAGCTGCCATGTGCATCAGTCACCGTGCATATCGGGCTCGGACGGATGATAAAACGGTCGGATTTGAAGAATCTGGGAGGCTCTGTCGCCACTAAATACAACACACATCAGTCAAACACTATTACTAGTTACTACACTTGCTGCAACCGTTATTACTATCTACTGTGACCACGCCTACTGCTACTTGCACTATAGACTACTTACTACTTCCCACCACAAAATAAACAACCACTATTACAAAGTCTAACTCAGGTGTGGGCAAACTACGGCCCGGGGGCCACATGCGGCCCGTCAAACGTTTCAATCCGGCCCGCCGAACTTGAAAAAAATTAAATGAATAAATCTTGTAAATGTTTTATTTTCTAAATACTGTGTTTTTTCAAAGACATGTATATTGTTGTAATGCTTTTGTTCACTTTCATTTAAAATTAAATGAGGTTTTTTTTCTCCGATGGGGTGAGGTTAACAAAACACTCCATCCATCTGCTCCTGGCCCCGCCCCTCTGTCAAATTTCAGAACCCATTGTGGCCCGCCAATCAAAAAGTTTGCCCACCCCTGGAACTAGTAGCGACTACTAT
This sequence comes from Idiotropiscis lumnitzeri, assembly GCF_059441095.1. Taxonomy (NCBI): domain Eukaryota; kingdom Metazoa; phylum Chordata; class Actinopteri; order Syngnathiformes; family Syngnathidae; genus Idiotropiscis; species Idiotropiscis lumnitzeri. Next base: position 3,975,036 of record NC_142411.1, on the reverse strand, counting down.
TGGCAAGGCTACCAACTACAAGCAGCACTACTAACCAGTAGTGACTAGTCCAATTAGAAATACTGTATGTAAATAATAGTTTCAATCATTGCAAAATAATCTCTGCCTAAAATGACAACAAATACAAATAAAATGGACATATTCCCACTTAATGAAAACAAACTAACAAATTCTGAGTTTCCATCAACTGGCGAGCATGAGTCAACATTGGCCATCTGTTCCGATGAACCCACGCAGCAACGAGGCGCCTGATTGGTCAACGGCATGGGCAAACATGTTTACAACGAGACATCATTTATGGAGCGGAGAAAGCTGTGAACTTCTATGTCCTTATTTCTATTGCCTGCGGAAGAAATACTTTCAGTTGAAAAGGCAAATAATCGGTCCACGCAACTTTTACATGTCGGCAGTTCCACAAACAATTCAATGAAATAATGACGTGTTTTTATTTTTTTTTCTGGCGAGCATATTTTGCTCACCTAAACATCTGCGAGAGGCTAATGAGGCCGTTTGGAGCGTGAGGTCTCCTCCTGAATTTTTGGGAGCGGCTGCATCAAATAGCTTAGCAGTGGGTGACACACTTTTATCAAAGGCAGCTCGCGAGCGAGAGAGGGGGAGAGAAATTGCCTTTGAAAGGTTCACTTACTTGACTAAAGTAAGCCTGCAAGCGCTGCAAAGCGCAAACAGCACAAATGCGGGCAGGAAATGGATGCGGGTCAGAAAGGGAATTAAATGCGCTCCATAAAAATATTAATATTAATATTAATGTTAATGTTAATATTAACATTAATATTATTATTCAATGTCAAGATGTCAATTAATCACTTTTAAACGACAATATAACAGTTGAAGTTGCTGTTAAATAATTATGTTACTACGAGCGAGTGTAACTTTGTCTTCAAAAAGTCTGCTAGCTTAATGCTAACTCATAATGCATAGCTACATAAACAGGCTAACAGAACTAGCATGATTATCGCTTTGCTAATTTATGAACCTTTAAACAATTGATATAACAACAAGTGCTGCAATGATAAATGACTACTAACTATACTTCATAAACCTTCTCTACCCACTACGAAAATAACTAGCAACTCGTGATGATTGCTAACGCGATGACAACCTAGGAAGGAAACATCACGTTTCTTTTTTTTCTTCTTGCTCTTTTTTTTTTTTTTATACATTCCTCCGTACTACAAATCTCCCAATCACATTCCCAATAAATTGCTGAATTCCGGATCATTTCACACCATTTCTTGGCGGGACGCAAAGACGGCATTCCCTTCAAACGGCCGCGTCCTATTGACCCACACGCACCAAAGCTTTGAAGAAGGCGGCCGACCGAGCATGCTCGGTAGCGTCTGGTCAATAAGTCATTAGCTAAGCATTGCTTGTCCACGTTCACCTTGGGAGGATGGAAGTCGGCGCAACATTAGTTGTCAGCGGCAAACACAAGATGCGAGGAAGGACGGTTGACTTTAAAAATACCCAGAACAAAAGAATCAATCCGCCGATGGCGTGCTGGGCTTCGTCTCGGAATGACAAGACGGGCAAAGGGCTTCATAAACCTCCACACTTGGCCCCCGGCGGGAGGCCTCGGAGCTGACAAAAGGGTGCTATGGCAACAACATGTGAAAGTGCTAAGTAGAACTGGCAACTGTTCAAGAACAAGTACATTAGTGGGGGGTTCGGGAGGAAAACTTTGCTCTTCTTATTTTTCTAGCCACTATCTGTAATTCCAAGTCCTCTGGTGTTCCAGCTCTCTAGTGTAAAATAATTTATACCTCCAAGCTAAAAATCCAAATAAAAAACAAAACAAAACAACAAAGCAGAGAAAGTACAGGAGTTTGCAAGTTACTAGTTGCTAGGCAGATTTCATGGGGCATAATCATTTGTGCCACCAAGTGCAATTTAAAAGAAAAAAAATGACACGCAACAGGAAATTAATAATAAATAAAATTAATAATTAATATAATTAATAATTATTGAGAATATTAATAATTAGCACAGAAAGACGAACATTATTATTTTTTTATTATTATTTCCTGTTAATCATAAAAAAAAATCACCAAAATGATCTGCCAATTGAAATTACAAATAAAAGAAGACCGCCGCCGAAGGTTGAAGACCTTTTTCAAAAATCAGGTCAGAAAATGCCACGTTATCAGTTTTTAATGTCAAGCTCATAATTTGATTGCAAATATGCCATGCTGTTTGGCTCATGAATTTGTAAATCCTTATTTAACACCATCGCCCCTTTTTATATATGTATTTATTTATTTTTACATACAGGACAAACGTCACCCGGGACAGAAGCGCGGAGAAGGCCCGGCGGTCGCCCCGGCAACGAGGTCCGATCGAGGCCTGACGCGAACAGACGATGCACAATTGTTTTTGCGTTTCGGATAAAACAAAAAAAATAAAATAGTGGTTAAAAACAGTCATTCTAATCCACGCATGTACTGAAAAGTGATATTCCGCCAGGCCTAAGTGGCATTTTGAGTGATCAAAAGGTGTTTCCTTGTTGTACAAATATCTGACAAGCCGGCCGACGAAGCGTTTGTATTTTTTCGCAGCAATTGTGATGCTGGCAAAATGAGCTGCCAGATATTTTTAATTGCAACTCTGAAGGGCAGATGTTGTGCAACGAGCTAATTAAAGAGAGGCGGCATCGGGTTATTACTGTAGAAGTCACGTAATCGAGACAAAGCCGTCGGCGTTTTGGTCTCCTCGTAATCGACTAAGACAGCCGGCCTTTCCCGTTTCTACGGAAATCGACTGAAACAGAATTATCAGGGTTGTGACGCGCATCCAATTAGTGTCAAAAGCACAACGCAGTCCTCAGATTAAAACTAAAAAAAATATGCTAACACTATTTTAACTATTTTCTTGCAATTTGAAAATTATTTGCTTATTTAACTGTAAGATCACATTTAAAATTTAAAAGATTAATATAGCATATTTCTGTTGAACAAAAATTATGCAACAGTATATTTTCCATCTATTTTTTGTTTGTTTATTTTTGCAAAATAAAACACAAATAAGTTATTAAAGTTGATTAAGTATTCATTTTTTTTTTTTTTAAATGCCAGAAAAATGAATTTTTGGGGTGCTGAAATGGATTAAAAGCATTTCAAATTTTTTCAATAAACCTTGAGATACGAGTATAATTTGCATGCTTGTAACTCACATCACTTGTATCTCAAATCATCTTTTCACATTGAAATGAATGGGAAAAAAAACTGATGCATATACTCTTTATTGTCACGAATTCTCTCAGTCTCTTAGTCTGCCACTAATATTAGTCATTATTTATAGATTATGAAAAATACATGGCTGGGAGTAATGCTATATTGTCTGTCTATATGTGTTGCAGCACCTTTTGTGTTCATCCCATGCTTCAAGGGCTGCAGTGCCACATCATTGATGCTATTTCACGTTAGCATCAAGCTAGCGCTCTGAAAGACTGAGCTGAGTGCTTGCGTGTGTGTGTGTGTTGAAGATTCTTTAAATTGAGTTACGAATTTAGCCACAGAAGGAATTAACTTGTAAGTCAAATTAGCACGGAGCACTAAAACCGCTTGACAATGCTGCCATGGATGATCCAATTCCCAAAAGAAGGCTTTTTTTTTTCCTTTCTCCAAGGCGAGGGGATAGTATTGGGATAAATTAAGATAATTTCAAAAGGCGCAGAGATTAGAGAGCCCACTAATCTGGTCGCATGGAAACTCAGAAGAGTCTAAATCCACTTACTGCTGAATGTTTTCAGCGCAGGCATAAAACATTAAATGAGAATATGGCTGCAATGGGAGGTTAAAAATGGGTCATCTTGGCAGCAGAATGATGCACGACCTTGAAATACGACCTTGCATGAGCATGCTCTACTCTTCCTGGACAGCTCAGTGCGCTGACACTGTCCACTCTTAATTGTATCCTTCAAACTAATTGATATGCAGGGAAAGGAATGCCCCTTTCGGTCCGTCATATCCCTTGAAGGAACGCCGGACTAATCCACTCAGACACGCTGGCTGAAAATATCTCACTGATGCTTTTCTCTCACTTATTATTTTTTTTCTTTTTAGCCACAGTGGAGGAATCATTAAGCAGAACAGCATCGACCGCTCATACTCGAGGAGAATAAGCCTTTTACACAAAGAAAAATGTGTGCAGTCAAAATAAAAAAAAAATATGTGAAGAATCAGCATTCGACAAGGAATGGGCATAACAATCAATTCTAAGGTAGAGGGATCCGAGAATCGATTACTTTTAGCCCATCAATCGTGTGCTCTCAAACAAACTCGAAATTCATCCCAACATTGGAACAAGTTGCTCAATGCCCAGAAAAGGAGAGAAAATGAGCACGAGGTTGATAAGAAAGCGCAAACGATGGATGCGGGCCGGAATGAGCGCTGGCCTACATACAGTACAGAGAAATGGGCCAACCCGTACTTGCCCTTCGCCTGCCAGCAAAAGCACGGGACACGCAGCCCCAAATCAAAACGCTCTCTCTTAACTCCGCACGAGGCCAATTTTCACCTTTGTAATTTCTCGCCGAGCGTAACGGCTCGCCTGCAGGAGCATCACCGATGCTAATCATATGAAAATGAGAGGAGATAGCGGTAAAATGCGGCAACTGACGGGAGATGCTCAATTATGTATAAAGCGGCTAGGGTGTTTATCCGTTGCGATTGCACTTTGCGCAGGAGTCGTTGTCATCTGCTCTGACTGTTGCTGAGGATTCGTGACAATGATACATTGTGATATCGGCACTTTATCGTAACAGAAACGTTAAATCGTCTAAATCAGGGGGGTGTGCAAACTTTTGATTGGCGGGCCGCAATGTGTTCTAAAATTTGACAGAGGGGCTGGACCAGGAGCAGATGGATGGAGAGTTTTGGTAACCTCACCTCATCTGAGAAAAAAAATTATTTTAAATGAAAGTGAACAAAAACATTACAACAATAGATGTGTCTTTGAAAAACACAGTATTTACAAAATAAAACATAAACAAGGTTTATTCATTGAATTTTTTTCAAGTTTGTCGGGCTGGATTAAAACGTTTATCGGGCCGCTTGTGGCCCCCGGGCCGTAGTTTGCACCACAGTATTTTGAAAATAAAAAATTAACAAGGTTTATTCATTTAATTTTTTTCAAGTTGGGAGGGCCGGATTAAAACGTTTAACGGGCTGCATGTGGCCCCCGGGCCGTAGTTTGCCCACGCCGGGTCTAAAGTTATGTATCGTAACAGAAAATGAATTAGTAGTATCATATCAGACAACGATACCATGTGATATCAACATTGTTTGTCGACAGACAACGATACGGCTTGAAATTGAGTGTGGGAAAGTTATTGCTTTGATTCGTTAATAAAAACGTGCATTGTGGGATATTTCTGAAGGAACGTGGAAAATGAACATCCGAGTCCCAACCGAGCAAAACCCAGAAATAAAAATGCCCCAAAAAAACGAATCACCCAAAAACTAGAGCATAAGAAAACCAAACATAAGATATATTTGCATCTGCTGAGTTGTACAAGTGAGGACAAGAACGATACGAGTACGTTGACCTTGAGCTGCGTGTCAAGAGTATCAAATCAATGCTCAAACAGCTTGCCGTAGGTCAAGTGCGCTAACACGTGCGGTGAGAGGAAACCAGAAGCTGACAATATAAGACAGGAGGGAGGTTGTACAATCTAGTCACGCGCTGGCAGACTAAAAAAAAAAAAAAAGAAAACAGCTGTAAGTAGCGCTTGGAAGTTAACATGGCGCTAACACGTTAGCTTAAGCGCTAATGGATGGAAAGAAGAAGCACAATCATGGCAAAGAGCACACCTGGGAGCGGAAGCGCCACTTCATTCAACAGACAAGACAGCATATTATGGGATGTATAATAGGAGTACAACTACCATGAAAAATTGCTCCTGTGCGCCAGGATTCACACTCTCAGCGGCCTTATCGTTATCTTCTCTGCTGGCGTTTTTGGGGATGAAAAACGATGGCGGGCCCACTATTTAGATACCGGGCCGGTGTTCGCCGCGGGACTCACCTGTGGAGATACAGCGTGAGGCTGTTTTTAATCCATTTTTGATTTTGGAATTTTTTTTTTAGGGCGTGGCTAAGTGACACACGTCTACACGAGTGGAAATCGCGATGATTTTACACGTGAAGTCGAAAAATATCACACTTCGGATTTAGATTTGAGCCCGGAGAGGAAATAGAATCACCAACAGCTTTGCTGATGACGGAGGATGGAAGTGTTGCAGTTGCTACAGCTGCCAAGCAGGCCCTTGTGCGCACACACACACGCACACACTCTGAACAAACATCACATACTACAAAGTCAATAAATCCTCATCAGCAGCCAAGTTCCACAAAGCGTGCATGCGACAAATGTAGTCAGAGCAGAGAGCCGCTGTAAACACGCTAATATGCACACGAGCCAATTGAGAAAATATCGAAGGACGCGTCAGTCAAAACGTAGAAAAATAGCGATAATCGCAATACGTTCAGCCTACGCCACGAAAAAAAAGCCTCTTGGCCAAGTTAGTCGGCCGTCTTTCACAAACATATTCCATGTTGTGAAGAATCGATTGACGAGGAAAAATATGTAGAAGGTTAAAGGGGAAGTTGAATTGGGGGCGGGGGGGATTTTCGGTGGCGTCGAGCGGAAAACTCGTATCTCCAAAATCCTCACCCCCCCCAAAAAAAAATCGGCATGTCTGTTGAGCCATTAACATTGCATCATTTTCAAAACTCCTTTTGCAGCCCCCAATTGCGCGATGATGTGGGTGGGTGTACACGAGCGGCATACTGACTCGCTTCTCCAAAGGCCGGAGTCAGCAAGGGGCGGGGAGTTCATTGTCCATTTTGCGCACCACCTCCCTCTCTGATGTCAAACGCCTCCAGAAACAGGACGAGGAAATGTGAAATCCAAGCAAAGTGCGTGTGTGTTGTGAGTGCGCATCACACCGTTGCATCCCTGGGCTATGAGCTGTGCGCATACACACACACACACACGCCGTGCATGTGACACGCATGCTAATGTCTGTCTTCCAGGCCCATCTGTGATTAATATTGCCCGCTTGTGCATCTGTCTGCTGGCCTCGGCTTGAGAGTGCAGCGTCAAGGCGACATCTACAATCAGAGCTTTAATCATACTGGCTAAATATAGCAAGCCAAACGTTCCTTGGCCAAGGCAACACCTACAAAAAGCATATGAACGGAACTGAGATAAGAATCCGGCGCCGGGTGGAAGTTAACGCTCTTTTTTTGGGACGTAACCTCGGCGACCAATGAGACGCCAAATGGTTAATTTGTCGCTTGTTTCTCGGGAGAAGCCAACACAAGCAGGAAAGTCAGAAAAATTTACATATGTCCTTTTTCAGTCGTCAGCAAGTGGCAAAATGGCCGCCCCTCTGAGATTGATAAAAAAAAAAGGAGTGATTTTTCTGCTTAATTCATATTCTACAAACACAAAACTAATCTGAATGCTGTGTCTAGATTTGTGGGGGGCGCATAGAACATGTTATTGTAAAGAACATTTTTGACTTGACTTCCCCTTTAATAAAACTGATTTTTTAAACAAATGGTGTAGAAACACATGTCGAGAGAATTTAGCAATGTAGTCTTTATGATCAAAAAAATAATAATAATATAACAAAATTTGACAGTCACCAGAATCAACTCTGTCTTTAATATAGAATTTATATTATTATAAATTCATGTTAATTAAGTTTGGAAATAGGACAATTCACTCAATCTGTTTGTAGGGACATACTTTTACTGTCTGATTGGTTGCTTGTTAATAGGCAGAATTAAATACGAATAGGATGTCACAGAAAAATCCAATCAGGAAATGATTATCAATTCAGTATAAATAAAATGATTAATCCAAACGATTTAATTGTTAAATTCAAATTTAAAAATCTTCATATCCCCCCAAAATTCCGACTAAAACGCCAAAATTATTTTGATTGTGTTTCTTTTTTTTCTCTACTCATTATATTTTAAATTAATAGCTTGGGCTGAGAATTTAACATCTTGATGTGATAAAAACTTTTGTGCTGTGAAATTGAAATTGGGCAATCTGGATCTGATTCGGATTCAATTGAGTTGTATTTTTTTTTAAGCACATCATGGTAAAAAAAAATATATATCATCATCCTTCGGTTTTCTGTGAGCAAAAGACGGAACCACGCTTGGAATTCGCGAGCCACACATTCTAGCGGTGACATTCATGCCTTTCTGCGTCTTTGCCTCCAGCTGCGACATCTTCGCTTCCCTGGGAATACTTCATGCTTTTTTTTTTCCTCGCACTTTGATTGGCTCCTCAGTCATGCAACGGAAGTTGTAGCTAATGGCTAAATAGCGGGTGCAAAGTTCACGTGTGTTTTTGATCATACGCAGTAATAATGCGTAATACTGCCACCATGTGGCCACACCAGAAAAGCGAAGTCTACCTTCTCATTACAGCACAGCATTTCTGCCTGCCATCTAATTGCCGACGCCATCCCATGTCGCTGAAGTGACTTTTTAAAAGCAATCGGCCAGGCTTCTTGCGCGCGCTTGTTTATTTGGTGTGAAATTGCAGTACGCTGTGTTTACAGGAGAGACGTCGCCGACTCCGCTCGCTCGCCCACTGAGCCTCTGGTGGCGAAATTGCTCTAATTGCCAATTATTCCGCGTTTCCGGCCAATTGTGACAAATTGGAAGGGAAGAAAAGAACGACTCCCAGGGCGGGGCCGTTCTGCTGGGGATTTCCTCTCAAACTTCGCACTGATCTGATGAAGCGGAGATTTGCGCGTGTCGTCGTGCAACGTAGCAGGATTAAAAAGGCGTTCGCGGAATCCTCGCTCGTCGAAAAAAATCACAGCGTGATGTCAGTCAGTGGGCCGGCCGCAATGCACGCTGGGAAGGCGGCTAATTGATTGCGGAGGTGAAGATAAAAACGAATAATGAGACATGACTCCTGTCAGCTCTTGAGCGTGATTTCCTCTCCTAATGAAGTCGCAACGTTCACGCTAAGCGATGCTGATACCTGAGATGCGAGTGGCAAATCCGGACAGGGGGAAAACGAGCCCATTAAGCAAGCAGGCAGGCCACAATATTAGGGACACCTGCCAGCTGCAAAACGGACACCAGATGCTGCATTGCATCATTCTGACAGATGTTCTCGAAAAGTTAGACCTTCTCAGACATGCTGACCAAATATTTCAAATAAATGATCAAGATGACCAAAACATTTAGGAAAATTCTGTGTTTAATTGACTTCTACTTGTATTTGTGTTTTTTATTTGGTTTGTATTTATTTACTATTGCATTCAAAGAAAATTGTTTTTCATAAAAAAATTACAGAAGTGTATCGCATTCGCTTGATATTTAACCATTTGGTTCTGCAACCTGATTAATTTTTGGTGTAATCCCATTTTGAACCGCTAGATGGCGCCACACTGTGGTGTTTAGCACTAAAATGAAAGAAGGAAGCATTTCTGATCAAATTGGTTAAGTTTTGTTGTGTACTAGTAGGCCAAAAGTGGCACCACTAGTGGGAACCTGGTACTAGTAAGAAACTGTTTTACTAAAGCGCTGAATTGTTTTGTTTTGGAAAAACAAAGAGCGAACTCGTACATGGGCCTTATGCTGGAGCTCAAGGATTTCAAGTAAACATTCAATGGGCTTTTCAAGTGTGTGTGTGTGTGGGTGTGTTACGACAGAGGGGTCACTCACAGGGGATGATTGCCAGGGCCGCTGTCTGCCCCTCAGACACGATCCGCCTGGCTGCCCACTGCAGGGTCAAAAGCTGCTCGTGTCAGCTTAGCTTGGCGAGAGTTCAGCGAAAGGCTAACAAGCCGATATGGAGATTATTGGCCGGCCTCGAGACCACCATGACACCACGAGGCAAACGATACGGTATTAGAGGGGGGGGTTACACACATATACGCAAGAGGGCCACATCATTAGGTACACCTGCACGGCCACACATTGTTTATACAAATGTGTTAGGACTGAGATGACACGAGGGGTCGTAATTACATATTAACACCCCTTTGAATGGGGTAAAATGGCTGCCTTAGATCTTGTCCTCCAGTGTCACAACATCTGTCCTCAATTGTGCGTGGGTAAATTTGGGTTTGGGAATGGGAGGGTCAAAAATGCGAGTGTTGCAGAACACACAATGACATCATGTCTGTGGATGGGAGGGGGCGGGGCGGTGTAGTATCGTGCACTGTGTGAGAACTGATGCTCCGTCGGGAGTGTTGCAATACTCTATAATTGGAGTCTTGAATGCAGCTAGGGGAGGAAGGGGTGGAGGCAGTGGGATTTGAAGTCACCTCACAAACATACACAGTTTTACTCCCCACACAAGCGCAATGGCGCACTGTGGCGAAGTCGCCATTCGTGCATGACCACAAATGCAAGTCTCCCCCTTTTGCCATCTCGAATTTCTGCACGATATAACCGCAAAGAAGACTTTCTATTCTATTCCACTGATTACGATATGCACCGCGGTGCAGGTTATTCCAGGTGACAGGAGCGCACGCGCACGCAGCGCCCGACGCGGCTCTTACCTCCACACCTGTCCCATCTGAAAGACGTGCACCACACTCTGCCAGACCCACACGGACAGCCGGCAGCATCGGTCCCGCTGCAGGCTGGCGGCGGCTCGGCGGCTGCTCAGCCCCTGCACGGAGCCCAGGGCGCCCTCCGTGTAATCCTGCACGAACCACCTGAAGCTGAGGATCTGCACCAGCACCGAGGGCACGAGCACGAAAAAGAGCGTCACGGCCGACCACAGGAAGTCCCGGGAGCGGTAGTAGTGCGCGGCAAGCCACACGTCGCTGCCCACGTCCCAGAAGAAGACGAGCAGGGCCAGGACGATCCACAGGCAGTCCAGCCACAGGCGCTGCTCCTCGTGAGGTGGTCGCGCCGCCTCCCTGCGCCTGGCCCGCAGGTAGTGCAGACAGGCGCTCCGGCAGCCCCAGTAGCACGACGAGGTGTTGCAGCAGTGGCAGATGTGGAAGGAACTGCCGCTGTCGGGCCCCTCCTCCCCGGTGCCCACCACCTCGTCCAGGTTGCGCAGCTGGGCAAAGCCGGTGACGACCCCGCGGCCGTCGGACTTCGCTGCCATCTTGCCCCCGGTCGCTGTCCCCTCGCCCTCCTCGTCCTCGTCCCCCTCCTGACGACACTTCCCGGACACCTGTTTTGCACCCGGAGCCCCGGAGCCATCTACAAGCCGCCGCAGCTCACCCAGGCTCCGGGCTCGGATGGCGCGCGCACGCCGCCGCAAGCCCCGCCGCGGACGCAGCGCATTGTCCCCACCCACCCCGCGTCCGCCGGCCCTTCTGCGGGTTCGAGCACTTTTAAATCGGCCGAGTGTGATGGAACAATTTTTAAACGTCCATCTCTTCAACCCCCTCCTCCTCCTACTGCTGCTGATGCTGCCGCTGCTGCCTCAGCCCTCCCCGCATCCCTCCTCCAGCTGCAAGCCACCACCGCGTCCCTCCACCGGCCCTCGCCGACGTAATTCATCCCCTACCTCTGCCCCCTCCCATCCCCTCACATGCACACGCTGATTCTCCCTTTCAACGTGGTTGCCATCTAGTGTCTTGTTTCAAGTCCCCGTGCAGCATTAGAGCACGCCTGGACACCATCCTGCACCCCATAAAGTACTTTAAGTGGTTTGGTCACTGTGGACGGATTTTGATGTTGTACAAAGATGAATGCTTTTTATTTTGAAAGGGGGAGTTTGCAAATTAAAAAAAAAACAAAACACTATTGTCATATTTGTGACACAATATTTTTTAGGCGGATCACCAATCATCACAAGATGATTTAGAATATTTAAATAACTTTTAGTTACTGCATGTTTGTGTAATGTTGAAGGAGCATCAACAAAAGTATTTTGAAGCATACACTTGTTTAACAAGCTTTGCCTGAGGAAATTGGGAGAAAAACAAGTAAATGCATTTGATTCTTCTGCCACCACACTGTGCTAATTTGTTCTTTAAGAAAAAAAAAGTATTTAAAAATACCACCAGAATCCCGTCCAGAACAGGAGGCAGCCAAACGGACAGACGTGACTCACACCGAAGAAGCAAGTAACAAGTGCGTGTCTATGTGTGCAAACTGTCAGCCTTTTTTTTTTTCAAATTCAACCGTTCCAGAATAAATGTCAAACAGTGCGATGAATCAAATGGTACTGGGGGGTGTAGGCAGGCTGCAAGTGAAGCAAATGCTCACACACATCAAACGCAATGGTGCAGGCACACAAAAAGCTTCATATTATCCTATAAGGGAGGCCTGGATTTGAACCCCCAAAGGGGGCAGGAGAGTGTTTTAAGCGCTAACCAATGGACTAAAACATATTGTTTCCTCTTTACCTAGATTCTATCCACGACGAGCATTTTTTTTTCAAAATTAATCCCTGCAGCTCTCGTAATAAAAAAGGCAAAAAAAGATGGTGCAATGCTACACCCTGCTGTCCATAATTGGTATCGCGAGAGTAACAAGAAATTAGTCACAAACATGCTTTTAAAAACGTCTTTACAGCAAATAATTATGGATTAATATTCAAATGATTAATCAAAGGAGCAAATTCATATTTTAACATATTTAGTCAGTAATATTGGTTCCGTGCCTCACTTGTTTCCAATCGGTGTGTTGTTTTTAACGGACGCGCGACACTCGTTTGTGCAAACAACAAAAACAGTCAGGTAATTGCACATGACATGCGCTTTAACATTTTATATACACGCGTGTGTTTGTCGTGGACCTTAGCGACACACTTGATTTTAGCCTCACGTGTAAACTCTAGTTCGTTTGTGCCGCCTACTTCCCCTTTTCGTCGCTACCAACTAGCGCGTTAGCATTAGCCACATCGCTCTTTGCTTGTCGCGAGGCGGTACTTGCTAGTTCAGCGCTATACAATGTTCGTGTGTCTTTTGTACCTGTCGGTTGTCAGGTGTCATCATGGAGTTCGCCGAGCTGATCAAGACGCCGCGGGTGGACGGTGTGGTCCTCCACCGGCCCTTTATGCCCACCGTGGAGGGAACCTTGTGCCTGACGGGCCACCACCTCATCCTCTCCTCCAGGCAGGACAACACGGAGGAGCTCTGGCTGCTTCACGCCAACATTGACTCCATAGAGAAGAGGTAGCAGAAATACTTCTTTGCACCACTTGCCCGACGCCCCTTGCTTAAGAGTATAATATGGACTATTTCTTGCAGGTTTGTGGGCTCTCTCGGTAGGATCATAGTCAAATGTAAAGACCTGAGAGTGATCCAGCTCGATATTCCTGGTATGGAGGAGTGTATCAACATTGCCAGCTCCACTGAGGTAAAATAAATCAAATCAAATAAAAGCTAGATTTAAGTCATGTTTTGACATTCTTTATTGCTCTTCAGGCCCTCTCGACGCTCAATTCCATCTCCCTGATGTACCCTTTCTTCTACCGGCCCATGTTTGAGGTCATCCACGACGGTTGGAATTGTTTCCGTCCTCAAGATGCTTTTAAAGACCTTAAGTCCATGGTAGGACCTGCATGACGTAAGAATGAAATGTTACAATGAAGAGTGACCCTCACATACATACTAGCTCGCCGTAATATCTGATGTTCTTGTCAGGAAACAATTGTCCTTTTAATAGCGGCAGTACACTCCTCCGCTGCATTCCTCTCTCAGACAGACGAGTGGCGGCTGAGTGAAGTCAACAAGGACTTCAGCGTATGTCCGTCCTATCCTCCCCTGGTGGCAGTGCCCAAGGGCATCGACGACGAGGCGCTGAGAATGGCGGCAACGTTCCGTCACGGCGGCCGCTTCCCCGTCCTCAGCTACTATCACAAGAAGAACGGCATGGTGAGCGAACTAGTGGGGGGAAAAGTACTTTGTTGTATTTTTTAAGTTTATATTTTTCTGGTCACATCTGTTCTTTGTTCCCTGCTAATAGTATTTTTTCTCTATCTATGGCATCCATCCTAAGCATCATCTACTCGTGCAGTGGTGCCTTGAGATAAGGAGTGTAATTTCCTCCCATGTTGGTTAACTGAAAACATTCAAGTCATCTTGGAGTAGGAGTAACATAATTGTGCCTTTCTTGGCCACCAGGGGGCAGTATAATACAGTCAAACAGACCCAAATGAGTAAGTCACCACTTTTCTCCGGGATTCAGTCAGTTGCACTAATGAGCCGATTTTTGAAGAGGAAAAACAATAAATGCATTCACGTCCTACCACTAGACAGTAAACTTAACTCACATAAAGACTGAAAAACTTAAAAAAAGGAAAAAAATGAAATTTCAAGGTACCACTGCTTTCTGTTTTGTGGCCATTCTTAAAAGTAAATGCTAATTTCTTATTTAAAAAAAAAAAAAATCTTCCAACAAAAGTGAACCAAACTGAATGCGAGTTCTTTTGCGCGCCGCCTCGTATTGATTTGCCCATCTCGATGTGCGACCCAGGTGATGATGCGAGCGGCTCAGCCTCTCACCGGCACCAACGGGCGGCGGTGCAAGGAAGACGAGAAGCTCATCAACGCCACCCTGAGGCCGGGCAAGCGCGGCTACGTCATCGACACGCGCGCCATCAATGTGGCCCAGCAGGCCAAAGCCAAAGGCGGAGGCTTCGAGTCCGAGGCCAACTACCCGCAGTGGAGGCGGATCCACAAGGCCATCGAAAGGTGCCGGGCGCTCTACGTTTCCTAAAACGGAAGATAGATAATATCTTGCCAAAAAAGTACCGCAGACACCAACTCAGCGCCTGCACATGTAAACTTATTTCCCCACTGATTGGTTCATCAGGTCCGCCTTGCTGCAGGAGTCTCTGATCAAGCTGGTGGAGGCATGTAACGACCAGTCGCACAACATGGACCGCTGGCTCAGCAAGCTGGAGGCGTCCAACTGGCTGGGACACGTCAAGGAAATCCTGACCACCGCTTGCTTGGCGGCCCAGTGCATCGACAGGTGCCAAACTCCCGCTGGGGTGGACGCCATTTTGATTTTGTCTTTGGTTTTATGCATGACTATGTTGCGTCGCGTCCAAGGGAGGGAGCCTCCGTCCTCGTCCACGGCACAGAAGGCACAGACTCCACCCTGCAAATCACCTCCTTGGCTCAGATCATCTTGGATCCTGGTTGTAGGACCATCCGAGGCTTCCAGGGCCTAGTGGAGCGGGAGTGGCTTCAGGTGAGCTCGTCTCTTCAAAGTCGCCATTTAGAACCGTACGAGATGCTACACGGCGTGGTCGTCTCTTATCTCCAGGCGGGTCACCCGTTCCAGCAGCGTTGCGCCCAGTCGGCGTATTCGAGCGGCAAACCTCGCCAGGAGGCGCCTGTCTTCCTGCTCTTCCTGGACTGCGTGTGGCAAATTCTCCGCCAGTTTCCGTGTTCCTTCGAGTTTGGCGAGGCCTTCCTGGTGCTGCTGTTTGAGCACTCCTACGCTTCCCAGTTTGGCACTTTTCTGGGCAACAGTGCAGCGCAGAGGTGAAGTTCTGAGTTCTGTGAGTGTATTGTCAGCTTGCCACCCACACCCATGAATGGACTAATATCTTTCCAGGTTCAAGCGATATCTAAATTTGACAGACTACTGAGAAGTGTAGTTAACAACTCAGCCCAAAAAAAAAAACATGAAGTGCACTCACTCACTGCCAAACAACAAGGCGCTCTAAAGCAGCCACACTAACACGAAATCCAGTTAATAAGTTACTAATTATCTTCGTTGTCTTGAGTCCGCTCTTTGTGTGGCAATCATCTTAGTTTGCAAGCGGCAACTCGGCTCTCTTCACGCCTCCTCCTCACTATCCCCCACAGGGCCAAACTGTCCGTGTGTGACAAGACGGTCTCGCTGTGGTCGTGGGTGAATCGTCCCCAGGAGCTGGAGCGTCTGACCAACCCGCTTTACGAGGCCAACGGTCTGGTCATCTGGCCCTCGGTGGCTCCGCAGAGCCTGCTGCTGTGGGAGGGTGAGACACTAAAACAAGTCCAATATTAGATTGCAAAGAGGCAAAACTCTGAGAACTAAACAAGAAATTTAATCACAACCCGGTTTATCACAAAAAATGTTGCAGACCCACTTGTGATAGTTTCAACCAATCTGTATAATTCTGACGAATTAGTCTGTTCGCTTAAAGCGAACATTATGCGAAAAGCCGACGTTTTACTAACAACTTGTCTCCTTAAAATCCATCCAGGTGCTCTTGTATTCTGTTGTACATGTGTTATTATCATCATAAATTAGCATTTGTGGAATGTACGCGCCGTTTTCAAGCCCAAACGTGAAACTACACAAGAATCTGATCATCAACGTGTAGACCAGGCGTCAGCCTGATATGTCGAAAATGTTCCACAAGGGGGCAGTATTGTCTTCTCGTGCGCATATTGTTATTAGAACGGTATTTTATCTGCAGTTTCTTTATATATTAGGCAGGCTAAAACACTGAATTCATGGGAAATTGAGGCTATAAATTATTTAAGGTTACAGATAGTGTTCAAGGGATTTGTTGAATAAATGTGTTAAAGTGAAGAGCAATTGAAATAATTTTGGTACAGCAAAAATATAAAGAACAAACCCATTTGGCACTTTTTTTTTTTTTTTTTGTGGGCCATTAAAAATGATGTGATGGGCCAAAAAAACATTAGTGTGGTTCTGGTCATAAAGAGATGATGTTAAAGTTGTAAAAAAAAAAAAAAACTAGAATGAAGATTAGGGTCTGGTTTAAAAAAGAAAAAAAAAAAAAACAGTGGGACGTATGTGTGGAAACGTTGCCCTCCCGTGCCGTATTTTGTGTTACATGAAGCGCTCATGTGACACGTTTCGGCACTTTTCGCATGTTGCAAATTGTTCACATATCTTTAGACACCCGAGACCACCCCTGACGTTTCGTTTCCACGCTGAGTCTTTTGCGAGCCGAGACGTGGCACACTTTTATTTTTGTGTCTGTGGCCACATTATCACGACGCGCGCTTATGGAAAACCTTTTTCCTAAAATCTATCGTGTTTAGCGAGTAGAATTTAAAATTCAACTTCACATTTATCCTTTCACTAGTATTACTAGTAGCATGCAAACTGCCAACTAGTTTATAATTTTGCTTCCTGAGTGACATTTGCTGTTTTACTTGTGTGGAGATCGTCATACGGTCCTAAAAAAAAAAAAAAAAAAAAAACTTTCCTAGTAATACGCAACCCTTTGCGCAACATATTGTTTTAATGTGTTTGTTCTGGCTGCAAGTAGGGCGCCTCCATTAGCTGGAAAAAGATGTTAACTGTTAGGCCTTGTTTTTTTTTTTGTTTTTTTTAACAACTTGGACATAGACATTTTTTCATTAATTAACTGATTATTTGGTTCAGTAATTAATTGCTAATAATTTTTAATTGATAAAGAATATATTTATTAATTTACTGCTTTCACTTTCTTAATTGTATGATTGATTTATATACTTTGTATGCAGCCATGTTATTTATGTGAATAAATTTGAGCTGAGAGTTTTAAAATAATTTTTTTTTATTATGATTGTTACCAGGGGGGTTTTGTGTAAAAAAAAAAAAAAAAATGCTTAGAACCGTCTAAGTTGCCGTGAATTGTATTTCCACTAACCTCCATTATGGGCTTGAATTCCAGGAGTATTCCTCCGCTGGAACCGCTCGTCCAAGTGCTTGGACGAGGCCCACGAGGAAATGGTGCACATCATCGAGTATAACAAGGAGCTCCAAAACCGCGTCAACCTCCTGCGCCGGCAGCTGGCCCAGCTGGAGACCCAAGACCCGCTTCTGCAGACGCCCTAGAAGCACCGTCAGGTTGAAAAACGAGACGCGCCTCATCGGTCTTTCCTGCAAAATGAATCAGATTGTTTTATGTTTACGTCACACAGCCTTGAACTTTACGTCGCTGAAGAAATGAACTTTTGCCGTTTATTTGCTATTGTAAAAAGCCATGCATTCCTCACAGTACACTGGACGCACAAAAATGTTGATAGGACGACAAATATTCCCAATCGGGGTGTATATAGGCTACTCCGCTACTAGAAAAAAAAAAAAAAAAAGACGCACTCCTGGTCTGTTGGTTTGGGGGCCACTGGTGGAATATCTTTGCTGTGGAAGCGCTGCACGGTTGCTATGGCAACCAGTGGAGTGTCTGCCATAAGGCAGAAGATGACTTTGTGCATGTTGCAGTGGCATAATAAGCGTAACAGGCGTAGGTGGGCTCAGCACGGAGATCGCGAGCGGGTGGATTTGCGCTTCAACTTGATTGTTGAATGTTCACCATAGCCACGGCTTCGCATTCCACAGCTGCATCCAAACGTTCTGCCTTTACCAAAATAAGAATGCTCACTTTCAAGGCATTCTTGTCACAATATGGCTCTTATTGTGGTTTACGTGAACACTATTTTTTTTTCTTAACGCATCTCTTGTATTGAATCTCATTTGGTGTTCCTAATAAATTGTCCAGTGAGTGCAGGACACCCGTAGCCAATCTGAGTGGTTGCCGTAGTTACACATGGAGGTGTCCAGTGTGATCTTTGATTTTGCAAAACAAAGCACTTTGATTTCGTTCGCTTTACACAGTTTAATGAAAAGCGATCACATTCGACAGCGGTGCCTTGAGATCCGAGTTCAGCTTCGTTACGCAAAATACTCGTTCCATTAATTCCGTTGCAAGCAGTTTTCCTCCCGGAAAAACAACAAAAATATTTTTTAATATAATCAGATTGTGTTTAATAAAAATGAGTAAATTGAATGTAAATGAAACATTGTGACTCCTTCTTCTGTGCGTATCTTTGCCAGCAGGGGGCAGTGTGTCTCAGTAACCAGCAATATCACTTTTCTATTTCTTTTTTTTTTTTCACTATTGTCAAATCGTCTCTCAACACGTTTGTGTGCAAATCGGCGTTGCTTAAGAAGTTCAAAAGTAACTGTCGATGCTAATCATGAAGCCGTCAATGGCGTTTTCCATTACGTGTTAGCATTGAGCTAGCAGGGGGCATTCATAAAGTAAAGTTGTTTAAATTACCCGCGTAATTGGCAGTTTTGACAGTAAACTTCAACCGAATGTGGCAATGAAGAGCTTGAAGACTTTGAGCTCTCAATTCAAACCCGAAAAAAAAATAAAAACATCTCAATGATGGCTCCTATCTGGAAAAAACTCGTATCTCAGGGCATCGCTGCACTATGTCCTTATTATTGTTTGTTTGTGTGAAATACTGGAAAAAGAAAGTCTCCAAATGATCCTTTTTGCTTCACTCGCTATTGGTGTTGCAACTTGACTATTTAAATTTTGGTGCATTTTATATTGTCGCGTAAAATAGAGTTGAAGAGCAATGTCTGTCTGGTACAAAAACACTTAAATACTATAATACTCTAGCACAACATTCCGTTTATTCCCTTAAGCCACTATGCTAAATAATGCTCTCAAATTCAAATTTTGTTTGTGCACAAATGGAACAGACACAAGTCAACGTAGTGATGTGTATATTTGCAACGTAATTATGCCTCATATCCTCTTGGCTTTGTCACAGCTAATAAAAACATCAAGTGATGAGAATTGTCGTGAAATGTTTTTTAGTTGGGGAAATGCTGCACGCATATCATCAAATATTGTATTTTTTTTTCACCCCTGTTGAATTGCATTTTTTAATTTTTTTTTTATTATTTAAAAAAAAATAGAACATAAATTATTTTTTTAAAAATCCACCATGAATTCGCATAAAGTTAAGCTGTTTAAAATTCCTATCATAAAACAACCGCATTTAAAAAAATAAATGTGCTCGAGCAGGGAAAGACTTGTGCC
Source organism: Idiotropiscis lumnitzeri (assembly GCF_059441095.1). Lineage (NCBI taxonomy): Eukaryota > Metazoa > Chordata > Actinopteri > Syngnathiformes > Syngnathidae > Idiotropiscis > Idiotropiscis lumnitzeri. The sequence continues at coordinate 3,955,266 of NC_142411.1, read as the reverse complement.
TTTTATAGCACGACACGTGATTGGTCCACCACCTGAAATATTTTGCTGTGTCTGTGTCGAACGACCGAGACGTCAGACAAGGTGACAGTCGTATAAATAGTCGTGCATCAGCTGCCGCGTCGGACCGTGTGACTGCTGCTGTTGACATCCGTTCTCCATACAAAACAAAGGACTGCTTGTGACTGGGTGAAGGTTACGACACCAAACCATTCTAAAACTTTCTAAAAGTGTGTCAGGTTACTTATTAATTTGAGTTTTTTTTTTTTACTACGTGACAAAATCATTTCCTCCTCCCGCTACAAGGGGAAAATCGGTGTGCCGGTTGGTCCACTCACATGCTGGGATGGACCTTAGTCCCGCCCCTTTGAGTTCACTCCACTCTCCCACACATTGTCACGCCTCTTCAGCCGTCCCCACCTTGTGGGGAGTAAATCTTTATTTAGGGAACTTGGGGAAACTTTAGGGAAAATTGCAGTGTTCAAAGAATTCCAAACAACTCAGGATATCAAAAACACGCCATCTTGCTTGAGCTACCAAACACCGCATCACCAGAATACTGGCCAGGGTCTGGGGGCTGACCATTTTTTTATGAATAAGGCCCGAGGGTTGAGGCCGGAATGATTCAGAGATTGCGGCCGGAGGGCAGGGACTGACAGTCAAAAAAGGGTCACGTGCCCAGCTCTGAAAGCTACATTGTGAAAAACTACTCTCAAATTATAAACCATTGAACACCCGGCCCGCCCTTTATCTCCGCCAGTAAGCACAGTTAAAACGAGGTCAAAACGTTGGAAAATGTCTGGCAGGATGTTGAGCTCAACGGCTTTCAGTGAGCAAAAAAGTAACAGTTTTAAATTGTGTGTGTAAACAGAAAAAGTAGAAAAACAAATATGTGGGGGGGAAGTTGGTACTTTGCCAACGCAAATAGTGTGACAGAGGAGAAAATAAGTCCCAAGACCTAAATTGGAACATGCTAAGCCAATAAAAAGCTCCCATAGCAGCCACGTGGACGCGCGTTGTGTTTTCCGAGGAGGGTAAACAAGCAAAAGGCCCACTCTGGTGTGACGTCACATGGGCGCGGCCAACCACCAAGCCCGCGCCGCACCTCCGGGCGTCGACCAATCAGCAACGAGACCGGCTTCTCCCGAACGCAGATGGCCTTCGATATATAGCAGCTGATGCAACACTGGCTCCAGATAACACCACGAGCATCACAACACCCAACAGGCAGGCCACCCACCGAGCTTGTTCAGAGCAACGCTAAGGCCAGTCGGACTGCGTCAAACTGTGGTGAGTACAACTGGAATTCAAGAAGAAAGCTTTTAATTTTCTAGCAAAAATCGAATCTAATGAAGACGACTTCCGCATTGGAACGCGCGTGTCTGGGAGCTAGCTTGTTTTTTTTTTTTAACACGGCTTACCATCGACTGGAGATGCAATTTGACCTTTTTTTTATTTTTTATTTTTTTTATTATTTAAATCACATTTTTATTTGTTTTACCGCGCCCACTCCGGACAACACCGAGCTGAGCATCCAACCGCCATTTCACCACCATTTTAAACCACTTCCGGGTTGTCTACGTCAACATTTATCGCCTTTACGCTTCAAATAAAAAGCAGCAGCGCATCGCCAGCCTCCTAACATCCACCCGTGACGTGAAGTCCATCCCCGCGAGGTGGAGCTCGTTGCACAAGCCGAGATGTTGGGGGGGGGGGGGGGGGGGGGGGGGGGGGTGATCAGGTGGTGTCGGTTGCAGATGCTCCACATGCGGGGTCGGGTGCACCACGTCAGCCTCTTTCGCGCGTCATTTGAGCGGGGCTTTTATTTATACGAGCTTGTGCCCCACTAAACAGAGAGGAACACAAAGGGAGAGCGTGCGTAATGTTTTTCAAGGGAATGGCTTCGACAAAAACGCCTCCGCTTGCTGATTGGACGCCGCTGAGGCCGGGGAGCGTTGTATAAACCTCCCCCCCGCAAATTGCTTCCCTCTTTTATTCTGTGGGAGCCTCTCGGTGAGTACTTTGTCCGATTTGGGGGTGGGGGATTGTAAACGCAAGTAATGTGCAAAAATCATCAAATAAGTCTTCCAGTCATGTTAAATGTTTCTAAAAAAAATGTGATAATTATCTTTATGATATAACTCTTGAATGTAAAAAAATATGCATGGAATTGCTTGTATTAAAACGAGTTATCGTAAGAAAAAATGATCAAAGACACGGTACTGTCAACTAAGGAACGTTAGTGTAAATTAATTAATTTAAAAATTCTTGAAGTTTCCTTTCATGTGCCTTCAAAGTAAACTATACAAAAATGTCTGTAATCCCTGATAAATATTTTGCGAAATACAGGAAACTCCCTGTTAATGTGTGCATTACGACATCTATTGGATGATGTAGCACAAAATTTCCAAGATGGAAATAGGATTGTTTAGAAATCATGATACTGTGAACAAAAATAATTGAAGGGCATCCTGTGATTTTTAGTGTGTGGAAATTGGTTTAAAAAATTATGGAAAAAGACGTTTATTTGAATTTTATATTTAAAAAAATGCCCAAATTACTACTTGTGAGTGTGTGTTTATTTTTCCTTTTTTCCCCGTGACGCAGCCTCAGTATGCTCAATGTTTGCATTCTTGAAATAGGTTTTTGAGACATGGAAGTTATTCCGTGTGGAAAACATGAACACAAACGAGGCCTTTATTGACCTAAAAGATGCAGAGCCACCAAGCACCGTAGGGTGGCGGTCAAATGTGTCTTAAAAATGAGACTTTGTGGTGAAATATGTATCAACCCTCACAGGTATCAAGTATGCCCGTCATCAGAACCCTCAGCAAGGTGGCCAAGGAGGCGGCGATGTTGGGCGGCCCGGCGTGCGGCTGCCGGCCCCTGGCGGTGGCAGTACGCGGCATCAGCTTCTCGCCACGCCAAGTGACGTCCGACGCCAGCTTCCACTCGGTGTCCTTCTCCGAGACGGACCACCCCAAGGTGCTCATCACAGGTGAGTGGGCACGTTTTGTACGAGGCAAAAATACTGGAAAATTGTTACATAGGCAACAGGCGAATGGAATTTGTGGATGAATTGCATTTGAAGGCTGAAAGACATTGAATGATGTGGAAAATTAAAATAAAAAAATTGCAAGGGTTTGAATTGGTCAATAAATGCAGAAATGAGAGGATTTTAAAAAATATATTTTTTGAAATTTTGGTAGGAAAATAAATTGTGAAGATGAACATTGTGAATTTAGCACGGCTTGAAGCCGTGTTGGCTTACGTATTTTTGAAAAAAAAAATGTGAGGCTTCTTCTGGAGACACTTTTGCAGCTTGAACATCTTCGCTTCTGTCCATTGCAGGTGGCTTGGGGCAACTCGGCGTGGGGCTTGCGAAACTCTTACGGTAAGAACGGGATTTTTTTTTTTTTTAATCTTTTATTTATGTGAGTGTAATGTTTGTCTTACATGACTCCACAGGAAGCAGTTTGGAAAGAACAACGTGATTCTCTCGGACATCAGGAAGCCGTCAAGCAACGTTTTCCACAGCGGTACGTTCACTAAGCTCATTCTCCAGTTTGCAACATTATTGATTGATAGCGTTGTTGCCTAATAAGCGCTTCATTTCCTCTCACGTCAGTCAGCATGGTGACATTTTGTTCCATGTGTCCCAAAGCCCACAAGCGGGTTTGGCATATTAGGTTAATGTGTTACCAATGTCCAGTGACTAATAAGGACAACAAACTGCAGCAGTTATCAATAGCACAGAAATGCGCAACTTGCAGACTTGATTTAATTATGAAACGGTTTGGATTTCTTGGTAATGCTTCAATTTTAATTATGAAATTTCAAACATATTTCGAATATCTAAAAGATTAATACAAAGCATTTATGAATTCTTATATAGTATATATTTTTATTGCAATTCATTATTTGTCAATTTATGCATATTTAAAAAATTATATATTTTAATCTGTATATTAAATATTATCATAATTAATATAATAATTACAAAATATTTTAGTGCATCTTTATTTTTTTATTAATTTAAATAAATATCCAATCAGGTTATTATTTTTGTGATGTATTTTTTTTATGTCACTGAATCTTTTCACCCTTTTTTTTTTTTTTTTTTTTTTTAAATTATTATACGACAGCAAGGCATCCTTTGAGGCTCCAACACAATTGAAACAATCTAACAAAAATTCACCAATTTCATAATAAAAAAACAAAAAACTTTTCTTCACATATTACCCTTTGCCCCCGTCAGGCCCGTTCATCTACTCTGACATATTGGACTACAAGAACCTGCGTGAGATCGTGGTGAACAACCGCATCACATGGTTGGTCCACTACAGCGCCTTGCTCAGCGCCGTCGGCGAGGCCAACGTGGCCCTGGCCCGATCCGTCAACATCACTGGTGAGGCGGCCGCCCGCAGGTGCATGCTGGGAAAGAAAGCTTCTTTTTGTTTGAAGTTTGACTGACGGCTCGTCGTGGTCAGGTCTTCACAACATCCTGGACATCGCCGCCGAACACGGCCTGCGTCTCTTCGTCCCCAGCACCATCGGCGCCTTCGGACCCACGTCCCCGCGCAACCCCACGCCCGATCTGTGCGTGCAGAGACCCCGCACCATTTATGGCGTCTCCAAAGTCCACGCTGAACTCATGGGCGAAGTACGAGGAATGAAGGATGCCCTCGTTTTTTCGGATGAACACTTTGGTCTGTTTTAACTAACAAATTGTAAACACCCCTTACAGTACTACCACCACCGCTACGGCCTGGACTTCCGCTGTCTCCGCTACCCTGGAATCATTTCGGCTGACTCCATGCCCGGTGGCGGCACGACAGGTGAGAGATTATTTCCTGACATGTGAGCTATCGCTTTTTAACGGACGTCTATTCCCGCTGTCATACACTTATTATGGAACTGTTTATTTATAATCCCATCACACTCTATCAAGTTCCAACATTTACCCTTTCAATCATCAATCCCATTTCCATGCCGCGCTCCAGACTACGCCGTCCAGATCTTCCACGACGCCATCAAGACGGGCAAGTTTGAGTGCTTCCTGCGGCCCGACACGCGGCTGCCCATGATGTACATCGACGACTGCCTGCGCGCCACCCTGGAGGTGCTGGAGGCGCCCGCCGACACGCTCAGCATGCGCACGTACAACATCAATGCCATGAGCTTCACACCCGACGAGCTGGCGCAGGAGCTGCGCAAGCACGTGCCCGAGTTGGAGGTGTCGTACAACGTGGACCCCGTCCGGCAAGCCATCGGTAAATTTGGGACTTTTAACTCATTCGCTACCAGCCAAAGTAAAAGGAATGTACTTTTTGACGTCTATACCCGTCAATGGCACTGAGTGAGTTTAAGTAGTTTGGCCTCTAGTGGGAGTGGTGGACCAAGATCACGTTGACATGACAGAACCTGTGAGGCAGACTTGCTAATCACGACGACGACGACGCGCTTCCGCCAAAAAAGTAAAAATGTCGCTAAGCCGGCTTCTCATTCTTCCTTTGCAGCCGACTCTTGGCCGATGAACTTCGACGACTCCAACGCCAAGCGCGACTGGGCCTGGAAGCACGACTACGACCTGCCCGAGCTGGTTCAGACCATGCTCAACTTCCTCAGCAGCGACACGCGCATGGCCCACGCCAACTAGCCCCGCGACGCCTGAGTTAAGCTAACACAGCTTTTTTTTTTTTTCTTTCTTTTTTGTACATAGTGTATAGAATGACCAAAGAGGGATTGGAGTTTAGGTGACCTGTGTACATAGTTGTTCTCTCTCTTTCTCTCGGGAGTGCTGTCCTCGCTCCACGCCGAGCAGAATTGTGCTCGGTCATGCGGATGGGTGGGGAGCAGTCGGGAGGACAAAGCAAACCAGTTTTTTGTTTTCGCTGCATCACCAAGGATCGCCTGACTAGGGTTGCAAAATTGTGCCTATTTGCTAAGTGGCTAACTTTGCACCGAGGTGTAAAGGAAAAATCAAAATGGCCATTTTGACTTTAGTGGAACTTTACCCCAAATTTTGCAACCCTTTGCAAACCTACGCCTAACTCGAGTAGCTCCATGATTGTTTTAGATTTAGTGCGGATAAAAGAAGCGGTGCGCTTGGATGCACTTTAGCGACGTTTAGAATGCAAATGATGTGTGATGAGAAATTGTCTTGGAGAATTCTTCTGTTTATTCCACAATGTAATTTATTCTTTGTATTGGTATCCAGTAAACGCCCCTCTTTAATATTTGGAGCTGATTTTTTTTTGTTTTTTATATATTTTGTCTGTGGGATAATGTGGAAAGGGAACCGTGGCACGATAACGCCACCGCATGTCAACATTCTACCGGTGAGGTGATGGGTTATTTTCAGGGAAAAAAAAAAAAGTTTTATTTTTTTTTCTGCTGTCACACCATTTGCGTTGAAAATAAACACCTTTTTTTCAGCATATTTTGGACTATTTCTAATTCTTTTCCCATCTCATTTACAGTGTTACGACTGATGTTAACAAATCTGTTGCAAAATATTCACAATGACGGAAAAAAGACAAATATGTAACTTATAATTGAAATTGTCCATAATATGGAACATTTTTGACACTTGCTTCCATGTCTTTCTTTTCTTTTTTTTTTTTTTTTTTTGTTCGATTAGATGGGTCGCAAGGAACCAACATATCAAGAAAACGCAGTTACAAAATTTGGTAGCTCTTCAAACCATAAATTGTTCTTTTTAGTCTCGTGTCAGCCCGACTTTTCATCCCGTCTATACATGCAAATGGCTGCCTTAAGCATTTTCCAAAAACAGGCGAGAACTTGTTTGACCAAGTTTAGCATGTGGCGCTATTTTGATTTTGTGGCAGGCAGGCAGCCGTCTTGTGGTATCTTGCGTAATTCCTGGAGGCTTTCCCTGCATGGACGCTTGTGTGTACTACATGCATTGCAGCACGTGTGAAGTGACGAGGAACACGCAACCCACAGATGCGGAGAAAATGTGGGCGTGACCACGACAATAGTTGAAAGTGAAATGAGTTCAAAGTAACGCTGTTCGAGGACACTTGGAAAAAGAAGTTCAACGCTTGCTTGAGTACACAAGAAATGGCAAAGTTGAAAAAGAATGAAAAAGTGTCAAATGCAACAAGTTATAATGATTTTTTTTTATGTCTGTAAAAGTTTAAATGGCAAGAAATTAAAAAAAGAAAATATCTTTACATTTTCACCCAAAAGGAAAACAGGAATTACCTTAAAAAAAATAAAGTGCTTTTTCTTTTTTTTTTTTAACAATTAATTAACCACTGTTGCGACTGTTTGTCAAAATGACCGCTGTGATAAATTCAACTTGAACCACATGGCCAAAACAACGAGGCAAGCGACAACGAGTTGCAGATGCATGACGTGCGGCGAGTGGAATCGTTCGACGTGGCTTGGTTTCTCGGTGTCAAGTCGCCTGCGGGTGGAGGGGGTGTTTTGATGGAGAAGAAACTCCATGATCCCGAACGGGTTGTCACAAATACCGTGATCTTCCCGCCATTGGAACATTTTATATTTGTGATTATGACAAAATGTTATTGTTTGGAGTTTCATACATATTCTAACTTTTTTTACGTTTAAAAAAATATATTTTTATATAGTTAAAAAAATTATATATATATATATATATATATATATATTATTTATTTATTTATTTATTTATATGGGGCCGAGTTTGATGAGAAGTCCAGATTTCGAGTTTGCCCTAAATCGTGCCAGAAATCAGATATGCTTTGGTTAAACATTTTAATATTTCAATATACAGCAGACTCCCACATATTGTGGGTCAAGATTCGTAAATTTAACTTTGTGGATATTTCACATAAATCTCACTGTGCATTCTAAAACCCAAAATGCATTTGACTCGACTTCTGCATATGTCCGAAAACACAAGACGTTTCTTGTCGGTTTCCGAGAAAGGACGCAAAGGCGGGTTTGGTGGGCGGCGGTTGTGGCGGGCTTGCTTGTCAAACAGCAACAAAAGCCACCCCGGCGCGGCGGCGAATCGGGGGAGTCCTTCCCTTTCAAGCCTCTTATGTAACCCGCAGGCTTGCCTCTTGTCAGCCAATGGGAGCGCTCCCATTGCTTGGGGGGGGGGGGGGGGGGGTAAGAAGATTCCCACTGTGTGCCGAAGCTTACGTGCAAGCAGACGGAGGGGGGGGGGTTAAGGACGAGACGCGAGGGGGAAGTGGGCCAAGAGCTCCATAACATTGAGTGCCTTGGACCTGTTGTCATGGCGACGGAGGCACACGCCATTGCCATCCCCCAAAGCGTCTGCATATGAAAGCAGACTGCATGTTACGTAGAGATAATTACAACTCTGGATTGTTTGGTAGCGAACATTTAAATTAGTTTTATGGCCTTCCACCAAAGATATCAGCACAATACCTCTTATTTTATATTTAAAAAAATTATAAAAATAAACAAAATGTCACTTTGGTTCACTCACTGTCTGTAGAAATATATTTCCAGTTCCTGCCGCTGCAATTTTGAAGGTAAGCTTGCTAACAGTGCTAGCTTACTCAGAAAATGCTACAAATATCTGTAAAATCTTCAAAAGAAGAAAAACGAGGCCAGTGGTCCAGAAGAAGGCATGAAAAAAATCAGTCTTTACGTCACGACCTGGCCTGATCACTTGTACAGCTTTTGGAATGGAATCCAACCGCATTCCAGCGCAAGTACAATACAATACAAGAAGTTCTGAAGGTACGAACAAACATGCGCGCTTGTGACTGAAGCAAGATTCCTCATCATTAAAACAGCACAATGAAGTAACTTTAATCGCCCTTTCTCACTGATCCACTGCCAAGCGTTGTGCAACATTTTTAATATGTATACATTTTATTTCATGAACCCATGACTGAGATGGTATGCTAAAAAAAATCACTTCTCAGCCACATTGTTTGTTTGCTATGGTGGGAAATTAATGGATATAATCAACATTGACTGCAAGAATCAAATCTTCCATTTTAAAGACAAATGCATTAAAGGGTTGCTCCCTCTAAAGGGATACTAGTACGCCAACATTTGCAAATTTGCTGAATTTTGTTTCTAGTACAGAGTGTCATTAAGGATATTGGGAAAAAAATGCTCAAATTGCATTGTGTTCCTTACACAATGTGGCTTTAATCCCATCATCCAGACCCTTTAAAAACAGATCTGGGGTCAATTTGTCGCTCACATAATATGCAGTCTGAACCGCCCCCGCAACAGTTGTTTCTGACACGGGAACGGCGCAGAAAGTGTAATCCGACCGCAGGTAAATCTCTCCAAAGTGGGTTAATACCTCATTCCTCTTTATAGGTGTACTAATAAGAGAAGCGCGAAAGTGTTTTTGCTCCACTGACGTGTCTTTCCCGCTGTCATAACAATCGGCCTCTTTCAGGGCAGCCGACGTCTCATCTGTCATAATTTATGCAGAATCTCACCGTAAAACTTGAACCATCCTGGCCTTGAAATGTCAACACTGTTATCAGTTTTTGGCCTCCATGCTTCTTGGTACAGATGCTTCCCAGTGTTTTCGTTACATAGTGAGAAACTCAAGGGTGCAGTTTGTTTTGATCTATTCAGACATTATTTTGACTCCCAAGCCAACAGAATGAAACAAAATGATATGTCTGTCTAAAGTGCGCTCCCACGGATGAGCCTTGAACTGGCCTTGTAAATCTATGCTTAGAAATCATAACCTTTGCTGCCAAAACGTCTCCTTGTAAATAGTCAGTTCCATAAAGAGGGCACAAGAATATTACCCAGGAATCCTGCTGGACCACTGCGAGCCAAGGGAGTTGACGCTTGGAGGCAGAACAAGATGCCACATTTAAGTTCCACTTGTAAACTGTCAAAGTAAGCAAGTCATAAATGAATAAACCGTTGCAAAATTATAAAACACTGAGCAGAGTTGTTGTTTTTTGTGTTTTCTTTTTCTTATGACCCCCTCAAAAAACTGCAAAGAGTTTTCAGGGTCATTGAACTATAATGTAGCCATGCGTTTCTCTTTTCTAGGGATACAGCGCCCTCTGCTGGTTGTTTCAATAAAACAACATAAAACCACGTTCATACATTTAAAAACTAATCGAGTTCAAATACCTACAAAACATGAATGGCCATACACTCCGCGCGAAAAACACAACAATATTGCGAATATTATTTCAAACAGGCAAACAACAGGGCGCCGCATTATTCTCATCAGGCAGCTTGTGAGACTCCTACTCCAGTAGCCGCCACAGGACCCTCGAGATGTCCATGCTCGCCGAACGTAAGAAACTATATTCTTTGAATGCGCTATTTTCATGAATATGTGACATTTTTTCTTTCCCTTAAAAGGTGTATACGGTCGTGTCAAAACTTAATATTAATACATAAATAGTGTCTTTCTGTCGACAAAGCCCTAATAAGTTCCAAAAGCTAACATTAGCTCTTAGCATGTCTGTCAAGGTGGGCACGTGTGTTGTCATCTGAAGTCGTCTGTCCTCGTTGAAAATTGTTATATAATACCTGATTCTTCTTACGACGATACAACGTGATATTAGCTGATTTGTTACTCAGCTCTACTTCATTGTTACCAGCTGATATTATAAATAAGGCGTAATGATAAGACCTCAACGCTTGCACTATAATAAAGTCGAAGTACAGACTCGGAAATCTGTGAAATATGGAATGCACATGTAAAATATGCATTTTTACAATAGACGTTTTGATTGCGACAAAAACGACTTGCCTGCTCACCAAAACATTTGAACTCCCCCCCCCCTCTGATGAAGTAATAACTTGAGTAGAAACTGTAAAATAAATAGAAATATAACAAATAAAATAAAAATAAAGGTATTTAATTCCTCTTGGAAAAATGCTCCTATGTTGTTCAGCCCGCAGAAAACAGAAGTGGTCGGTGGACCCGCGGAACAGTGCCTGGAGCAATGACGAGTCCAAGTTTGGACAGAAGATGCTGGAGCGCATGGGCTGGTCCAAGGGCAAGGTGCGTGTCCTCACTAAAGATGTCACTTGGGCTTTAGTGTTAGGACTCATCGTGGCACTATGTATTTGAAAAAGTTCAGTGAAGAACTAAATTCATTGTACATTTTTTTACAGCATGCAATAAATAATTGATGTATATTCAGATATGCTCCACTTGACCAAAAAACAGAGTGAAAGTAGCAGTTTGTATTATGCTGTATGTCGCTCAAAGCAGTACGTAGACGGAGTTTGAAAAATGTAATTGGGTTCTTGTTGAACCTGCAGTTTAAACCCAATCCGAAAGAATTAAATATGTTTGTAAATGTATCGTGAGTTGTCTTGACTCTCCCCCAACCTGCATGTTTAGGGCCTCGGCAGAAGTGAGCAAGGAGCCATTGACCATATCAAGGTAAAAGTGAAAAACAACAGCTGCGGCCTCGGAGCCACTACCAGCCACGAGGTGAGCGCATTTTGCACTTGAGCACTTGCCCTTTGCTTTCATGAGAACACGGTGAACATTCGTTTGTGTTCCCTTCCTGAAAACCAATCATTCATGCAAGTTGTCTTGTACTATCTTTGTGTGCATTGCTGAACCAATTCAAATTGCACTTTCCACTTCAAATGTATGACATTCATTTAATGCATGGCACTTTTGTCTTCAGGACAACTGGATCGCACACCAGGATGATTTCAATGTCCTCCTTGCGCAGCTCAATAACTGTCACGGCCGAAACAACACTGGTAATAAGACACTATTTAAAAAAAAATAATAAATGTTTTTTTTTGTGTTGTAAGCCAAAATTCGAGTTGGCATGCTTTTAGATACTAGTGATAAGTTATTAAAGTTATTTCTTTACATTCTGATTTTGTGATTGAATCTTAACCCTTTACCTTTTTGGGACACTAGAGGGTGCTGCAGTACAAAATATGGCACTTGTAGAGCACTGTTACTCGGCACTGGCGTAACACTTAATTTTGATGTCCCCCCCCCCCCCCCCTTCCCTCCCCTTATGCATACCCAGCAGAAACTCAGCCAGAGGAGCAGAAAGGCTTCAGCCTGGAAGAGAAATCCAAGACGTCCAAAAAGCGAGTCCATTATATGAAATTTGCTAAAGGTGCGTGACCTTTTATAGCAGTTTTGACCGAAAGGTTATCTTAAAGTAGAAGTGAAGCCAATTTTTATCCCTTGTATGATTCAAATCCCCCTGTGATGATAAGTTCCCAATAAAAGGAGCCAATGTGTTTTTTTTTCCCTGTTTAAATGTTAAAATACCTCTCCCGCACATTAACAAAATTATTAAAACCCACTTTTGAAACGTATCTGCGATATGGTACAACCGAGATAGATGAGGCCCAATATAACAAGGGATGGCTTTTGGCTACACTTCACACTGATTGCTAACTCATTTTCTTTATTATAAATGTTAAACTTTGATGCCATCCGCTCTCTTGGCTCACGGCTCAGACTCTCATCAAGACTCCGTCAGCCCGTGCGAGGTCACTCGGCCCGGTCACTGCCAGGGGAGGTTTTTTTTTATTTTTTTTTTTCTTGCATGTCAGGAAGTTTTGCCAGACAAGGCCGACACAGTGATAGGCACAAGGAGGAACTTGATGTTAGGGATGACTGGAGCGCAAAATGAGTAAGCGCCAGGTCATATTTCATCACAAAGCCACTTAACGTTTGCGCATAGTTGCGAGATGAAGGGCTGACTGAGGTCCAGTTTGTTTCAAGGAGAAAATATGTTAGAAATCATTTCACGTTAATGATGCAAATGACATTTAGCCTGCCATGAACTGCGTCATCCTTTTTTTTTTTTTTTTTTTTTTCCCCTTGCTTGCAACACACATTCTACTACCTACCAAGCGTCTAAGCTTGTCCGACGTCCATCATGGTGGCGTTTCTCGCCCACATAACATCACGGTTCACCGCCTGCTCTTTATCACTACTCAAAAGCTGTGCTGAGCTTTAATCCAAAGTGATGCGATTCAATTAAATTTTTTTCTGTTTTTTGATTGGTTGCCTTTTCAAGATTTTTTTTTTTTTTTGTCGGGATACCTCCTCAAAATGGCCAGCTCACTATGCAGGGTCACGATACCGAAGCAAAGTCTTTTTATTTCTGTTGGCAACGGCCGCAAAATCCTCGGCCCGTTTGACATTTGTTAAAGTCATTCATCAGCGGTGATTTTCACGGCAGCCGGTAAACATCTGGATGTGGAACATCTCCACGTCATTCGGCAGCCTCTTCCTGCTTCCTGTTTGGGGCATCTGGCGCGTCCATTTATGTGGACGTAGCAGATGACCCCAGCTGATTAAAAGCGGATTGTGTCCGCTGCATGTCGGCTACCTGCGCGAGGGTCCGACCAGAATTGATGTTATATTTTCTGGATGAAATCATGAAGCCTCCATCCTTGTCTCTCCCTAAAATAGCTCGCGTGACCACTGCCTAAAGCGATGGCTTTCTCATGAGTTTTGAACGGTGATGAATGTGTCCGTCTACTTTGTGTTGATTTGTTTCATTGTCTTTGCCCCGGGACACATTTGTACCTCCCGCCCCCAAGCTGTCATCAGTGTGATGCCCCCCGGGGACTTTTCAAAGTAATCCATTGGCGGGAGACCGTCTTCAGCAGCTGTTGGGGACCATCAAGAAAAAAAAAAAAAAAGGAAGCACCTGACTTGATGGCAGATGTCAGAGTTTTGTCTTCCGTGGCGGGGACGGAAGGCTCATGATGGGAAATTTAGCTTGCATGCGTTCTCAAGATTCGGGTTTTTGATGGATGGCGCATTTTACCGTTTTGCCAAGCCACGGATTGTCGGGCAAACTGGGAGACGCTCACTCCTCTGGTTTGTCCTTCTTCCTTGATCAGAAATGTGGGGATGTCGTTTTTTAAAAATATTTCTTTCCCGTCCTCACGCAAGTTGACAGACTTGATTTTCGTGCGATGCTTCTCGAGGGTTGCCCTGCCCGGCACAAAAACAAATTAACACCTTCACGTGTTAAGTAATTATTTTAATTTGTCAACTGGCTTTTTTTTTTTTTTTTTTTTTTTTTTTTTTTGACGTCGATGTTGGATCAACTACGGGAATCCGGTGTTGCATCAATGTCTTTAAAAGTGGCCGTGCCTTCTTTGAACGGTGGCCTCTCCGTCACCTCGCCCCACCCCGGAGCCGTTGCCAAGTTCAGAAGCGCGAAAAGATTTACGGTCGCTGAGCTCGTTACGGGAGGTCGGCGGAGTTAAGTGCGGCTCGCCGTAACTTCTGTGCACCGCTAAAGTCATAATTACCTCTGCCAGAGAGATTGTTTTGCGAGTCGGCCACTCGTCCGTGGGGTTATGCCAAAAAAATCGACTTAACCTATTTACACGTTTCTAGAGGAGGGAAGGGGGGGGGGGGGGGCTTTCGACGCTGACCTTCTTAAAATAGCTTTTTTTTTTTTTTTTTTTTTTTTTTAATTTTTCAAATTTCAAGTACACTTGCATAAAGTTGAAATGAGGATGGAGGAAATATGTAAAAAAAAAAATAATACTATTGAGGATTTTAACTTCTTGCGGTTTGGAGCTATGACTTGACGCTACTGGCAGGATATGTTAGCATTCACGTGATCTGTGATGAGTGAATATTTACTGGACACGAGGTGAAAATGCCAAAAGTTATCAGAGAAGCCTCCATTCGTCTCGGTGGCCGCCTCCCACTTTTACTTTTTTTTTTTTTAAATCGACTTCCTGTTGGCGCTTGCACACTCTTTCTATGAGATTGATGGCGTTTGTTTGCGGTGGTTTTGTGTGTGTGTGTGTGTTTGGGCTAGGGGGGGCTGACTCAAATCTCTGCTGCTTAGTGGCGGGCCTGCAGCGTAACCCACTTTTAATTGCCACCTCCATCCGTCACCTGTCACGGCTGCCGGTTGCCCGGTTCGGTGTCCTTCCTTGTTTTCTTCCGAGCTTCTGTGTGTCTTGTGTATCGTTGTGTAATCCCCTCTTTTATAAGATTTTTTTTTTTTTTTTTTAGAAGTAACTCTTGTAGGACCGTTGTTGATCTTCAAGTCAGGTCAGACTACTTATCCGAAGCCCCGGCAACCAAACGTCTTGAATTACACGCTCCTATTAAAACCCTCTGTCACCTTTTGAATGCGAAAAAAGCACGAGTGCGCTTTTTATCACGGCATAATTTGCACTTTCACCTGCCAGCCAGCCATTTTTTTTTTTTGACCGCGTCTTCCTCTCCTAAACCTCCCGACAGGTCACGCCGGACCCGTTTTGACCAACGCGTCCCCCTCCTTCCTCCCAGCCTTTTTATTTATTTATTTGTTTTTTTACCTCGCTTTCTTGGTATAGCTTCTCAAGCTCTCGCCTGTGCTCGCCGACTTCCAAAAGCCAAAGGGTGTGCGGGGAGATAGAGCTGGTAGGGCAATAAATAACCAAATGTTATCAGAGGCGCGCTGAAGGAAGAGGATGCAGCTGTACGAACAGGACCCGGGGCCCGAGACGGACGAGTGTGTGCGCTCCACGAGTCTTTGAGGCCCGGGCCCCGAGAGTGGTGGGAGTCTGGGGGGCGTGGCCCCAGGTTTATTTTTCTTTGCTGTTTTATCCCCGGAGACAGAAGCAAAGCGCCTTTCTTCAAGTTTGAGGCGACACCCCCCCAATGTACACTCACTTAAGATGTCTGCATTTTTATAATTCCACGTTGGCGACGTCCTTCCGCACTTCACATGCTCGTAAACGGCATATGTAGTGCTTATTAGCCACGGGGGACGTATCACTTCAGTTCCGCCCTCCCCCCCCCCATACTTGCGTTATTAGCTTTCTTATGTCTTTATTTTTTCACATAACACTTTATTCCCTCTGTGGTTTAAAAAAAAATAATAATCTGTCCTTTTGTTTGTCAGTCCCTGCGAAGTTGAAAGGTCATGGCAGGCACAGCAAATGTTTTCTTGATTTAAGTAAGTAAGTGCATTTTGTTCTTCCAGGGAAGGACCTCTCCTCCCGAAGTGCAACGGACCTCAATTGTATCTTTGGAAAGAGAGCAAAGTCTGCCACAGATCCGGAGCAGGTATGACACGCATGTGCGTTTAATTGCGAAGTGCCGTTGCGCTGAACCCAAATGAGCCGTCTCGCATTGTTCGGCGACTACTTTTCATGAGCGGTCAGGATTCCGATTTTATTCGTCAACCTGACACGTTGGTGCACCGTTAAGTCAAAGAGTGAGTGTACCGCATTGAAGTCTCCGATCTTTATCGACACAAAATGGCGGCTCTTTTGCCACCTGGCCACAACTTGAAGTGCAGTGGTGGCGGTAGTAAATACTCGTGATGGGATTAGCCTGGTCACAGCGTGCAGCTTTTAACGTCGCCGGCAGCGGGCCGCTGATGGGTGGCCGGAGCGCCCAAAATCCACTTAAAGGATTTTGCACTCTGAACCGCCAACACGCCACCTGGCCGTCCACCATCCGCCGTCACACTCGTGTCTTCGAGGCCTCTCCTCAGGTGCGACTTTATTAAAGTCTGATGAAAATTGTCTAGTTCTGCAAAATAAAAAATGCTTGCAGAACAGTTTGTCTGCTGTGGGCAGTTTTGGAAGTTTCATTCTAAGAAACTCATCAAGCAGACGAAATAAACCCTTGACCGTTTCCTAACGAACATCGCTATTAGATTTCATTTGGATTATTTTTTTTTTAATTATTCGACATGGTGAATTATTATTTTTTTTTTGGGTAGATTTTTATAATATTAGTACAAACAAAACAAAATAAACTTCCTTCAAGTAAATTGATAACGAGCTTTAATTTTGACCAAAATGTAATGCACTCTCCCTTCAAAAATTCTTCAGAAAAAAAATAAATAAATAAGGCAACCGACGATAAACCACATGACAGGTTGATGAGATGTCGAAGGATGCACGAGAACCATGACGTTTAAAAAAAAAATAAAAAATCCCGCTGGCTTTGTTTGTTATCGCCAACATTTGTCTTGACGAAATTGGCGTTGTAAAACCCCTAAATGTGGTTTTGCGGGAGAAAAAAACCAAAACAAAACAGACAAAACCCTTGCAGGTGTCTTGCCGGCGCATCACAATGGCCGCTGCTCCCCGGCTGATTTCCATTGGAAACACACGACGGCGTTCGCTCCCTAATCGCTTGGTTATGGCTTGTTATTTTTCAGCCAGGGGGGACGGCATTGACCGTATTGAGAAAAAAAAAGAAAATCACCACAATTACAATGGCATCCCGCGTGGCCTTGTGTCTGAGCCTGGCAGTGCCTGCGCTACACGAGGAGATGCACGACCCGCTCGTGTATTTACAAAATTGAAAATACTTTTCCAATCGCCGTACGCTCGCGTTATCGCCTGGCTGCATCCAGACGAGGTGAGGCCAGGAGACACCGACCGAATCTGGGTCGGCTTCTCGGCATCCCCCCGACCGACCGACCCCACCTCGCCACCCGCGGACGCCCCCCTCATGAATCTTCAAGCGCTTCACCCCGCCGCCCACTGCTGTCCCACCGCAGCCCCCTGTCCACTCGCCCACTGCTGGGCGCTTTTCCTTCCTTTGCAGTGATGTGCTTCCTGCTCGACTCTTATCGCTGCTCGCAACGCTCCCCCCTGAAGCACACACACGCAAACACACCCCCACACACACACACACACATACACACGCCTCTGTTCATCAAAGGAAAGACGGACTGGACTAGCCACAACATTAGGTACACCTGCAAAACTCTGCCTTTATAATGACGTCAGTGCTCAATTTTGATGACTGTTTAGCGCGGCGGATACGTTCCAGGCTCATCCACGATTGGTTAAATTTAAGAGTGATTGGTTAAAAAAAATGCTTGATATTTTATTGTTTTGCAATTTTGATATTTTCGCAAAAAACACGAAGTCGCGCATGATTGCCTTCATGGGCCACATGAAATTATGTGGCGGGCCGGATCCGGCCCCCGGGCCTCGCCTTTGACACCTGTGATTTAGGAAAACCGTATATAAAGAAATAAAATATTTCAAAACATGTAGTAATAATAATGCAGATGATTTATTAAAATTGATCTGTAATAAAACAGCAAAAAGTAAAAAGATTTTTCATGATTTTGGGGTGGGCGGTGGCCCCACCACAATTTTTCCTCCGGCTTTGCCACCCTGTGCAAACAAACGACAAAATGTTTTCTTACACTCCATAACTTTCAATGGTGATGATGACCATGAATTCCCAATAAAGAACCCAAACTTGCAAAAATTCTGTTCCAGCCCTGATGTCATCGTTACACTCGTGGTTACCTTTTTTTTTTTTTTTTTCGTAAAAATGTATTCCGTGATATGTGGATGTCTTCCACTTTCCTTCGTGTAGCAAATGTCCGACATCATTTACAGTCCCTGACCAGTCAGGCCGCTGGTGAAGCATCTGTCCATCTGCACCGCTGCGCTATCCATCACCCGTCCCACGCACTCACACCTCCCCCTCCCGCCTCCTCTTGTCTCCCCCCCTCAATACAATTACTCACCGCGTGACAAACGACAGGCCGGCGAGGTTTCAAAAACGAGGCGGCCACTTTTTAAATGAAGGCGCTCTGGCAGTCTCCCCCCCCGCGCTTATCGGCAGCCCCCCGGCCGTCCCGCGGCCCTCCGCCGGCCCACCTCGACCTCCTCGGGGGGTTTCGTTAGAGGAGCCGCTCGGAGGCTGCGGCCCGGCTTGATTTATCTCCCCGGCACCTCTTGCCCGGTCCGCTCAGCCCGGCGGAAAAAGCCGACGAGGCTCCGACGGGCCCCCGGCTGGAAAGCCCGGCATTAGCTGAAATAAACCACTCTGCCGCCCGGTGAAAAATGTCCTCTGATTGGCTAATTAATCAGTCAAAGGGGAGCATGGCGGCTGGTGACTTGAGGGACCCAAGCGGGCGAGCGCAGAGGGCCTGCTGATAAATAGACTCCCCGCCGCTTCATACATCAGCAAAAGTTAGTCATTTTTTAAAAGCGCCAGCTCAGTTGAAAGGTGGAAACAAGCCACGCTTTTATTTGCCCGACTACACATTCGTATCCGTCTGTGATGACAATTCTCATTCCAGCTAAAATTTGACTTAAAATACAGGATTTTTTTTTCTTCAAATAATGTCCTTCTGATTCAAATTCTGTTTATATTGTATTTGTATTTTTTTCTCATTTTTTTTAATTTTTCATTTATTTTTAGCTGACTTCATTTTAATTTTCCATTGGAAATTAATAATTTTTTAGTACCTTGTTTTTTTGTTTTTTAAAAAAAAATGTTTTTATTTTTTTTTGTACTCACGAGATAAAGCCAAGAATGTTACAAAGACTTGTTGCTAAATTTACCAACCAAACAATAATTGTGTCAGGTGCCCAGATTGCCGCAGAAATCAGTTCCTGACTTTTGCCACTCTTCTCAAGCGCTTCAAAGACGATTTGGCACGGGCCCTGTTTTGAGTCAGATGCTCAGCGCGCCGCCCGACCCTCTCGGGGTCAGCGTGACCCTCCCCCACACTCTCCCCCACCCGACGGCCTCTCCCACTCCCGTGACTGCTGGGTCGCAAAGGGCTGAGGGGGGCACCTGTTGCGAGGGTCCGCTGCCCACGCGTCAACGTCGGCTAGCTTTCGGGGTCTTCCACTGGCGATGACTCATTCGGAAATGTTGTCTTCAAACGTTTTAAGCTCGACTTACTATAGTTTGTCATTTTGGCCCTCATTCAAGTGAGCTTTTCTGCGTTGAATATATATATATATATATATATATATATTTTTTTTTTTGTAATCAAAAAGAACATTTTGAGAGTCTTGTCAAGTCACGATAAAAGAATTATGTCATCACTTTAAGTAAAATTTACGTTTTTTTTTTTTTTTTTTTACAAAAATGTTTTCAAGGCAAAAAAAAAATTGCATGCATGTTATTTTATTTTTTGGGACCGCTTTGGTATGCTTCAATATTATTGTTACTTAAAAAACTGGGAAGAATTTAGACAAAAGTTTTTTTTATTGGATTGGATTTATGTCGTTTGACTAATCACAGAAATTTAGAACTTGTAAATAATTAATTTCAACCATCTTGTCTGCTCAATGGAGAGTTTGTATCACCAAAAACTAAAACCTGAAAATTTGCACAAAAATTTTTTTTGCAGTGCTGCGTTCCGTTATGCACCACTTAGTGCCCCCCAAAAAATGGAGGCGGAACTACTGAAACTTGTAAATTATAAATTACCGCAATTTGGCTGCTGACCTAATTTTAACTGACACATAGCTATCAATTAAATCATAAAACATTGCTCTTTTTTTTATTTATATATTTGTAAAAATCTCATCGCTCCTCCCGTGTTGGAAGTTCTGCGTGGTTAAATGCATCAGCACCAAGGCAGTTCCACGGTCCGCTGCTCTCGAGCAGGGCGTCATGCTTAAAAGTCCACCACTCGAATTCGCTCTCAGATAACATCTAATTGAAGGCTTAACCTTTTGTGCCGAATCACCCGGAGCACCGCAACAATCTCAACACGACGCTCCCCACCGCCAGTCCGTACATGCGCCTCGCGTTTAGCGCTTACCTTCCTGCCAGCGCCTTTTCGGCTTCTCCCTCGGCAGGCCGTGCCAGCTCGCTGACACTTACAGATTAGTGTTGCTGTGGGGGGAAAAAAAACAAAACAAAAAAAAAACATGGTTTCTGTGTCTTAGTTAAGCTGGGGCCAGGCTAATTAGTGTCTGCTGAAGCTAACTGGCCAGAGACTCCCAGACCTCGGCTTTAATCACAGACTTGAATAAATCACGGCCGAGCGCCGCCGTCCCCGCTTTTCGCCAAGCGTTTGCGACGGCGAGCGAAAATGAGGCGGACGCGCCCGCATGCATAATGCCGTCGTCATTTGCTTCGCTTGTGATAAACGCTCTCTTATTTCGAAAGCCATTTATTTTGTCGGAAAACACGCTCGCGCTTTTAGCGCGTTACGTCCCGTGTACTTTGCGGGAATATCCAGAGTGACGGGAACGTTGCAGTGACGTTATTGATGGCGACGTGGTCAAAGGTTGTTTTATTTACTCGGAGTAAGAACGAAATCCACCTGTTTTTTTTTTATTTTTTATTCTTTCCGCCCACATCAAGCGCATGAAGGATGGGGCTACTGGACCTTGGCGCTCATCAGGGACAGACAGCTGGCTAATCAAGGCCTGATCCATACACCTCGAGTATCGCCAAATTTATTATTGTGGCAGGACAATGAGGGCACCTCGGCGCAATTAGCCACCTAAGCAATATTGGCTGCGAATTATCGAAAAGGGAAAAACAGGAAGTATTGCAAAAGTAGCTTTTTTTATTTTTGCGGCGATGTGCCTTATAATTGACCTACATTCCCCTTCTCAGCGAACAGAAAATGAACCGAGCGCATCCAAAAAAAAAAAAAATGAGATTCAAATTTGAGCTTTATTGGCATTTTGCACTTTGATATTTGCCTCATCAAATAGAATTTAAAAAGTGTCATTGATATTTGTCGTGGATGGAGCAGGAAGAAAAATGTCCTAAAAAAAGTCTGTTCATTCAAATTAAAGTTGTAGCTCGTTACCGTGCAGCGTACGCTCAACACTAACGTTCGCTTGTAATATTTTCTGTTCAAGATATTTAAAAAAAAAAACCATCACAGGTGAAATTGCTCAAAGAAGTTGAAAACGAACAACAATGAGCACGTCAATTGCAGACGCGGCGTTCGGGCGGCCCACGAGTCACCTCAACATACTACGCATGCAAATTCCAATTGACGGATATAAACGTCAACGGCACTGAATGACTTCATAATAGTGACGTTGTCTATTAAGACATTTCCGATGTCGCGATGTTGTCGGGAAAGGTTTGACTCTACGGATCGTAAACGTTATCCAGCGGCAGCCAAACCGACCCTCATCTGGCCCGCTCGCCGCCTCCTTGAATGCTCTTGGCACGCACGCCGACTGGCTTACCGTCGGCTTCATTAGCTGCGAGAGATAAAACTGGATGGTCTTGTCGGAGGCGGCCTGTTGAATGCCTTCCCGCCCGCTCTCCTTTTCTCATGGACCCTCCACGGGCCCTCCGTGTGTTCCCCTCCCACCGCCCCCACCTGGGGAGAGCGCGGCGCAGGAAGGGCCGATAGCGAGCCAGGCCGCTCCTCTGCCGAAGGAGCCTTATCTCTGGGCTGCACACGGTGCGCAGAACGCATCCTTTTCCTGGGGTTCAGGGCCGGGAAGGAGGAGGAGGAGGAGGAGGAGGAGGAGGATGGCGCTTTGACATAGGTACTTTCTCGAAACCTTTCCGATCCTCACCCGAAATGCGGACCAACCTGCGAATGCTTTTTGCTCAAGTCAAGTCGACGCACCTGCTGCCGAAATCAGCAAGATTGAGAGATTGTAAAAAAAAAAAATTTCATTTTACGCCTCACTCATTTTTTATTATCATTAAAACACACGTGATCGCATTTAAAAATATTTTTCAAAAGTATTCCTTGGCGCCTTAATGCTTTCGCCGGCTATAAGCAGCAGCAACTCTTTTTCTTAAAAAATAAATAAATAAAAAATACAAGTCACACCAGGCTATAAGCCGCAGTTTTCTATGTTGGAAAAAAAATAGTTGTTTAGAGGAGAAAAAAAAAATCGAGATTTATTTAACATATTTTCCGAACTATAGAGCGCCCCCTAGTGGTGAAAGAAAAATCCACAAAAAAAAGCTCCACCGTTGTATTAGCCACATGGATCAAAATCTAGGAAAAAAGTAGCGGCATATAGCACGGAAAATATGGTAGCAGAAATGTTACGGTAATTATAAACCTTCAAACAGCTGCTACTTTATCACATACAAAATACCGAGAGGTAATTAGGCGACAGACTTCGGTGGCGAATATTGAGTAATCGGAAGGGTTTATCAACGTTTTTATTTTACGTTGTCCCATATATCTGCCAATAGATCTGCTAATATATAGGTTGTCTGCGTATTTTTTTTAATTTTATTATTATTTTTTTTAAGTCCCACTATCAATGTTGGCATCAGTATACAAAAATGTCACATCAGTTGTGCTCTAATTTAGAGGAGTTATTTACCCTTTAAAATACTTTCATGAGCGGGAAAAACAGATCAGATTTTTTTTTTCGTTGCTAGCAAAAGTCTTGCCTGTTAATTACGGGTTACAGGAAACCAGTAGACCTGGTCAAAGGAGGAAACAAGATCCTCAAACAGTCACATAAGCGACGTGTTTCCTAGTGACTTGTTGCCGTCAACACTCTGTCGGGTTGCCAAGAGTGCTGACTGCAAACGTTGGTGGCGCTCCAAATACCCAGCGCAGCACTTCCCCCCCGGTGCGTCTTTTTAATGGAGCTCCCCAGGCAGCCGGCGAGGACCACATACCAAGTTGGGAGCCACTTTTCACCTGATGGAGATGTTTCTCGGCCACTCGCCTCTCCTTTGTGCCGGCTCCTTCGCCCTCGCGGCTTCCTCACTCACGCTCGCCCGCTCACTCTGGAGCAGGAGTAATTTCACAGGCACTTGTAAAGTGGCCCCCAGCCACCCCCCCCCCCCCTCCCTAAAAAATCCCGTTAACACGTTGTTTGGCGCTGTCAGCTCGCTTTCCGCGGCCATTGTGCGAGTATAGATTTTTCTCACTAGTTGGGAAACTTTTGCTTAATGGCTGAAGAAGTCCGAAGGTTTTCTCTGGTCAGGCTCTGGAAAACTTTGATTTCTCGCTTCCTTTATTTATTTATTTATTTATTTTAATTTATTTATTTATATATTTAATATTTTTCCACTTCAATAACTCAATTGTCAGATTTGTATTTATTTTTTCAAAACACCTCCTCGATCAATATATCTGCACATCAAACAATGGTTCGTCCCTTATGGAGACGTATTGGCCATCAGCTTTCAGTGTGTTTTAATTTATAGCTTGGAGGCTTTCGTTTAAGTCCCTCGTGGCCCTTTGACTTTGTCGTTTATTTCCGTCCATGGCAACTCACTACACATCACATACATACACGTACAAAAATGTGTTCAAAAATCATATAAAAAGTTTTTAAGGGCCGTGGCCTAGCAGCTTGTCCGTCCTAATCTGCGTTTGAGAGTAGCCTCATAGTAGCGTAAAAGAAAGACAAAGGCTGAAAGGTCAAACGGCCGGGGTGATTGGACGCCACGTGATGTTTTTTCAATTTCTCTCGAAAAGGCCGCCCGAGGTAAGTGGCCTCGGCGGCCGCATTGTTTTACGCGATCCTCAGGAGGAAGTGGCGTATTCTTCCGCGCAAATCATTATGCATTGAGTAGGCCATTAGGAAAATGGAGACAAATGGGTCACGAGCGCGAGGTGACAAATGGACCTGCCGGTGATGAAGTCGGCCAGGTTTCATGGAGACCGTCGTTGCCCCGAGCGTCGGAGAGCTTTTTTGTGGTCGGGCTCGGACCTTCTTATATTAATTGTCGTCGAGGACGTTATCAGGCCGACAATATTGCAAAACGTCGTGAGTTATTTTAGGCAGTCCGCAACACACGCTCAAAAGGAGTTTCTGTAAATTGTCGTCATTCTGGTCCTGGTCCATCCTCGATTATATTCTGGAAAATATGCAGAAAATAAAGTTGCGTTGTCATCAAGCACAGTGAGGTTTTAAAGTGCTTTGATGTTGTTTGTGATTTTTTTTTTTTTCGATGAGATTTTCTTTGAAGTTCCACCGTGCTAGAACTTTTCAGTTTTTCTTCTTTATTCATTCACAACGATTGTTAATCTAAAAAAAACGAGTAGTGCCGGTTTAGATGCAAGGCACGGCAACTGGCATTTCATAAGCTTGTTAAAAATACATTTGATGGATTTTTAAAGCATTTAAAAGCAGTATAAAACAAATAGATATAAAATCAATAAAATAGAATAAAATTGTTTGTGGAAAATTCAGCAATATTTCACACCTTTAAATAATTTGAATTAACGTTAACCAGTGTTAAAGCACATTGTTGCAAAAGCGGTGATTTATGGACATGTTTGTCACTTTTGACTCGCCTCCAAACCGCAAATATTTTGCCGAGGTCACCCGCCTTACCTGTAAAACTCCACCTGAGCTAACCGTGTGAGACAGCTGCGAAAAAACAGCCCGGACATGCTGTTTGAATTTTTAAAATCCGATTTGAATTGAGTGGAGTGTGTGCGGGCAGGTTTGCTTTCGAGCGCCTCGTTGTTGGCCTTGAGTGTGCGCTCATCATGCCTCATCTTATCTTCTTCAGGAGAGCAGCAGCGGCAGCGATTGTCACAGCAGCAACGGCACGAGTCCGAACCCCCCGGCCGCCTCCCTTGAACTGGACGCGGAGACCATCACCAAGACGGTGACCAGCACCCTCACCATGCAGGAGTACTTTGCGCAGAGGATGGCCCAGCTGAAAACGGGCCGCGGTCAAGCCGCTGCCTCAGCGGACGAGACGGAAGAGGCCCCAAAGAAGAAAAAGAAGAACAGGAAAACCTTTGAGGAGATGGAAACGGCAAACGGTGCGAGTGAGCCCTCAAAAAAGAAGACGAGACCAAACGAGGACGCTGTGAATGAAAACGCAACTGAGGTGAAGGACTGTGAGGAGCAGAGACCTCCCAAGAAGAAAAAGATGAAGAAACACAAAAAGGAGATGCCGAGTGAAATGATGGCGGTGGACGAACAGGAGGAGACGGTTGTAGTACGGAAGAAATCCAAAAAGCACAAAAAGAAGCAGCGAGATTTATGAGGAATTTTGAAATCTCCGATCCGTGAGGCCACAAATAATTGGATTTTTTTTTATATATATATATATATATATATAAAAGTGCAGATCACATTTTTCCGTCATTGGCTTCAACGATGGCCTGACTGGTTACGCCTCGTCAGACGTGCCACAAAACATTGTGAGGATGAGCCGGAATGGTGGGCGTGGCTTCAACCACTCGCATTGTCGTTGTTTAGCCAACGATGCGCCAAACCCAACCGATTACATTCATTGATATCATTAATACACTTGAAATAATGAAGCACTCAAACGTTTAATGCATAACCGCTTTTTAATCCTGATTTACTTTAGCGCTCACTTAATTCACGTCACGCAATTGTAAGTAAGATGAACTGATTGGACTCTTGACGAACTTTACGAGCTGAGATGAGCCATACCGGCCCGCCGACTGGACTGCCCGAAGACAGCTGGGCTAGGCTCGAGCACACCCGCGACCCCCATGAGGAGAAGCGGCTCTGATAATGGATGGATGGATGTTTTATACTGCCCCCTGGTGGCCAAGGCAGGCAGCAGCATAGAGTACAGCGAAAGATGATTTACAGTATCGATTAATCTGTCGATTATTTTTCATTTAACCGATGGAATTGGATGGAAAAAGACATTGGTTTAATTTCCATCCCTTGATTTGTTGGTTATCGAATTCTGATTCACTTTCTGGTTCGGTCCGTAATATCTCATACAAGTGATTTGATTTACGAGCAAGGAATTGATCTGCTATTTCAAGACCCGTACTGTAAATCCAAGTTGGGGTTGATGCTGCTTGTCGTCATCCAGGTTCCCTCCGTTGACGGACACGCCCATCAGTGGTGTCAGTCACGCGCTGGCATCGTGATCGACGGGTAAATCCTTTCTCACGCAGGACACACGACAAACGTGTTTGTCGCAGCTGGGATGAGTCAGATGAAGAAAGAGCAAAGATTCCTTCCAAAAAAAAAAAAAAAACTCACTCTGTAATCATTTATGGTATCAAGGAAATGCCTTCGATGTGTGTTTTTTTTTTAAATGTTTTATCTTGAGATGCCAACCACCATGAATAGATTTGGATTAGTCAGTTTTAGTTATGTGCAAAAAATCAAATAAAAATGCTGCACCCAGAAACGGACGATGACACGAGCCAGACTCGATATTGTGTAATTTCACACGTTTCTCATGAAATAAAAAATATCAACTTCAACTCCTCATGGCAAAGCCACAATTATTGGGCTTAAATTTTAGTCGCTCCTTCTTCGTTTTTTTGTTCTTGAGAAAATCAGATGGGGCCCAAGGTTGTCTCATTTTCCCGTCGTTTCCTCTGACAAAACAAGCCATAGCTTTTTATCTCCTCTACAACAAAAAAATCATCTGTTCAAAATATGGTCTCAGACGTCTGTGTTGTTTTCGACAGTTTTTTTTCTAGCGCAAGAAAAAGAAAACATGGGGTTCACAATTTTGTGTAATTTTCCGATAATGAAGAAAATAAATTAATGGCTCACATTTGCAACCAATTTTTCCTGACAAAAAATCCAAGCTTCAATTTTCCCATCTCATTTACTGCCAAATTCCCGAGACAGAAAAGCATTCTCATAAGTTTATACCTGATTTTCTCCTCAATTTCTCATGAGATGATTGTTCTGTGACTTCCACCTTTTGGCTGGTGCTTCATTTGCTCCATTCAACGAACTCAAGTAGTTTTTGTTTTTGCAGACAGACCAAAACAATGCCAGCAAACACATTACCTCCTTTAATGAAATTTCATGCTGAACTTGACTCATGTTTGCATTGTTTAGCTTTGATTATTTTTATTTTTTTTTTTTGCTCCGCATGCCCTTTGATGAAGCCATGTTATTGTTTTATGGTTCTGCGCGGGCGTTCCGATGGTCAAGTTGCATAATGTGGCCGACACGCTGACTTTCACTCCAAATCAGTGTGTCGAGAGGAAATGCGAGGCTATGCATCACTGATGTGTCTGCGGGAGGCGCAATCAGGGGCGTCAGGTGTCGTATCCTCTTCCTCTGTGTGCTTACACTCTTCTGGGAAAAAAATGGCTACGTTGGTGCGCGTGGGCGTGCGTGTGCGTGTGTAAAGCCCCCAAATGGACACACACAAATGCAGATTTTGGACTGGGGAAAAAAAGTGGGATATCTTGAAACGTTTCATTTTTTACAAGAAAAATAAATGGTCTTTCAATGATAAGCCACCTTTGTCAATCTAATGAGTTTTGCTAACGTAGCAATTCGCATTGGCATTTTGCGTTTTGCTCTGCCAGCTACGGGTCAAGATATTTAAACCATCTGCTCCGAGGTAAGTGATACTTGTGCAGAAAATATTTTTCAAATGAAATTGTCGTACTATGTGGGCTCGAATCCCTCAAAAAAACAGATGTCACGCTTTCTTCTATTTGTTATCCATAAAATACTTTTGTACATGATGCGATGCTTAGCTAAAAAATGTTAATGCTATGCGGATATTGTGACGCTAACAAACTCAGCCGGCTAATCCAACAATGTTCCCCTGCTTGTGACGTTTTGTACAAGTTTATTGGATTTTCATGATTGTAACCTTAGATTTTCCGTGAAATACCGTTCACTCGCTAGCCAAAATGCTAATGATAAGCTAATGCATTCGGGCTAGCATAGCCTCCGATGCTAGCCGCGTTTCCCGGGTTGCGACTATTTGTCTTAACTTATCGTTTTATAATGAGTGTAGCTGTAAATAAAGGTTGTAACGGGCAGCACGTTGTTAACCAGCTATAGCGTTTTGTTTTTTTATAATTCACACGTTGCTTTGCACGGCGAGCATAGCGCAACCAGACCCAATGCCAGCCACTCACAAACACTCAAATTGCCTCACACGTGCACTGTGTGGAAGGCAGTAGTTTTACTTTGAGGAAATGCCATAGATGGGCTAAAACCGCCTCAATAAGAGCAGGTAAAAACATAATTACAAAAAATGACTTCATAAAAATAGCCCTAAGTGAAAAAAAACTATGAGAACATAAAATAACTAAAATTGTGTTACTAGTAAGTAAACTAAAAGACTCAATGGATATCCATGGTAATAAAAATGAAGACCTAAGAAGTTTACAAATCTTAAAACCAGCACAGGTTACCATCTAAACAATCGGTGAGCTGTTTGTACATTTTATATGGCGTCTTCCAAGGATGTCGCCATGTAGAGATCAAGGGGAAATAAAAGTAGATCTAAAATTGAGCCTGGGGGGACTCCGCAATTTAATTTGAAAGCTTCTACATGAATATTCATTAAAACTTGCAAAGTAAATTCAGTTTCTAATATAGGGTTGTACCCAATTAATTTGAAATTACTTTTTTTAAAACCCCCAAATATCTGATTTGTGTCATACTTAATTTATGATGTATTTTAGTCTCTTTGTTTCTGAGTTTAGTTGGGAGACTCATCTAGTGGAGTCATCTTCCTGATTTAAATCTGTCAACCAAGCAAGCCTCTAACCTGCTGCTAGCGGTCGTTTGAGGTGTGTGTGTATGGGGGTGTGCGTGCGTGCGTGTGTGTGTGTGTGTGTGTGTGTGTGTGTGTGCGCGCGCGCGTTTGTGTGTGGGGGTGTGTGTGCGTGTGTGTAAAGTACTCTGGCGACAACCTAAGAGAATCCTGTCAACAGGAACTCCCAGATTTGATGCACAGTCGCTTGTAGCCACAGAAGGAAGCTGATTAGTGTCCTATATGTATGTTAACCATTTTTATCTCTCAAGTGTAAAAATAAGATAACCACCGTAAATCCTTCAACTGTTTATGATGAGTGTGCAGCTTCCAAGCTTGGTGCAACGTTTGAGAATGAAAAGTTATGGTATTATAATGAAATCAAAATATGAAATACTGAAAATGTCCTAATATGTCCTGTACGTGTACTTTTAAGTATTTCGAAATGTGGTCCGTTATGAACAATTGCCAATATGAATTCTGGGAGTGGAGTGTTCTTGTAGAATGATGGTTTTTGGAGGATTCCACCCAACAGTGGACGCCACCTGACGTGCAGTTTGGCGCTTTTGACGCGCACCTGAACGCACCACCACAACTGGTCTGATAAGTTTTTGGGCGCGTCACGACTTGCGCTATCACAACCACGAGCACCAAGACCAAAGAGGAATGTCAACCAAAAAAAAAAAAAAAAAGTTTCCCCTCCGTTTTGAAAGTGAGCATATTTGGCTGCGTGCGTCACGTTTTTTTTTTTTTGCTTCGGACGCGCCGAGGAGGAGCCGAGAGGAGCCCCCCTCCTCAAATAAAAAGCCCCCATCGCCACTCGGAGGAGAACCTGGAACACACCTCACCGAGGAGGAGCTCACACCTCCGTGTAGTCCTTTTTGGATTTCCAACAACGCGCATTTTCGCACCCATTACCAACTCGTGTCATCATTTTCAATCCGAGTCACACGGTGGCTGATTGGGAGCAAAAGAGCGCAACTCCGCAACTTTGGCGGGCAAGCGGCGCGCACATGGCCGCCCTCATCAGCGCGTATTCGTCGTGGCCCGAATCGTTCGAGTGTCCCCCGGCGGACGGTGACGTGGCCTCGGCCGCCGACGCGCACCGGGGCTCCGGTGTGGCCGGTGTCGGCGGTGCCGGCGACAAGGCGCCCGAGCCCCGCATCCGACGGCCCATGAACGCCTTCATGGTTTGGGCCAAGGACGAGCGCAAGCGGCTGGCCGTGCAGAACCCAGACCTGCACAACGCAGAACTCAGCAAGATGCTCGGTGAGACCATCACATTTATTATTATTATTACTGTCATAATTATTATTAATCCGACCGCGGCTTTTATAGTGGATGGATATTATTAATCCGAATAACTCTTTTAGAAGACTTTTCCACCTTTAAAGTAATTACTTCAGGATTTTCCGTTTTGTATTTATTTAAATTAAACAAGTGTGTCGCTATTATTTAAAGTGTATATTGTATAAAGCAATTAATTGAAATATGATCTTCCTTCTAATTGGGAAGTGGACTATTTTCACGTGGGGAAAAAAATGTCAAAGTTTGGAAAATGCCACGTGAATTAAGGCTTTTGTAAATTTTTAACAGGACATAGATCAATTCCCTAATTTTATGCCGTCGCTTTAAATATTTCTTTTACATATGCAATGCATCATATTAATTTACAACTGTGATCTTGGGCACTTTTAGTGACCAAACATCCAATTTAAAGATTAAAGAGCTATTCCTCACACACAAAGAAAATACTTGTGTGAATATACATATGTTTTCATAATTAAAAAAAAAAACATTTTATTCAGTTACGATGACGTCATCTTGGGCACTTTTAGTGGAACGGCATCTAATTTAAATCTTAAAGTTCTTTTTTACACATTAAAAAATAGACTTTTGTTAATATATGACATTTTATTATGCATTAAATGATTCTGTCATTTGACGCATCTTTTGGGAATTTCATTGGAAAAGTGATCTTGGTCACTTTGTATTTTAAAGCTTGAACAGTTAACTTGGCACAGGAATAAAAATTATTTTGACAAAGTCCCTGAATCGTGGCCGTAAAATAAGAATACAGACTTGTATAATGACATAATTTTCAAGTTATAATTGAGCAAATGAATTTTATGCTTTCGTGTTCATGAGAAAATATTCAACTCAAAGCTCGGAATGTTTACTTAAGACTTCTATAAATACAGATTGCAATTTGGGTTTGGCAGCAGTTCAATTAATAATTTAATGTTTTGCTGTCACAAATTCCACAGCAGCAATTGTCTTCGAATGAATGCGCACCTTCATTAGTAGTTTGAAGTCACACCTGAAATAATTGGGAACAAATATTTAAAAAAGTTCAATCTGAACATAAAAATGCCCTTGATCTTTTGTTCTTTGTGTCGCGGTTCACATTTCCTGCACGTTTGAGTTTTGATGAGTTCTGAGTTCGTTTGGGTTTTAGCACCGTCAAATTATGCTTGTGGTTGTTTCCCATCAGGGAAGTCGTGGAAGGCCCTGACGCCCCCCCAGAAGAGGCCGTACGTGGAGGAAGCCGAGCGCCTGCGTGTGCAGCACATGCAGGACTACCCCAACTACAAATACCGACCCCGCCGCAAAAAGCAACTCAAGCGCATTTGCAAACGCGTGGACCCCGCTTTCCTCCTGGGCGGCTTGACCCCCGACCAAAATGCTCTGCCGGAGCAGCGGGCCCTGTGCCGCCCCCTGGATAAGGACGACGGGAGCAACCCCGGAGTGGGGGTCCGTTTCTCCAGCCCCGGCCCGGCCCTGCCCGGCGTGCGAAGCTTCCGGGACCCGACGGCGTCTGGCGGATTCGACACGTACCCCTACGGTCTTCCCACCCCTCCGGAGATGTCGCCCTTGGATGCCGTCGATCACGAGCACGCGCCTCCGTCGTACTACCCCGCCGTCTCCTCCTCGTCCCCCGACGAGCACCACCAGAGCCAGATGGGCAGCCCGCCGCCGTACCACATGGACTATGCTCAGGCCCAAATCCACTGCGGGGGCGCTCACATGCCCCACATGCCCCCCGCTCATAACGGCGGGCTGCTCCCCGGCTCGTACTACGGCACCTCACCGTTCCCCCTGCCTCACCACGGCCTCCAGCACGGCCACGTGGGGCAGCTGTCCCCCCCACCCGAGACACACGCCCACCTGGAGACTCTGGACCAGCTGAGCCAGGCCGAGCTCCTGGGCGAGGTGGACCGCAATGAGTTTGACCAGTACCTCAACTCCGGAGGGGGCGTCTTCCACCCTGAGCAAGGCGGGGGCGTCACTGTCACGGGTCACATCCAAGTGTCCGCCACCACAACCACCACGGAGACCAGTCTGATTTCGGTTCTGGCCGACGCCACCGCCGCCTACTACAACAACTACGGCATCTCGTGAGCTCGGGGTGGGGGAGCGTAATCAAAGACGCTTACATCTGTCCGTCCATTTTCTAGCACTGTTGGGGTCACGGGTCGGTTGGAGGTCATCCCAGGAGAGTTTGGCGAGCGAAGCGGGGTAACCTCTAAATTCACCACCTTATCCAGATTAAGGCAGCGGGTAATCCCAAAAGAAGTAGAGTACACCCTGGACTGGTCGCCAGTTTGTCACAGCGCACATGTAAAGAAACAAATATTCACATTCTCAAATATAAGCAGTTCAAAGTCTTGAATTGCGTCAGATTCAAACCGGGATCCTTTTTAACGGCAAGGCGGACGTGACGACCACGAAGCACACTTTGCCGCATCGACGCCGCACAGACTGACCTATCCGCCTGGCAGGTGTCACAAAAACCTTTGGGGGAGGCCCCAGTTATAACGGGGCACCTCAGGGAAGGCTATCGGGTCCCCTCGACTTGTGTACATTTCAGACGCCGGACTTTGTAAATGCAGAACCACTGATGGATGCTCGCCGGAGCGAACTGAAACCTTTTTGTTTTTTGTAATGCTGGCTCTTGCGGAGTCTTATCTTGCTTCTTGTCACCCCAATGAGGTTTTAGTCCCCAGTACGCCCCCCCCTCTCAAATGTTGAATAATATAAATATCGATATAATCACATTTATGATAAAATGAAGGTGACCTGTATGCTGATTTAAAATGTAATTTAAAACGGACCAATTGTCATTTCCTGTACAAAACAAACTTGTCAATAAAAGCCAATTCTGGTGCATACTGAAAGACGTTTTGCTCTTTTTGTGCTCGTCGTACACCCACCATCATCATCATCATCATCATCATCATCCCCGCTTGAGGATTAGCGACGACAAAGCCACTCGAGCCCGCCTCCGTCCCCTTACCACCATCATTTTGTTTCCCACCCTTACGAATTTCTGTCACCCTCTTTTATGGTCGTGTCCATCGAGAAAATACATAAAGGAGCGTTTTGATTTGCAAACTCGCCCCATTTAAAAGGAATTCGGGGTGGAGGATATTTGATGGGGGGGGGGGTGCTTTTGACAAATCCTGGAGTCTGGCTGCTCTTCCTGGGATTTTTGGGAAAGCTTGAGTCGTGCTTCTTGTAAAGAGGATGTGGCGGAGGAGCGGTGTTTCCTGCCTGATAAGGTTGCTGTGGCGGTGCGAGGAGGGGTGGGGGGGCTCCGCGTCAGGATGTTTGGGCCTGGCTGGTCCCGACATTGCAGTGAGATGGGAAGCCGGACCCGCTGTGCTCGAACGACACCGTAGAGTCCAATCTTAAAACGCACGTCGTAAGTTGAGTGTAGCCGCAAATAGTGTAGCCAAAAATAGCTCGCGATCATATTTGACTTGATAAAAAAATAAAGTCATGAGGTAATGAATGCAATTGTAAAGAAACAAACACCTTTTGCCGCAGTTTTTCTTTCAATTCAATGCAGGCCTTGGCCACTTGGGGGCAGCATAACACCTACATACGAATATGCATGGAGACGTCTCAGGTCCTCAGGAAAGCTGCAGTATTAATCATTCTTCGCAGAGGATAAGGAATATATATCTATGGAAATTTGTGTATGATCAAACGTCAGCCCTCTTAAATTTCTGCTGGTGAATCAAAATTGTCATCCAATCCTATCTCAAAACTCGTAAGCTGTCTGACTGCTGATTATTGTGGGCGTCATTATCATTCACATTTTTTTTATTTTTTTTTAGGAGTCTTATTTCATTCTTATTTTAAGAATTCATCTATTTAAATACAGTACATATTTTTATGAAAATCAATTTATGAAATTTATGGAAATAAAGCGCTGATAATCACTGAGTTTATCGATATGAACTGTTTCGATGTATACGCCGTTTAAAATATCAAAAGTGACAACATTCATCATATCTGCGGCGCATTCCTTCAGGGTGACGACATTGTTAATGGCCTCGCAGCCTCAGCGGAGGGACGGCAGTGGCGCTGCCTCAGGCGCCCCGGCTGAGAAAGTGGTGGTCCGTCTGGGGTCAACTGCAGAAGCAACGGCCTCCCTCGGTAACGATGTGTTTGTGTCCCATCCAGCCACTCAAGGACAAACGGCGCCGTTGCACGCTGTCACCGGATCAAATCTTTACGCATCATTTTAGGTTTCACGTTCCACTTTTCTGCTTGACATGTTTTTTTTCCTCAAAAACCTCACTTTTCTCTGCTTGGTTTTTGTGCGGAAACTGCTGTTTTAGGTGAAACCGACCCACGCTCTACTTTTGGGGGGTGAAAGAAGAGAGCGCCCTCTTTCTTTTGGTAAGTTCAGTGCTCATATTGTCACAGAACACAATATTCTGTGGATCTTACAAGACGCGACAAAATGCTCCAAAAAGGTTTGCAATATGGCCGTCTACGTTGAAAATGGTCGGCCGTGAATGAATTAAAAAAAAAAAAGCAATTCATCAGCTAGCCCTTTGACATCAGAAGAGAAATACCGTCACTCAATGGAGATTAAAAGAAGTGGACCTAAAATTGAGCCTTGGGGGACACCACAATTCAATAGATGAACAGTCATAAAAACTTACCGAAAAATCTCTGTTACAAACTACTTGCGGTCAATAAGTTCAATTAATTTTGGAGACATGAGCTTGGAATTCAACTCATAAGTCAAGGTATATCATAAATAACTAAAACTATGCAATTCTCATTAAGAGGTCAAAAAGTCCAATGTCGCAATCAGATCTCTGGCATACTTGCAAGATGCACAATATTTTCTCGCGTTCACGAACATGGGCTGAACAAACAAGAGAACCTCCTCTGGTTGTTTTCTTTTTTTTTTCGCTGCTTGATTGCCGGCTGGCCGCGTTCCAGCCCGGTCGGGGTCAGGCCGGTGGAATGAGGCTGTCAGGTAGTCTCTTATGTTTCCTCTTTCCTCCCGTGCCGTCATGTCACTTCCCTGGCCAAACAAACAACAAGTGGGCCGTCAAGGTAAAATGCAGCGCAACAGCTGCGTAAAATATTATCCATCCGCCGCCTTTTAAGTGACTTGAAAGCCGTTCGAGTCCTCCGGAGGCACGCAGGAGGCCGACTGTCTGGCGATCGTGCGAGTCCTCGCCGTCCAATCGTGTCACGTCGCCGAGGTCGCATTCCCGGCCTGCTAATTGGCGGTCGAGAGGAAAGGGCGGATTATTTCGGACGCTGTCGCTTCCTCGACCTTTATTGAATCAACGTATATCGATATGGAAACATAGCTTAATTGGACTCGCTGCGATGTAATGGAAGAACTTATTGTTCTGCCTTTCACTTGACGTCATTGGCATCATGTAGGTTAATGAAAAAATCCCAAATATTTTTTATATAATTCAGGAATTTTAAATTCTTCTGATTTTTTTTTTACTATTATTGGTATTTAATTTAATTTGTATTGTTTTTTATTTTATTATAATTTTTATATATATTTTTTTTTAACAGGTACCGGCCTTATTTCAAGATATCTGCCACCTCCACGATACTTAAAGCAAAAAAAAAAAGAAAAAAAATTGGTGAGAACTCCTTAGCATTACTTCTTTGGTTAGTTTTTCTTTCATTTGGTTTTATTATTTTTTTTTTTTACCTTTAATTTTATAAACTGTACTTTTATTTAAGTAATTTCCACATTTTAATTTATTGAATACATTTTAGCTCTGAATTACTTGTATTTATTCCTATTATTTTATTTTTATATTTTGTTAATTTTATTATTTCTAGTTTAAATATGTTTTTGAATCCAAGTACATGCAGTACTCGTAAAGTCACGGGAAAAAAAAAAAAAACAACCAAATCAGCCGGATGGCAGCTAGTATCTCTCAATGCTGGTAAGTCGGGCATCTAAGTGTGTTTACGATGCTGTTATTACATTGCTAACTAAATATTGCTGGAGTGGAGTGTGTTACGGCAACATAAGCACCGATTTACAATTTGTACTTGCACCTAAATGAGGCCAAAAGGAGCAAAAGACACACACGCACACACATTTCTTGCAGCAAGGGATTATGGGTGCTATTCTTCATCTCATTGTGGCTCAACAACGGGCGGCGTGGCAGGCAGGCGTGTTGGAAGAATGGAGCAGACTTGTCGAGGGAAGGCTGCCATGTGGCACACGATGTGTGCGTGTGTGTTTGTGTGTCATGCAGATGGGGACCCCTCTGGAAAACTTGGGGGACCGAACGAGCGGCCAAGGGCCTCCCAGCCGTCCGCACCTGCGCCGTGAACGCTGCACCTGTTCTCAGTAGATACAGCAGGAAGCGGGAGGGGGGGGCAACATGATGAGGAAGGCCAGCACTTGGCTGCCAGTGCAGCCAAGGATGAGGCGAAGATTGTCCATTTATCCTTCACCGAAACATTTTGCAACTTATTTTTCATTAAACTTTATTCCATCGAATACTCACTTATGCGACTTGGTCGACTTTTTTTTTTTCCTAAGTCGTACCTTACAGTGGTGCCTTGAGATACAAGCGACTTGACTTTGGTGATGATTTTTTTTTTTTTTGTTGCTTTGGACATAAGTCTACACACCCCTCTTTAAATGTCAGGTTTTGGGGATGTAAAAATAAGAGAAATGAAATGATTTAAAAATGTTTCCACCGTGCTTCCAAAGCTGCACTCCCTGACTCCCGTTCAAATGAGCTTGAATGTGATTGGATCATTCTGAACATAGCCAGTCATAAGAGGGTGTGCACACTTGTGCAACCACTATCTCACATTGTTTGTTCTCAAATGAGCACAAGTGAAAAGTGACAAAAAAGGTTCCAAATGATTTATGTTTATATATTCTAAACATGTCATTTGAACAGGGGTGTGTAGACTTTTTATATGCACTTGAGGGATGTCTCAATGGAAGTAAGTGTGTGTTTACTGCATGTTCTTCCCTAAAGGAACTTTGAGAGTGGGCGAGAGTCCGTCCGTACGTCAACGCAGACACACGGGCGCGTCCGCCGCCTTGATGTTCCCGCTTTCAACTTAAAAAGCTCAGCGTGAACGAGGGCCCCGCTCCTGCGTGACCTTGGCACCGGGTCCCCGTCATCCTTTCCATGGCATTACCGCCGCGTTCTGTTGCTCGCGAGCTTGAAGGAATCCCTTCCTGCCGGACGCCCAAAAAGAGGTCCGCGTTGAAAATAATGAAACATGCGGAAGTGACTCACGCTGCCGCCCCTCCCCAGAGTTGAGACAGCGCTGCTGTTTCTGCTGCCGCTAAAGTGGCACGTTGACAGCTTGAAAACAGGATACGAGCCTGCGTAGCCGTGTGTGTGTTTATTGCAGATGGCCGAGCACTTAAGAGCAGACGGGTCTGTCGCCGCCGATAAGCAAAATCAGCTAAGATGCTCTTGTATGCGTGAACGTAACGCATGTATGGAACGTGTTTGTAAACAATAGGCGCCGGTTTAGTTCTGGGTGGCGGAAAAGTGATTGACGCAGATTTGAGCTGAAAACGATGACAAAAACTAGATATGTCATGATATCATTCCCTGCCAGCTGTTTTCAAAACAGAATTCCTCACATTGCCTTCCACCCCCCCCCCCCCAAGGGTCAATATTAGGTTCACTTGTTTTTAGTCAATACCAGCTGCCACTCAATGACGTCGTTTGTACACACATAAATGTCTACTTTCCAATGCTGAGTACTCTACAGAGATGGCAAATCTTGGTCCAGAAAGTGAAAAACCTGGCACGGTTTGTCTTCAGCCACAGGTGCTTCTTCTTAACTGGCAGGTGAACAAGCTTGTTTACAGTCATTATTATAATAATAATAATAAAAATAACTGTAGCTGAGATTTGAGATGGTTCTAAAAATAAAATAACGAACTTTAAAAGCAGCATTGTAATTGGTCGAACCGTTCACCAATCACGTGCAACAAAGCAGCTGAGACGAATGAAAAGGTCGCTTCACTTCCGCCTTCTCAAGATCGATTTTTTTTCAAATTATTTTGTTGTGTAAGCGTTCGTTGACCAACTTCCAACTTTGCATACCAACTGGAAATTACGTTTGGAAACAGGTTTATAAAAACAACACAAAAAACCCGGCTCCTTTGATTTTCGTTTTGATATAGAAACGCCCAAATTAAAATACAGTATTGTTAGATTTTCTGGTTTGTCTGCAAGGAATAAGGAAGAGTCTAATAAAAGTTAGATTTGTCTTTTTTATTACTTTCATTATATATATATATGTATATATATATATATATATATATATATATATATATATATATCTAAAACGAAACTAGAATTTAGAACGAGGCGCCAATGATAAAATGGCACATATTTGTTTTGGATTCCCGGAAGTTTTCACCTACAGCATTTCTCACACTGACCACAAGATGGCGACAACGCTATCACTCAGAAAAAAAAAACATGTTAATACCATCTGTATAAGAAAGAAAACAAAACAAGTGAGATTAAATATAATAATGATAATGAAAGTAAAAAATACAATAGTATTGATGAATGAAACCTAAATGGAAATAAACTGATGAAAATGAGTCGGGTTTTGAGTTGTAGTTTAGCAGCTTTACTTCAAAACAACAATCAAACTCGTGAAACAGGAAGCTAGAGAAGAATGATGGTACTTTAGAAAATAGTCACAATAATTTGAGCGTCAGAACACGTGCAACCGAAGTGTGTCGTCTAATTATCATCGCAGGTGACTGCAAAGTTGTTAAGCAGTCAGTTGAGAAACGTTTTTGTTTTTCACAATTTACTCTGTGGAACATTTTACGAAAAAAAAAATAATTATATAAAAAACAGTGGTTCACTTTGCTCAGCTTTTCTTGAAACTGTATCACATCTTTTCTGTTATTGTGAGCTCACCATGAAACTAAATGTTGTATTGTATTGTACTAAAAGAAATAACTTATGAGCATATTATTTTTTGATTATTTTGAGAAGAATAAACATGTCAGTGATAAAATTATTATTTTCATTAATTTATTTGCATTAACGTTTTGACTGATTACTATATTTTTAACGACCATGTATAGTAAGGCTTTAAGAAAAACGACCACGTATAGTAAAGGCTTTTTTAAAAAAAACGACCATCTATAGCAGTGCTTCTCAATTATTTTCTGTTACGCCCTCCATAGCGAGAAGAAAATAATTCGCCCCCTCCACCCACCGCTCTAAATAACATTTTCGTTACAAAACAAACCGGTACTGTCGATTAATACTCTCTGCGCACAATGCAAGCAGAGTACCGCCACCTACTGGATT
Source organism: Idiotropiscis lumnitzeri (assembly GCF_059441095.1). NCBI lineage: Eukaryota > Metazoa > Chordata > Actinopteri > Syngnathiformes > Syngnathidae > Idiotropiscis > Idiotropiscis lumnitzeri. Next base: position 3,915,540 of record NC_142411.1, on the reverse strand, counting down.
GGAGGTGCAGTTACACTTCGTTGTCGTACGGCGGGAAAAAAAGCATGTTCCCTCGAGGCACACGTGCCCCCCTCAGCATCGCACCGTGCCCCCCAGGGGGACCACTCCACTATTTGAGAAGCTCTGGTGTAATTTGTGCTGGAGATGGATCATCCCAGAACACGAGTCTTCAGGTGCCAGCTTTCGCCATCTTGTGGTCAGTGTGAGAAATGCTGCAGGGGACAACTTCCGGGTATCCAAAACAAATAAACGAAACGTTCTTCCATTTGTGTCTCGTCCTACGCTCTATTTTCGTTTTAGGGACAAAAATTAAAAATCAAAGTTTCATTCGTCTTTTCCTCACTGGTTCCTACTAGCAAAGTAGAAAATCCGTTGCTACGCACTTATCTTGGTTTTATATACACTAAATGTGTTGGAAATCTTACACGTCAGGATGGCCGAGCGGTCTAAGGCGCTACGTTCAGGTCGTAGTCTACTCTGTAGGCGTGGGTTCGAATCCCACTTCTGACAGTATTTTTCCACCCCCATAAAAATTTTTTTGACAACAATAATCTAACTAGATCACGTTTATAAATACAGGATTGTTTACTAACTTGATTGGCTGTAATTTCAGCATCAGAGTTGTATTGATTAGCATTTTTTCAACCCCAAAGAGAAATGTCTTTAATTTTTTTGTAATATTTTTCCCCCACATATATAAATGCAAACAACATTTAAATCCAACATACATAGTATAGTAATCCATCGATAAACTAAGACATTGTTTGTTTTGTCTGCAGAGTGAACTTGAATACTGGCATGAAAGAGAGAAAGTCCAACTATCTCCCTTTTTGGCCAACCTCCAAACTGCAGCTTTGGACTGATTTCATTATCTGCTACCGTGCCAATCTCATTACTGTGGGATTAGCGCTGCAGGTTTTCTCAGATATACTGCATGGGGTGGTGGCGACCCTGGAAAAAAAAATTGTTTCTGCAAACTGTACGATGGTGCACTTGATAAAGGTTTAGCTGTGTAACTAACTGAATTTTAAAAGGGGAGCTCGTGTCAAAATCATTCTTTGGAAAAAGTAATTTTTCAATGCAAGCACAAGGACACTTTTTGACATCAATTTAGACAGAAATGAAGCTTGAATGTAAACAAACAACTGCAATTCTTTGATAGCTTTCAGTGCATGCCTGTGAGGAGTTTGCATGCATTTCTCCCTGTGCTTGAGTTGGTTACCTACGGCTACTAACGCTTCTTCTCACATTAATTCATTGATGACTGGCGACCCTCTTGCCCAAAGTCAGCTGGAATGGGCACCAGCTCACCCACAAACGTTACAGCAGTGTCCAGCAGTCAAGCTTAGCCACTCGTAGACGTTAATTACTTGTGATGGTTGAATTGAGGCCAGCCACCCAGCAGAGCTAAAGAGCTAAGCCGCACTGCACATTCCCAGTACTGTACCAGTAAAAAAATGGTGCAAAAAATGCACAAGCAAATTATGCGTCAGGAAACTAGCAAATATGTTGATCACTGTTTTCCAGAGTAAAAGCAGCAACGTCATCACTAGCTCGCCCTCATGTGACTCAGTTCGGGGGTGGGGGGGGCTTCCTTTGTGCTATTTTCTCCCCTTGGTGATTCAGGACATCATAAATCAGCCCACCTAGCACATACCCCACCCTGGTAGCGAGCCATCAAGCTCCTCAAGACTGCGGACAGATGGTGCGCGTGTGTTTGTGCAGGCCTGTCAACAGCGGCAGAGCGAGGTGGCCTCCGGTGATTGAGCGCTTCTCCGAGGACACGAGAGGGCACGTTGCTGGCCTGGAGGTCTCTGATAAGGTCTGACCGCTGGTGGGCTGGCTCCCCTTTTGTCCTTGAGGAGAGTGAACTGAAAGTGAACACACCCACACACATGAATTGGAAAGCAAACTCACAAATGAGGCCGTGGAGTTTTAAAGCGTCAGACGTAGAGTCACGTGCAGCCTTTTAAAAGTTACTTCCTTGATACCAACACCTGTTGTGTTTATGTGCATTTTATGCTTAACAAATGTATTGTTAGAATAAATCGGCACCCAATGGGGAGGTTTAAATGATTAGCATTCGAAATTAAAATCATGTGAATGAATGTGTATTGCATTAGAAGATTAAAAAAAAAAAAAAAAAAAAAAACGGCAGCCATGCCGGTGACTCAGGCAAAACATTGACGAGACAAGTTTATCAACATTAAGTCGTTAGCTAAAAGCGTCCTGGTCTTTACGCAACCAAGGCGGTCCAAGTAAGTCGTGTCCAGCAGATTTTCAGTCCAATCTTGCGAGCGATTATCCTTCAGGCTTTCCAGGCTATCCTTAGCCTCCTTGTGCATGTGATTAGCGCTTTGTTGCTCTGCTGGACGGACGCAAACTGAAAACGAAGCTCACAAAAGACGTGCGGACCTTTTCGCCTCACTCGGTTTTGGATTATGAACGTGGAGCAAAAAGTGAGTATCGGTACTTTTGGACTGAATAATGTCCAAATGCAAAACTTGAACTTTGAGATGAAACGATGAGTCGATGTAGTCATCGTAGTCTTAAAATCGATCATTTCGAATAATTATGTTCGGTGTTAGAAATAAATATTGATAAAAATCTAGGTATAAAGAACCAATAATATTCTTTTGGCAGTAATGACGGCAACAAATTTTTATTTATTTATTTATTTTTTAAATCGGTTGTTAAATGACCAGATTGCTAAAAGGCAAAAATAAAATAAATCCTGAATTATATATAATTAAAGTCTCATATTTAAAAAGAAAATATGAAGCAATGTTTTAAAATAATGTTAATAATTTTTCAAATAAAACAATACAAAAAACAGATGATTTCTGTTTGCATAGTTATTAGCTAAGCCTCTTTAGCATCTGACATTTTTTTTTTTTCAACGAAGTCACATGACAACTGTAGAGGGAAAAAAAAACTAAGAATTTGTTAGTTTGTGTTTTGACTTGTGCATACCATGGTGAGTTTCATCATAAAATGTCGAACGTAGCGCCATGAATCATCAGGCACGGTGTGAGATGTTTTCACGAAGGGAATCCTCACATTTGCGTCAGGACACAATAAGGAACGACAAGAGTATTTTAAGCAAGGAAAACATTTTCAAGACGCTAATAAAAGGCGGCGAACGACAGCTAAAGCCTTTCTTTAAAAGTGTCAGTCAAGCTTGGCCTATTTTATATTCCTATAGGATCTGCGTTTTTTTGTGCCCGCCATCAATGAATGCATCCTTTTTATTTGAGCTCCCGCCTTTGTCCCGTTGCCGCGCTTATTTTTATTTGCCGATATTTACGCCTTGTGCCGCTAATCCTGACGGATTCTGGGCACTGACATTTGACGAGCGGTACGGGCGAACGTCCGACGGTTTTCTCCCACAATTAAGCTTGTTATTTAAAGGAACGCGGAGGATTTGCGCTGCATTATCGCTGTCTTCATTTGCACTTTAACCGTTATGGAAGCGACACGCTCGCCTGTTATGCGAAATAACGGCTTCTGTTTTTTTTTTTTTCTTTTAAATAATAAAATAATATTTCTATTTATATAAAATAATAATTCATAAAATAAGGGGCAAAATGGTTGATTTGATTTATTTTTATAAATTTCTTCTATTAAAACTCCTTCACTACCAGCGCAGTTAAAATGCAGTTTTTGACTTCTATACCCGTCGATGGCAGTGAATGCGTTAACGATTTCTTTCTAAAAACTCCCTCCCTGACGCCATTTTGTCTTCCAGTCTAGGATGATTCAAGAACGAGGCCTGGGTAGAGGAACATGTGGCGGCTCCACGGTGGTCCCGCACCTGCGTAGCTTCAACTGATCTACGAGGAAGGCCAAAGAAGCAGCCATGTCCTCGCACAAACGCACCTTCCAGTGCTTCAGCGCCGCCCCGGCTTCCCACAAGCACGCCGCCTGCAGGCTCCCCCGCATCCCCCACTCCGACACGGCCGAGGCGGCGACTTGCTACCTGTGCTCGGAGTGCAGACACGCCCGAGCGCTGGAGGCGCTAACCTCGCATGTGTCGCCTCTGTGCCCCTACCACCATCAGCGCCACCGTCACCACCATCAGCACAGAAGGCCCAGCAGGCCCGACGAGGCCTCTCCTCGCGCCAAGAGGGTGGTCCTGATCAAGAACAGCGAGCCGTCCTTCAGGAAGACCGTCGTGCTACAACGCAAAGGCCTGAGGAGTTTTGGGCTGTTCCTGGAGGAGGTATCGGAGCTTATGCAGTACCACGTCAGGAGGTTGTACACCCTGGATGGACACAAGGTCAGAACACAAGATGGACTGGTGGGATAACGTGAAATTGTTTTTTCAGATTTTCGGGGTGTGGCAAGAGCGCTTTTTAAAGCGTCTCGTTGCACGGTGAAAAACCTGGTGGGGCTTCAAGACAGGGGTGGCAAACTTGTGGCCCGAGGGCCATTTGCGGGTTTCAACTACATGCTCATGACGGTTACTAATCAAACCCAATACAAGCTTTTTCAAAAATGACACCCCAATTTTATTGATACTGTCAGAAAAGTATTAATTTATTGATTTAGTTTCCAGTGGGGTGTAAAATTAGGCCAGACAAAAAAAGGTCATCACGCACACGTGCCTGACTGCTACACTGGATCCAGCCACTCGGGTTAATCTGCTAACAAACAGAGAGATTATATTTTAAATCACTTTGTTGTGACGTTGATTTGTCAGGAGGACACACCCCACGCATGGTACGTAATAAACCGTGGTAGCTTGATTTAAATTGAATTCTTTTTGGATTGAGCCGTTAACTTAATTGACATCTCAAATTTCAAATTGCAACGGGAATTTTATCAATAACTTGAAAAAGGCCCTGTGCTCCAGAAACAAATCTCACAGGGTCACAAACCCAAATGTCCCGAAGGACTGTTTGGTCTTGAATAAACTGCGCACAAAACCTTGATATCTCACTTCATTGCCATGTCGGTCTCGCGTCATTCTGGCATCCACAGACGCACATGACAAAGCTTGCTGTTGTGCTGACTAAGCCTCTCTTGCAGGACTGCGCCGTCATCTGCAAGGCTTCCTCGGATTATCCTGGATTAAGACATTTATCTTTGGCAGGGATGAGCAGGACTCAGCGGCACGAGGAGCCAAAGCATGAACTATATATTTTTTTTTTTCATAGGCGGGGAAGTCACAAAGTAAGCCTTCTCGTTGTGGACACCTGAAAGAGTTGACCAAGACGTCAGGATTTGAGACGTGGACCTACAATTTGTTGGACATCAGATTTTTGTAAAAATTATTATTTTTGTTGGGTTTCAGGTGGAAAATGTTCAAAGCGTCATCCACTGTCCCAATGTTCTGGTCTGCGTGGGACGGGAGCCTTCCCATCCTTCCATTTTGGAGAGATTTCGTAAAACCGCCGAAGACAAGCTGCCAAAGCTGAGTGCGAAGGCGGGACTAGCCAGTGATGAAGGTAGGAGAATTACGTTAAGGTTCAGAAGAAGTATGCGGCAATTAACTTGACTCATTCTTTTTCTTTTGCTACCAAACAAAGGACAAGCAGTTCAAGCAAAACTATCTGCCAACCGACCCACGAGGCATTCAGTGTCTTCTGAAAAGTCACTTCCAGATGGAACGGAATCTCTCGATGACGCTGGCTCCGTTCCCCCCACCGCTGACGGAACACTAGACGACGATGTGGAAAAACAAGTCCGCGTCAACAAAGATGGCAGCTTGTCCATGAAGATGAAAGTGCGCTTTCGGCTCGAAAACGACGAAACCTTACTTTGGTCCACCGAGGTGAGAAAGTCCTCCAACAGGGCCGGCGAGCTCCCTCAGGACCTAAGTAGCGACAGAAGCGGCTCGGGTTCGGAGAACTTTTCTACCGGCGAGCCAGTGGAGGCGTATATCACGAGGCACCACCACAGGCATAAAGAGTGCTCTCGCTATCCTCACTGCTACAACATCTGGACAAATGCGGCCGGCATGCAGGGAGATAGTTGCGGTGTTCAGACGTCAAGCTCAAGTGCGTCCTCCTACACGGTGGTCTCCAGGAAGACCGTGGTCCAAAGATCAAGCGAAGAAAACACAGAACTGGTGGAGCATGAAACATGTGTTGAGGCCTCTGAAACTGTGGAGTACTGCACCATCCGCGCTGGGTCTTGCACGATGAGCAACGGTGAGCAAAAAGAAGAACCTGGATCTGCTGTCAATAGCGACGATGCTTCACAAAGTGCGACGAGACCATCCTCGCAGAGTGAAAACCCTGGCCAAGAAGAGGCCAAAGAAGGCGCTGGACCAGATATGTCAAGGAAATCGTCGTCAGCATCCAGTGACACAAAACGTCCCGGCAAGATAAAAAAATCCCCAAAGTCCTACGCATGTTACTGTGGAACATCTAAGGATGATACAGAAACAAACTCAGTGGTGACGGGCAAAGTGGAAAGACAGCAGAGTGCCATGTCGGTGAAATCAGATGTCAGTCAGAATGAAGAACTCGAAGGTGGAAAGGAGGAACGAGCCACAAGTGCCATGTCAGCTCATTCAAATGCCTCAACAAAGTGCAAACCAGATGTCTTAGAGGGTGACGAAAGACCATCGCGTCAAACGTCAATCAAGTCTGAGGTGGGAAGTGAACCGTGTCAAACAGAAAACGAAGCTGCTGAAGAAAGGCCAGTGACGGCCGTGTCATCTAAATCCAAAACTTCAGTCACATCCCGGGGATCAGCTCCCGTGGATGAGGAAAAAGCTGCGGAAGAGAATGCCAAAGAAAATGAGGAAGGGGAACAAAGTGAGACTGAAACTGGACCGAGAACACAAAGCCAAATGTCTGTGTCCAAAACCTCTGAAGCTGATGATGCAAATGTGATCTCAGAGGCTGTTAATGGCTGCACCGAGGAGGTACCAGTGGAGAGAGGGTCGAGTAGCATGTCGGTTGTCTCTGCTACATCAGAGGCAAGGTCAAGACAATCAAAAACCCCAGAAGTTGTTTTTGGTGAAGATACCAAAGAGGCAGCTGAAAATAGACCGCAAAGTGCAATCCAATCAGTGAAATCGACAAGTTCTTGCCAATCAAAATCATCCACAGCTCCAGATGGAGGAGTTGACGATGAGTGCAAAAGTGAAGCAGGGAGCAACATGTCATGTCATTTAGAAGACGCTGCTGATTTTTCTGCAGAAAACGAGTCTCACTGTTCCGAGAATGAAGAAAATGAGCCGACAGAAGAAAGGGCATCAAGCTGCACATCTGCTAAATCAATCCAATCGCACGTATCAGCAGAACGATCGCCCAGTGCTTTGTCATTAAAATCTGCAAAATCCGCCAAATCAAACATCTCAGGAATAAGCGGCCACAAAAATATCACAAATGGAAATGTGAGAGAAGAATGTGATGAGAGAGCGCAGAGTTCACTGTCAGCTCAAACTACAAAGTCAACCTTTTCGGTGAGATCAAAAACATCAAAAGGAGATGCCGATGCATGCAACGCTGAAGAGAGGGCACCAAGCAGCAGGTCGGTCCGATCGGCGAAGTCACACATTTCAGCAACGGCTGTGTCCGTAAAAGATAGGATTTCCGACCAAGGGTCCGATTCTCCGCTGGAGGAACACAGTGAGAGCATATCAATAAGCTCACTGTCTGGTCAGTCAAGTAGATCAGCTCGATCCAGTCGGTCGAAACGCTCAACTGAAGTTCGTAGACCTAAATCACATGCTTCAGAGAGGTCTCAGGTGTCTGAGGTTGTTACTGAAGAAGTCTCAAGCAGAGCAGGGAGTATACAGTCTGCCAAATCTTCAAAGCCAAACGAATCCAAACTCTCAGCTGAAGAAAATGCTTCTCGTCAAGATTCTGTGGAAAGATCGTTAAGTAACTTGTCAATCAGATCGGCAAAATCTGCAAGTGTATCTGCAACATCTAGCGAGGTTTCTGAACTGATGAGTGAACACAGCATCGAAATTGCAGAAATTGAGAATGAAGAACAAATTACTTCCGATCTATCGGTTGCATCAGATGCATCCGCTACGACAAAATATTCCAAACTTGATCCACCAGCTGAAGAAGACTCTGAACGTGCAGATAATGACGAGGACCAGGAGCCACCGGAAGAAAGACCAGTCCAGACACAGGCTTCCGATGTCGTAGAAGACATGTCTGAATGTTGTGCTACTTCGGAAAGAGCTCCTAGCTCCTTGTCTGCCAAGTCAGCAATGTCCGCCCGCTCTGCAAAGTCAAAGACGTCAGTACACTCACCATTTTATAAGCCCAAAGAAACAGATTCAGAGCATCATGATGAATCTGAAGAGAGATCAGCAAGCAAAGCCTCTGCCAAATCAACCGGGACAAATGTATCTGAATCTCCGAGAAGTTCAACAGCGTGTGAGGTTGCTTCAAAAGAAAATGCCGCGGAAACAACGCAGAGGCCGCTGAGCGCCGTCTCAGCTAAATCGTCTCGATCTGCCAAATCAGCGCCGTCAATTACTTCAGCAAAGTCCAAATCCTCAATTGCAGTGGATGAAAACAATGTGGAGAATATAGAGAGCACAACGAGCAGCCCCTCTGGTAAATCAGCTAAATCCAGGAGGTCAAAATCCTCAGCAGCGTCAAATAAGTCTAAAGACATCGGAGATGTTGCTAACATTAATGACATTGAGAGAGCAAAGTCTATTGTGTCGATATTGTCTGGAGGATCCAAATCATCTCTAAAACCTCAAACTGAATGTGGTGAAGAAGAATGTGAAGATGTGAGAACACAGAGTGCAATGACAAACAAGTCAGATACATCTTTAAAGTCAAGGACATCAAAGATATCAGACAGGAGCAAGGTTGAAGAAATTCAGGGAACATTAACTGCATTGTCAGTCAAATCAAATCAGTCTTCAAGAAGCAGAAAGTCAGGAAAAGACTCCAGTGAACCCACTGAAGCAATTTCTGAAAGAACCAAAAGCGCAATGTCAAATGTGTCTGTGAAATCCAAGAAGTTGGACCTTGATGTTGTGGCAACTGAGGAATCTGAACATAGAGCAAACACAGCCATGTCATCCAATTCCAAAGTGTCAGCAACATCTGAGGTTCTGGAAAGAAAAAGCAAAGAGTCAGCCAAATCTGTAAAATCCAAGAAAACGGATATTCCACTGGATGAAAATAATGATAAGAAAACAAAACCCATTCCTCAAATTTATGAGACTTCAGCTAATGGAGACATGAGCTCTGAATCAGTACCAAATGGTCCTAAAGATGCTATAGATGCTGACAACAAAAGTGAAACACAGACGATAGATTGTGATGATGAAGCTCTTGTCCCGTCAAGCCTGCCAAACGCATCCTTAAATGAAGTTGTCAATGAATGGCTTAATAAAATCCCGCCTGATGGAGAACTGTTCGACATGGAGGAGTTCAATGGCAATGCAGTGGAAGAAACCAATGGCAACTCTGCATCTGAGAATAACATAAATGGACTAAATGAGGAGAGTGGCGTTTCTGACAATAAAGGTCAGAAAACGGCAGAGGAAACAAAGGCAGATAATCGGCGAGATCCTGACTCCAAGATATTTCACTCTACAGTGCAGGTGATGAAAGTCCTTCTCAATCCAAAGCTAGACAGATGCAACAGTTTGCCAGAGGTTTCTCCTTCGTACGGACGTAAACTCAGCACTTCGGCCACAGGTCTTTTTGATTGCCTTGCAAAGCTGCAGTTAATAGATAGCAATCCGAAAAGTGCAGATGAAAAATCTGAAAGATACAAAGCACTCATGGACATTCTTCAGTCTCTGTGGCTTTGCGAGCCCGCAGAAAATGAACCAGTGCTGGAAGAAAAAGCCGACCGGCATTCTGACAAGGATTTTAACCAGGGATCATCCTCTGGCATAGATGTCAATAGTGGCTCGACCGGTTCTGGGAAGAGCAGCGGTGGTAGGAATCAACCGCAAACCCTCCAAGATACACAAGGCAAAGCACAGGAAGTCCACCAGGATGAAGAAGCCGGGGGAGGAGAGGAAGAACAAATGCATGAGGGAAACTCAAAGGGAGATACATCAACCAATAACACGATTAGAAGTAATGACAGTCCAAGAGAACTGTGTAACAGCCCACAATCCTCAAACAAAAGCTCAGACACTGGTCAGAGGCTTGAGAGAGATGAGATTTCTGGGAGTCCGGTACAGTCCAGTAAAGAGCGATCTCACGACCCTGATCCTGTGTGGGTCCTGAGCTTACTAACGAAAATAGAGAAGCAGTTCATGACTCATTATGTCAACGCAATGAGCGAGTTCAAAGACCAGTGGAACGTAGATGATAACGAGCAGCTCGACAGGATGATAAGCGAACTGAGGGATGAGATCCACAGGCGCATTCAAACGAGTATAAACAGAGAATTGTGTAAGATTAAAGGTCGGGCGGGCCTGCCGAGACCTCCCAAAGAAGCAAAGTCCAGACCTTCAAGCACTCAGACGGATGAGAGGAGACGAAGACTTAGGATGAAAACCAAACCATCCGGGAAAAGCGATGATTCTGCAACGAGCACCATTTTTAGCGATCAGCGTGGTGAAAACGAGGATGACAACTGCCCATGCGACTCATGCGTTAAGATGAAAATGTCACTGGGGTCTAAACTTCCCGCTGAAATTATGAATACTGCCCCTGTTCTCGTGGAATTTGATCTAAAGAGGATTCTTCAGATGAGGAATGATGATCATACGCAGGATCTTTTGGTCAACGGTGAAACAAAAGCAGCAGCAACATTTGTTGGACAGATTCTTGACCACGCTATTCAAGAAGTAGCGGAAGATGAAGATGTGTTTGCAGTTTCGGAATGCCAAAATGAAGTAGACAAAGTGGGTGAAGTCATGACTGAAAATGACCGATCAAAAGAGGACAGTGAGTGTGCAGTCTCAGAAGGAGATGCTGAAACCAACCCAGCTGAGGATGAAGATGAAGCAAAGGAGCCCACTACTCCAGATATACCACAAGGGGAACCGAAAGAAGATGGCGCTATTGATATGGCAACTGAAACACCTGCCACTGGAGAAGATGAGAGTGATGATGCATCCACCATGAAAGACTCAAACGATGGCGCAGATGCCAATGAAGAGGTAACTACTGAAAATGCAATGACCGCAGAGGCAGAAACAGAAGATGAAGGTGCAGAACAAGAAACGGCAACAGCAGTAACAAGCCAACAGGAATCCGAAGAAGATGAAGAAGAAGTTGATGGTGAAGAGGAGCATCCTGCTGCAAGTGGCGACGAGAATGATGAAGGACCTCCCGCAAATAATTCAAAGGATGACGAGTCAGCCAACGATGAGGAGAAGCATGAAGAGGGTCCAGACAATGCCACGGTTGAGGATGAAGACGCACCACAAGATGACACCATCATGGCTTCAGATAAGAATAAAAATCAGGAAGAAGAAGAGGCAAGAGATAGTGAAGAGAGTGATGACGCATCCACCGTGAAGAACTCAAATGATGACTCAAATACAGTTGATGAGGTTTCTGCAGATGAGGGCGAAGACAAAGATGCGGAACTGGTTACTGAAGGATCTACTTGTGAACATCCATCTGAGGCTGATGAAGAATTGGCAGAAGAAGACCAGGACGAGACTCCTGCCATTAGCGCAGATGAAAATGATGATGAGGTTAATGCAGGAAATGAGCTGGCGAGTGAGGTTTCTGAGACCGGCGGCGATGAAGATGCAACACAAGAGGCTGCTGTGATGGCCACAAGTGAACAGGGATCTGAGGAAGATGAGGAAGGGGGAGTTGACAGTAAAGGGGAGACTCCTGTCACAAGTGGAGCTGAGAATCAGGATGCGGAAGATGAGATGATAAGTGAAGAAGTTTCGGAAACCGCCAATGATGAAGATGCAGCACAAGAGACAGCCTCGAATAAAGGCGAATCTGAGCGAGATGAAGAAGTAAATGGAGCAGAGGAGACTCCTGCCACAAGTGGAGCTGAGAATGAGGATGCAGCAACTGAAGGCATTCCTGAAACGGTGAAAGATGAAGATGGTGAAGAGGCAGTCACTAGTAAACCCGAATCAGAGGAGGAGGACAAAGAACTGAAAGTCAATGGTGAAGAAGACACTCTAGCCATGAGTGGAGATGAAAATGACACAGCCCCTAAGAATACCGACGGATATGCGAATGATGGTGTCGTTGCAGAAGACGAAAGGATGAGCGATGAGGCTGCTGACACCGCCACGGCCGAAGGTGAATCTGAGCGAGATGAAGAAGAAGTAAATGGAGCAGAGGAGACTCCCGCCACAAGTGGAGCGGAGAATGAGGAAGTAACAGAACAAGACGTCGAAGAGGATGAAGGGTCGAGTGAAAATGTTGCTGACACCAACACAGTTGAGGAAGCAGCACCAGAAGCCGCCGAATCAGCCAATTGTGAACAATCTGAGGAAGAGGAAGAGGAAGAGGAAGAAGGAAATGTCGATGTTGAAGAGGAGACTCCTGCCACAAGTGGTGCTGAAAATGAGGACGAAGCTTCGGCAGATCAGGACGCGACAAAAGATGGGATGATAACTGAAGATGTTCTTGAATCGGTCAAAGATGAAGATGCAGACAAGTCAGCCACGAGTGAACGTGAATCAGAGGAGGAGGACAAAGAACTGCAAAGCGGTGGAGAAGAGGAGACTCCTGCCACAAGTGGAGATGAAATCGACACAGCCGCGAAGAATACCGACGGATATGCAAATGATGGTGTCGTTGCAGAAGACGAAAAGATGAGCGATGAAGCTGCTGACACCGCCACAGCTGAAGATGTCCAGAGTGGACAGCAATCTGAAGAGGATGAGGACTGTGATGGTGAAGAGGAGACTCCTGCCACAAGTGGAGATGAACATGACGGCACTGCTTCAAAAGAAGACAACGACGACGATGCAGCCACGGTGGATGATCAAACAAATGCGCAAACTGAAGAAGAAGAGGATCCCGATCCCTCTGCGTGTGGAGACAAAGACACGGAGGCGGAAGAGGTTGAAGGCAGCGATGAGGAACGAGTTGAAGCTGGAACAGATGAAACCGAAGGAGTTGCACACGCAATCGAAGGTCCAGAAAACAATGCGGATGATAATGAAAATGTAGTAGAAGAAGATCCGGTCTTAACAGGTCACAGTGGAGACGATGCAGAGGAAGATCCGGACGAAGAGGATTCAGCTAATAATGAAACATGTGAAGATGTCACCACAGCAAACACAAGCGAGCAGGAAGAAGACGAAGCTGCGGACAGAGCCGAGGATGACAGTGGCGACGACATTGCAGAGGAAGGTGAGGATGCTAACGAAGAGGGTAACGATGAAGAGTCTGCATTGTCGGAAAAAGAATCAGAGAACATCGCTGAGGACCAACATGCAATCATGAAGGAATCTGACCTTGACGAGCCAGAAGAAGAATCTGAGGAACCTATCGAAAACGATGAAGAAGCAACAGGTGGCGGTTCTACGGAGGCTGTCGTAGAAGAATGTGATGAAGGAGAGGATGGAAGCAACGAGGTACAGCCGGCTGAAGATAATCCAGGAAGAGCGTCACGGGAGGATGAAGTCTTAAATAGCGACGATGACGAGAACGGGGAGCCCGAAGTGACAAACGACCAAGGTCCAGATGATGTGAGTGGGGCAGAAAACGAAGACAATGGAATGGGAGACAATGGAAACAATCAAGACGAAACAAATGGAAAGACAATGGAAGCATCTGAAAATGAAGAGGAGAAACCCGAGGTGATCAATCACGAAGGTCCAGATGATGCGATGGATCCGAGTGCCGAAAACGACATAAGAGACGCTGATGACAAGGAACCAAATGAGAATGAAGAATCCGAGGTGACCACCAATGAAGATCGAGATGTTGAGCGGGGGACTGAAAATAAGGAAACCAACGAAGAATCCATTCAAGACCAATCACAGGAAGACGATGATCATGACAAGGAAACTTTCAAGCCAACTGAAAAAGGAGAGGAAGAACCCGAGTCCACTGACTCCGGCGAATCGGCCGACGGCGAGGATGAGGCAGAGTCCGATGACGGAGAGGACCAAGAGAACAAAAGTGAGATTCCCAGCAAGGCTGCCGATCAGGAAGCCGATACCGTCTTGGAAAGGACAACCTTAAGGGTTAATACAACCTTGAATAAATTGAGTGCCGAGTCTGAGGACGGCATCTATGCAGACTGCGAAGATTCGGACGGTTAAACTTGAACGCCGACTGGGAAGTGCAGCCGAGATCACGGTCCATGCTGAGAGACGCTGGCGTGATGTATACCTCCACTACAAATGAGCAGCAGAACCACGACCTCAATGATGGGGCAGCTAAGGCAACAGACTCATGCAGTTGTTCAAAAAAAAAGTGAAAACTTGAAGATGCTTATGTACTGTATATTCAGATGTTAAACTAAAAGGATGTCTCAAACCGGGAACGCTGGTTAGATTTCTTTGTTCGTATCTGATAAAATGGCCAATGAGTGTATTTTTGCACATCAGCGAGAGCAATCCAGTCATTTAAATGTTTCTACATCCCCCCTCCCCCGTTTTTAAAGTACGTTTGGTTTCAATCTTGAGTTTTTGATCCAGTGTATCTTTTAGTTACCATTTTGAAATCTTAACGTCGAGATCTCAATTAGCTGACTCGCCCGTAGTTGAGCAAAAGATGGTGACATACAATAAAATATATCAAAACTAAAACCTCAGCTGCATGTAAAAAGCACTTTTTGTCTGTCAAATAAAATGTAAATGCACTTTAAATACTGATTGCGGTCATTCTTTTTTTTTTTTAAACAGAATACAAACCCCTACTGATGTTATTAAAATATGTTGTCAATGCAGAAATATGTATTTTAAAAAATCGAATTATCTACGGAAAAAAAGACATCTAAGAGTTTTAGTGAGTCCCGCATAGCACAAAAGTCGAGAGGCTACTAGTTAACCCGTGCCCGGGGCCCAACCCACCTGTGGGTTGGATAAAAGGGAGCTCCTAAATTGAGATTTGCCGCTTCGTCTGCAGCAAATCCCAGCCCCCCCATTAAGACGGAGCTGATGGATGTGCACGCAGTCACACTTTCCCACTGGCGGCCCCCTGTGGGCACATGACACCCGTAATTGGTGTCACCCTGATTGACTGTGGGAGTCCAAAGTGAGGTGCAGGAATGATGTCACGTGGCCGACGAGCGCCTTTCCCCAATGACTAAAAAAATGGGAACAACTTGAGCACAAGTATTTGATTTTGTAGTAGACAAGCGGGCTTTGTACATGTTATCGTTACTCATTTCGCTAGCTACGGTCTCCCTCCCCTCAAAATGATAAGTCCGAGCCAAATAAGGTTTCGTCCATCTCAAGGTTACATGGAGGCCACGAATGACTTAGCATTTGCTAATTTTTTGGCATCCTTTATTTTTAATCTAATTATTTATTTATTTTTAAAAGAGAGGGTTAAGGGTAGTGTGACTGAGCATTGAAGGAATGACGAAGAAAGAAAAACATTGCTGAGGAAGCACCTGCTCGCTGGCACACAGCTCTTGCCACAACAAACACTGGAAGAGTGAACGCCGTCAACCGGGAGCACAATCACGCAATCATGAAAGGGAGATGGGGGGGGGGTTCCCCTGTCAGGTGTTTACGCCAACAGCTGTCAAGCAACACCCGCACTTTCTCCAAGGTCTTCGTGGTCAAGCTTCGGCTCGTTCGGGGGGAATTGGAGGTGAGTGACGGGTGACGTCCCGGAGGACCTTGAGGGATGCCTGCCTGCTGAATGCATCATCACGAGGGGGTCGCAGGACGGGGGGGTGGGGGGCTTCTTATTGTTCCTTATTGACAATCACTTTGTCTTGTTAGGGTTCATGCAGGAGCTTCTCATCACTTCCGTGTGTGACAGAGGCCAAAAGAGGTTCCCACACAAGCAGGAAGTCCAAGCAGGACGTGGATGGGACTTGGAGTTATAAATGTCCTTTAATCGTCCAGATTTACATTTAAATGTGAAAATTAAGTGATCGAAATCAATCATGACAGCAGATTAACCAAAGAGATGATGTGCATCCAATTTGAAAGCAAATCAATTCAGAAACAATCACTTTCCAGGGTTCTTTAGGAAAAGAAGTCAAATCAGAACTTACCTTGTTGCCACCTCTTCACATTAATAACGGTCGTCACATATGACAAGAGGCCCGAGATACCGAAGGAGACCCCACGCTCGCTTTCTTTCCCACCGTTGTTGAGGTTATCCTGTGGGGCCACTTAGGAGGCAGGATGCAATGTCAGGGGACCCCCGAGCGGCATCCGCCAAGGCTTGGGAAGAAAACAAGGTCCCTGAAAAAGACGGCACAGCCAAAAAAAAAAAAAAAAAAAAAAGTGAAGAGGAAAAGGGAGTTAGTAAACCAGGACGCACTTGATAACATTCTCTGTGCACCTGCAGCGTGAGTTTGTGTGAAGCCGAGTATGCGCGGACATACACATACGCAGGTGGTCCAAAGAAAAAGCTGTGAAGTGTTGCCCAGTGGAGTAATATCACCCCCCCCCCTCTTTAAGTTGGATAAATCCGCGCCACCACAACCACATAGGAAGCAAACATTTCCTCCACTGTTGTAAGATTGATTGTTCCCTCCACTTACTGTATGACATCATCGGTCCTCATCGCCATTCACAAAGCATGACGAGCTCACGGTTGGGATATGATATAAGTTACACTCAAAGGTTTTCGGAGGGGTCAACACAAGAGTGGCTGGAGGGCTGTAGGAGGAGTAAATCATTGCCTGTTACTCCCTCTGGTGGCTAGAAAGCGAAAAAAAAAAATGTCAGTAAAAGCCTACAAGAACAGCTGAATCGCAGTCATAAGAGGGTGTGCACACTTGTGCAAACACATCACAATTTTTATTTTTCTTACCGTCTCAATAGGATTAACAAAAATGCAGATTAACGGTGAAAAAAAAAGTGAATTTATTTGTATTGATCTCATTTATTCAATTCATTTTTAAGAAACTTTTTGAACAGGGGTGTGTAGACTTTTCATGTTATGTTAACTTCGCTGTTTAGCGATATTTGGTCAAACATGTACTATGCTTTATTCAAAGTAATAAAACACAAAAACTGGAAAAAAAATTTTGTTTTTTTTGCGCCTTGCTTGAAAGTTGACAGTTAAAAAACTTGAGATTCCGTCCGTGAGGCGAGCGGAAACAGAAAGCGCCGCGAACTTTAATGAGGGCGCCCCAGCGCCCAAGGGAAGGCGGGTGGTCTTCATCACGATAGAGGGAAGAAGACGCAAACGGACTTTTGACATCTGCAGGATCAGAAAAGACGCCCGCGACAAACTCGAGTCAAGTATGTATGCTTGCAAAATAAAAAATGTATCCGAATGATTAAGAGGACGATCTTAATTCAGGATGGGCTGCACATGCAGTGGTCAAGTGGTGGATGACAACTTTCACAAAAGAAAGAGGCGCTCCTTGGATTCCCTGGCGTCAAATCACATGGTAAGTAGAGACGTGAAATCTGCCTGATAATAGTTTGGGATTTTTATAATTCATTTTAATTTCGTTTTGACTTCTGCATTTTAAATTCAGCTATTTTTCATTTGTTTTGGGATTTTATTTCATCGTGAACGAAAATGGTCTATTCAATTTTAGTTAGTTATCTTGTTAGTTTTCATGAACCATAATAACCTTGCTTGAAATGCCCGCCATGTGACTTTCAAATTTTTATCCATCACCATAATAAAGCCTTTGTTTACTCTCACGTTATGTTATGTATCTTGAATGTTGCAAACATTGCACACCGATTTTTCACGGACAGGCAACACTTTAACATACGTATAAAGTCATACAAGAGTATAAATAAGTCCCTGGACAGTCATATATATATTTTTTTTATATATTTCTGTTCTCACGGATGTAATCTCAAACAACCAAGTGGCAACTTTTCTGACTTGCAATGCAAAAATGTTTTTGTGTCTTCTAGATTTGGGGTGGAAACACTTACTGCGATGCCGGTAATCACGCAACACTTCACGGCATGCTTTGCAAAAAAGCCTGTGACATATAAGCGAGTGTAGCCGTAAAAATAAGACGATGCACTTTGTGGCGACGGCTTGTGCATGAGTCGCTGACAGCTGCTGTTTACATAGACATGGGCAGCAAGGGAAGGAAACATTTATCTGAAATCTGTGTCGAAATTCCTTCAGTGCGCTTCCGTTGCAAAAGATTACTTCGGAAAGGAGCTACTTGGACATAAACGAGTGCTTGTGCTGCTTTCATAAAAGAACGGTTTAATGTCAAAGGAGAAATATCTTTTGCGTGACGATTGCTTTTTGTGTTGGTTTCGTTGACATGAGTTTTTGTAAAAAAAAAAAATAAAAAAAATGGGGGGGGGCAAGAACTCATACGGAACATATTAGGTAGAGGACAGGAAAGGCAACTGCCTCGAGGCAAAAATGCCCCCCCCCTTTAATTTGTCTGGCAGTGAATGTGTTAAATGGTCTTAATACGTGCAGCATCTTCTGTGTTCAGACGATGTCGTGTTTGTGGCTCAACATGACTTCAAGCCCAGCAATCACAGCGAACTGTCTTTCGGGAAGGGAGACCAATTTAAGGTGTTGCAAGAGTAAGTGGTTCTCGCACCTCATCGTCTGCACTCTGAAGCGATAATCCAAACACTCGGGACACCTCGGTGTTGTTTCTAAGAAACGGAGATTGGTGGCTGGCTCGGTCGCTGGCAACGGGGTACGAGGGTTTCATACCGGCAAACTACGTCGCCCGGGCGGACACCCTCGAGGTGGAGAAGTAAGTTCCGTGCATCATCCGTACGGGTGAGAAACTGCTAAAATAACTGGATATACTCTAGATGGTTCTTCAAGGATCTAAGCAGGAGAGAGACCGAAAGGTTGCTCCTTGCACCTGGAAACAAACCTGGAGCCTTCCTCATCCGGGAAAGCGAGACGTGTCAAGGTGACGGCGACTCCAGGGGACAGCGTCCCTATTGTGGTGTCTAAACTTTTGCTTCCGAATTAGGTTCCTTCTCGCTGTCCATCCGAGATTTCACACCGGAATCCGCCGATGTGGTGAAACACTACAAGATTCGCTCTCTGGACAAGGGCGGCTACTACATCTCCCCGTCGAACACCTTCCCATCCCTGCAGGAGCTGGTTAAATACTACACATGTGAGTGACACTGCTGGGACAGGCTGACAAACGTCAAAGTGGATTCGTAATCACGCAGGTCATGGTAAGCCACAAAAGTGGATAAGCGGTCACGCTGTCATGAAGAAACCACCACCACTAGGGGGCAACATAGAACAGGGGGAAACTCCACACGGGCATAATCCAGATTTTGTTGCAAACTGTAGAAAGCACACACGCGTCTTCTTAGTGATCCATGAACTTCAAGTATGGTGTCTTTGCGTGTCCCGCTAGGTACCGCGGACGGTTTGTGCCAGCGTCTGTACGCCCCCTGCAAGAAGAAGCCACCCCAGCTGCCGTGGGCTCCGGATGAATGGGAGATTCCTCGCGAGACGCTAAAACTGGTCAAGAAACTCGGGGCCGGACAGTTTGGAGAAGTATGGATGGGTGAGTAGCGCAAATCCAGATCTGGAGTGAAATTACACGAGCGACGATGGCAAGGTAAAAGACTTTTCATTTATAATGTCAGGTTATTATAAGAACACGTTGAAGGTTGCGGTCAAGACCCTGAAGGAGGGCACCATGGAGCCGCACGCCTTCCTGCAGGAAGCCAACCTGATGAAGCAGCTGCAGCACGAGCGGCTGGTGCGACTCCACGCGGTGGTCACCCGGGAGCCCATTCTCATCATCACGGAGTTCATGATCAACGGTAGGTCAGGCTAAACTTGCTTAGCTAGCTAACTTCAGCTAATACTAGCAAGCTGCTAGTGGTCCCAAGCTAAATTCAGCCAGTAAATTATTTAGGTTTAGAATTGTCTATACATACCACAAGATGGCGGCAAAGCACTACTTTTCTATTAGATGAGTCCGCCCAATTGCCATTGACCGCAGGATCTACCCCTTGCAAGTAATTTACAACAAAAAAAAAGTATATTAAGAAAGGTGTGTTGTGCTTTTTGTCATCTTGCAGGATGTCTGCTGGACTTTTTAAAAACGGATGAAGGAAAAAAGCTCAGGCTAAATAAGATGATAGACATGTCAGCACAGGTGGGAAATTACAGTCTGATTTCATATTTCATTAAACGAGCTAAAGATTACGACACTAAATTGTTTTAGAAATAAATTGCAGAATCCTACTTCGCATTATATTATTTACAATGTTGCACAGCTCAGGCTTCCCTCAAAAAGAAAAGATCCTCTCAGAAAAAAAATAAAAATTGATGTTATGCGCCGTGTCTTTAATTCAAGACAGATAGCCGAGGGCATGGCCTACATCGAGAGCAAGAACTCCATCCATCGGGACCTACGAGCGGCGAACATCCTGGTCAACGAGACGCTACACTGCAAGATAGCAGACTTTGGCCTGGCCAGACTGGTCGAGTCGGAGTACACGGCGCAAGAAGGTGCGTTGTACTTGGAATTTTTGTTTTATGCGTGCTGCGAATGGTTATAGTGACGGAGAAATCTGTCAGATGTGAATATTTCTCACCGTCTTTGTGACGAGCAGGTGCGAAATTTCCCATCAAGTGGACGGCTCCCGAGGCCATCAATTACGGTACGTTCAGCATCAAGTCGGACGTGTGGTCCTTCGGAATCCTCCTGACAGAAATAGTCACCTATGGAAGAATACCATACCCAGGTTAGCGATGTTTGCATTCATTCGACCGCTATGAAGTTGCAAATGACCTACACGACAGTGTGGACGCCTCCAGGAATGACAAACCCGGAGGTGGTCCGCAAGCTGGAGTGCTGCTTCCGGATGCCGTGTCCAGAAGGGTGCCCGCAGGAGCTCTACCTCGTCATGACGGCCTGCTGGAAGGAGAGGCCCGAGGAGAGGCCGACCTTTGAGTTTCTGCAAAACGTCCTGGAGGATTTCTTTGTCGCCACTGAGGGACAATACGAGATGCAGACGTGACTTTGAAAAGAACGACATGCACATACATAACACAAACCTTGAAATAAAATTCATTCGATTCCCCTGAGTTGCTGATTATTGCACAGTAAGCATTAAACAGTGCACTCTGATGTCTTTTGCTCGCCAACGTTTTGCTCTGAGCAACCAATCAGAGCACACTGACGACATCAAGAGTCAATTCTTAGACTTTATAAGGACGAATATGAAATCTTATCGGGTGGATTAAGGTCAGGGTCAGGTTAGGTTTAGTTAGCGTAGGGAGCGTCGACGTTACAATGGGCCAGTATTCCGGATTGTGAAGGCATTTTGACTGCCAAGCCTCCATTGGTTGACAAAAAAAGTGTGGGAAACGTAAAAACGGCAGTGGCGCCCCCCCAAAGGTCCAAAGTGCATCAGAAAGCCTGCCATTTCCTGGATGGACAGGAAACAGGAAATGCTTGTCAGCATTCCACAAATGCCACACAGCAAGACAGCCCGGCATAAATATTTGTGTGACTATTTTTGTTCCATGCGTACGGCATGTCATAAACGCCATGAAAACTTTTTGCAAAACCTGATTTTTCTTGAGTGGATCTGGTGATCACTCTGAAAGAGAGCGAAGACACAAATGGCACACTTGTTTCAAAAGAAAAAATACATCAGCAGTAAGATTGTTGCAATACTCGTGTGGTCCAGCAGAGGGCAGTGTAACACTTTCAAACGATCTCTGAGAAACTTCCTGGAAAGATAGGAAGACATTATTCAATTAAACCCTTTTTACTGCAGGTGATACATTTGAGACCCAAAAGCAATAGATGGAAAGTGCTATAAAAAGACCATATACATTATTATTAATCTTTTTTTTTTTTTTTTTTAAATCCCTCAGAATTGTTGATTATGCAACAAGATGCTACTCATTCACTGACTCCCACATCACGCAACAAAAAACGTGAGGATTGCGACTCCAAGTGGATAAAAATAATACCTACACCTCACATGCCTATTTTGAATTGGTATTATGCATGAAATTTTAAAACACATACATATATGAACACTATGTGGCAGATTTTTGTCGACGGCAGGATGTCTGGGAATGTAGTCCCACAAAACACGAGGGACGACTGCATTAGAAAAAGTAATTTCGTGTTTCCGCTGACACCTAGGACACCTCGTTCTCATTCGGTCGCAGGAAGTACAGTCAAGCTTCTCTCATTCGAACAAAGTCAAAGCTAATAAAAGTGGCAGATGTGAAACATGACTGCGCCACCGTCCTCAAATTAAAAGGTGATGTTCCCGAGTGTGGCCTCAATTGATGAGTGATGCTCTCGATTAAAGACTGCCTGTGAAGCTCAGAACACCCCCCCCCCACAATGAACAATCTCATACGACTTCTGTGAATCCGCCTCCTTTAGTCATTTAAGACACGTTAATTATATAAATTGAGCATTAAAGTCATTCAAAACGTTAATTGGCAATTGAAAAAGCAAAGAGGGCTTTTAGAAGCGTAATTGTGATTTGATTGGGCTCCTTAAAACAAGAAATGAATATTTGTATTAAAGTTCTTACACTAGCTGGGTGGTTTATGGCTGAAACTTGATGCGGTTTAACAAGCGTGTCGGCCCCCTCGCCGCAGATTTACACCTCACGGCATGAATGCACCTTAGAGCCACTGATTGATGGCATGCACACCCAGCCAAGAGTTTTCATAAAATCCTCAGTCCGGTCAGGTATATTGCATTGCAGGCCACGGATCCCACAACAATGCGGCGTTTTCTCACAGGCAACGTGTTCCCACAAGTAGTAAACGACTCAGGATACCTGAAAGCAGATGGTACAAACTGCAGTAAGGAACATAATCAACTTTAAATTCAACAGTTTAGCTTTTACATTTTTTTTTCACATTCGCGTTGACCATGACCAATTAGAAATTCCGTTATAACGACTGACATGTAAGACCACCAAAGGACTATGAGCACAAGCACCTTGGAAGCCCTTCTAGTGAGCGGCAAATTAGTTTCTTGTTGGCCTCATGTGCCAATTAAAGTTAAGAGTAAAAAAAAAATCTCCATGACTCTGAAAATTAGGAAACATAATGTAAGTAGCATCAAGTGGAAAGTGGCACAAATGAGCATTACTGTGTGCCACTTGGCTCCAGGTCAAGTATATTAGCAGAATTTGTTTTCCCTCTGATGGCACTCACTTTGTTAAACAATACAGTTGTCTTTTCTTTAGTTTTTTTTAAACATGTAACAAAAAAGCATTTTTAATTGAGCTTGGTGAGCGTTTTTGTATAGGCAATGCATCTTTCTATAGCACATTTCGTTCTCATGGTAACTCAATGCCCTTTACAGTAAAATACCATTTTTAAAGGTGAAATAATTTAAAACATTTAAGCGGGAAAGAGGCAGTTAAAAGCCAAGTACAGGAATAAAAAGCAGTTTACTCAAATAACGCAGTCCAAGAACATGACTTATTATAAAAAGTCTATAAAGATTATTATTAGCATTGTTAGTTTGATGGCCTGAATACCCCCCCCCCATTGCTGTTAGTCAATAAAAATTCAGCTCGGAAAATATAAAATAGGAAAATAATATGAAAATACATCACCTGGAGCATTAGCCGGGAAGACTTTCAATTACCGCTTTTCGCTAGCAGGGTGGCACTGCCGTCAAAAGGCGGGAGGAGGAGAAGTGGGCGGGGCTACTGACGACGCTCAAACTTGTATCTGTCAATCAAAGCTCTCGATGGGCGCCCGTCACAACCCGCGTGCACTGCGCACACCCCCCGCCCCCTCTCGCTCACCTGAGCTCCACAAATGGCCGCCAGCCTTTCAAGCCGAACCCCTCACTTGTGGAATGATAGCGCACGTCGCTGACTCTCAACATGTTCCACTACATCGCCGTCATTTTATTCCTCCCGTAACGTCGCGCGTTGAGTAGCCGCCGCAGCATCCTCCGTTCCGCCCTCGAATACGAGCATGGACCGCAGTGGGCAGACTTGAGCGCTTCTTTTTTTTCTCATTTTTTATTTTGTTTTTTTGCCACCCTCGCCAGAGGAGCGACATGGCCCGCCCGCTGGTTGTGATCCACTCGGCGGTCCTGTTGCTCTTCGGGAGCGACGTGTTCCTGGTGGGAGCAAGTAAGTGACTCCACATTCGCCTTTCGGTCAAACTCGTGAAATCCGAAAAAAAAAAAAAAAATACCGAAGACGTCAACGTCTCTTTTGGACAATTCATTAGGTACACCGGTGCAGTCTAACGTCATCCGCATTTGAGAAATTGTTTAGAAAATGACGCCTTTGCAATTCTGATAATGCTCTATTTCGCTTGTGATATTATGTGCCAGAAAATGTGCTTTTTATCTTGTATCTATATTTCTTTGATACGTTTTAAAATAAGGGAATAAAAAAGATGACTCCCACCTTGAGTGATCAGAATCAGTGTAGGAATAGATTAAATTTGTGCACACCACATGCAAATCAACATGTGACTGAGGTTACATTTTAAGGTCTTTTCAATATTTGCAGGAAGATTAAAAAAAAAATTCATAATGTTTTTTGTTTTATAAAAGCTAGCACTCGCTAAATGTGCACATGTTGTGGCTGAATTAGTAACCAGTGAATTAGCCAGCATGATGCAAGAGTGAGTTTACAAGCCTGCCTCACCTATCTGATGCTCTGGGTTAAAATCTCAGCTCTGGCTTTCCTGTGTTGAGATTTCTCCCACATCCTCAAAACATGCCCGTTGTTGCTGAAGACTCGAAATTTAACGCGAGGGTCAACACTGTAGCTGTTTGTCTGTTTGTGATCGACTGGTGACCAATCCAGGATGTTCTTTGCACCTAAAGTTGGCTGCCATGGACATTTTATCATCTCATTTCTAGTTCTTGCAAGCCATAAAATGCAGTATGCATGCATAATGGCGAAAAAAAAACAAAAAGGTTAAGAGGATGAATACCTCGCATAGCACATTGAGAGGACCTCATTTACTTCCTTTGAATATTTTAAACGTGCATGCATTCACCGTGCACCTCTCTTCCGCGACATAATGACGTCTCCGAAAAACTAGAGTGCCACTTCTCTCGCATTTCCCAGAGAGCAACTATTTCAAAGAAATCGTCTCCACGGCTGTCTCATAAATATCAGCACAGCTGCGGCACGTTGCTTCATAGTGAATGGGAAGGAAATGAATGCAGAAGTTGTTGGCTGAATAAAGTCGAGTCATCTTTTTCAATTTGCTTCATTTTTGACTTGAGCTCAGCACAGATTTTGAGTTGAAGATGAAGATTAGGCGTTAGATCTCGGTTAGTCACATCCATTGTGAGGGAGAGAAATGCCAACACATTGGAATGCTCAAATTTGTTTTTGTTAGACTATTATTAGAAAAGTCAGAAACAAGAGGAAAAATATTTGGTTAAAGCCTAGTATAGAAGTGTTGCTTTGCTGCCATCTTGGTGCCAAGGAACGACGTTGAAGTGAGGTGAGGCGCTTCATTTCTCAACATCGTGCTTTCACTAAGGACATTTTACACTTGACTAGGACTCATTCACTGCCATTGACGGATATAGAAGTCAAAAATTTCATTCATTTTACCTGAGTTGGCAGTGAACGACGAGCATGTGGGAGGCTCCCCATCTTCATATTGGCAACCTGCCGCTTGCAAACCTGCTGACACGCCTCTTCTTATTTGCCGCGGTCATCGTTTTCGTGACCGTCGCATGTCTGTGGCATGTTAGAGGACATCAAGCAAAGTAGATTGTCTTGTCCACATTGCGGCAACGTCGTTTCCGGTATCGGCTTTTAATCCGTGTAGCCGTTGCAATGACTTTAGATGGACACCTCGTCTCAGATGCTTCTCCGGGAAGACACTTTGCACTATCAAAAAAAATAAGAGAGCATGCACATGTATTGTACTTGACATTACTACTGCTACCTTGTTTTTTTTTTCAATTTTTTTGTTGGCTGAATTTACAGAATAGGCCTCTACATATTACAAAGCCAAAGACAAAAATTCACAATCAAGAGAGAATATTTAAAGCATTTTTAACAGTCCACAATTTAACTCCAATGGAGTTAAAATGTACGTGGGAAAAAAAACAGGCCAAAGCTTTCAATACTTTGCGGTGTTCTAAAGAACATAAGCGAGATGAAAGTAATTCTGAGCAAGTGCCAGCGAGAGGTAACGAAGACAGAAGTTTGATCAATAATACACGACGGCGGCGTCTGGGCGAGGAGCAGCGTTTCGCATCCGGTCCAGCATCCTTCGGCAAAGTTTGCACGCTCATGTTGGAAGCTGGACTGAGTCACAATGCAGAAAACGCAAAACACTTGACAGGCACGCTTGGAGGGAACATTTTGAGTTTACGAAGATTCGCGCAGCGGCGTAAGAATACGTGGTCGCGAGACACATTTGATTTAGATTTATGGCAGCGTTTGGCGGCGGGATTTCAAAATTGATCAACATATTAGCGGTGCACCCAAAAGGCAATATGGATTAAACATCAAATTTTGGACCACAAATTCGATTCCATCACAATGCCACTCGCTCGACCTTCTCGCCAAATCCCAACAGCCATCGTAAGTCACGTGACCTGAATCAAACCTGCGCAGGACCGCCATTACGGTGGAAGCCAGCCCGTCTGTTCCTCTTTTGTCTCACTTTGGAAAATCAACCTTTCTCTAAATGGTGATAGATGGCCGCCTGGTGACGCTGTAGGGAAACATCAAGGGAGCGAGAATTCAACAAACCAAAAAAAAAAAGATGCTACGAGGTGGCTTTAAATAGCCCAATTTGTCAAACAAGACGGGGTGGGAGGAGGGGCGGGGTTGTCGTTGGACAAAAGACAAGTGCCATTGTAGCCAAAGCAGTTTGTCTTCACAAGTACGTCAATGTGTTCTCAGGGCTCGTAATTTTTAACAGCGACAGTGATGGAAACCTCACTGCGACACGCATTAGTGCCACGAGTTGACGACAATTAGGAGCTTCCATATGCACAATCATGCAAAGTAGCCGCAACGGAGCTTTTTTTTTTTTTTTTTTTACATAGAACCCAAAAAAGGTACAATATTGCATCCCGATTAATTTCAAATCAACCAAACGTACTCGAATGGAACGACGTGCCGAAAAGAAATTCGACATCCGCATTCCGTTCGGAGATTGTCAATCAGATCCATCTCGGAAGCAAACAATTTAAGAAGTCCGTCGCCGCTCTTCCTCCTCCTTTATTAGATCGGCCGCCAGCTCCTGTCAATGTGTCCGTCATCCACCTTCGCTCCGACTCGGCAACCGTTTCCTGGGAGGTCCCCGAGGGAGATATCATAATTGGCTTCTCTGTCTCACAGCAAGTAAGTCCGGGAACATTTTTTTTTTAATTGTTGCTCTTCTCACAGATCACAATCGAAAGATCATGAAAGGAGTTGTTGTATGTGCTAGTGAGAACTTTGATCGGTCTTCGGTGTTGGTCGCACGGTCATGATCCGTTGAGGTCTAATGTCAGTTCATTCTCGTCGTCCTCAAGAGGCAGCACGGACACATGCAGCGCTTCATCCGCGAGGTCAACACCACCAGTCGATCTTGCGCCCTGTGGGACTTGGAGGAGGAGACGGACTACATCATTCAGGTGCAGTCCATCGGCCTGTACGGGGAAAGCCAAGCCAGCAAGAAAGTCCACTTTCGCACGCTGAAGAAGACCGACCGCTTTCCCTCCAACAGTTCCAATCAAGGTGGGCGAAGAGATGACTTCTGACGGCTCGATGATTGTGGCGTAATATTTGATTTTTTTTTGTGATCCTGTAATCAAAATTCCTCTAAGGCAGGCATGGGCAAACTACGGCCCGGGGGCCACATGCGGCCCGTTAAACATTTTAATCGGGCCCGCCGAACTTGAAAAAAATCCTCGTTCATGTTTTATTTTCTAAATACTGTGTTTTTGTAAAGACATATTTTGTTGTAATGCTTTTGTTCACTCCATCCATCTGCTCCTGGTCCGGCCCCTCTCTCAAATTTTAGAACCCGTTGTGGGCCGCCAATCAAAAGGTTTGCCCACCCCTGCTCTAAGGCAACAATGAAGCGAGATCCTCCGTAAGCACAACAAAATAGAAATGCTAACGTTGCAAATCGTTACGACCCTGTTAATCTGCACGACTTAACTCATTCACTGCCATTGACGGGTATAGACGCCAAAAAGCTGCATTCATTTTACCTGGGCTGGTCGTGAATGAGTTTCAAGCACCGGGAAAGTGTAAAGAAGATTTTCTCCCATTAAATCTCTTTGAGGAGAGGGGTCTCTGCACACGAACGTTATTACTCGCGCTATTATAATGAAAGGTATATGAGAGTGCAAGTTGAAAAAGAGGATCCGTCACACTGGCCATAAAAAAGTCACTGGCATTGCTCTTTGTTCCTTTGGCTTTATATTTAACAATGTGGAAATGATAAGCCCTTCTAATGGGAAGTTAAAAGCCCCTCGCCTATGAAGGCTAACGAACCGTGAGTGCAAAGTGCTGAGTGGGCGAAGACCCTTGGCCGCTCTTCTTTGAGGGCTCTTGGAAAGGCTTCGAACTTTTAAGCTCCACACATCAACCTATTTGATTCCTTTTTATTTTGTCACTCCCAATCGACGTGAATAATAAAACTAAAACTAATTAACAATATATTTTGAAATAAAATGTTTTAACAAACCATTTCACGTCAGCTAGCTTCATGCTAACGCTCGAAATTAAAGGCCCGACGGAAATTTGCATGGTTACAGTAATTAAATCATCAACATTTGAGACACAGCAGCGGCATCATTAAACTCTCTCTCTCAACCCACTTTCACCCGTCATTAACCTACTTTTTAAGAACACGACAGGGTTCTGGCGACGCCACGCTAACGACTTGTAATCAGGTTCCGACGTGCATTGACGCATAATTCTATTAAAATGAACCGACATTATCAGGACAGATTACCACGTCGCGAAGATGAGAAACTTGCTCATTAAATCCGAGTCAGAGATTTACATCTAGGCTCCTTTTGCCTGCCATAAAACCTTCGACGTTTTCGGCTGCGACTTTAATTCAGAGCCACTTTGTCTCAGTCGAGTGCCTCCTATTCAAGTTTATTGATTTCCAGCCTTCCAAATTGCAAGAGCCACAAAAGCATCAATCAATACTGCTTCTTGTGTCAGTTTTAACGCAACTCCTTCTGAATGTGAAGTAGATTTTTTTTTTTTTTTTTTTTTAAGTCCTAAAAGGTTTGAATTTTAATGTTTTTTTTAAACCACGCTCATGATCGCAAGCTTCGATTTTAATGGGTGATGGGCGAAACCCCTTCTTTGAACAAAAGCATGAAGAAGCGCTACGCCGCGAGACAGCTGAGGAATGTAAAAAAGAATATTTTCACAGGAAGCGAGAGGCTCCCCGAAGACGCGGCGGCGGCTGCTCAATATTTCAAAGGGTTGTCTTTTGCTGAGTCAGATGCCGCGCACCAAAGACGAGCTTTAACTCCCATTTTAAAAACCAAGGTGTCACCCTTTTTTTTTTTTTTAACGACCTTAACAATAATTTCAAATCAGCAAATGAGTTTCGTATTTTCCAACAAAGTCATTTCAATCGATTGAAACAAAAGAGTAAATTGAGTCGACTTTCCCGCTCTCTCTCTACTATTTCGCCTGCAAATATCAATACAGCAAACCTCAATCCATCTTTTAATGGCCGCCACGTGAGCAGAGCGAGTCGCTTGGTATTTAGGAACCACTTTTCAGCGGTAATAGGGCCGAGTGGCCCGCTGGAAGATTTCCACATATCGGGCTTAAGAGTCTCAGTCAATCTATTTGGCGCGATCACTGTATTAGCATTATCATTTCCGTCATATTTATTCCTCTAGATGACCCAACGGTGCAGGGCCTGGAGAAGTCGCGACATCTGCAGACAGGAGAGGTCGTCATCATCGTGGTGGTCTTGCTCATGTGGGCAGGTGGGTTTTCGCAACTCAACTTCATTTTTAGAGCATTTTAAAAGCAATCGTTGACGCGTACAATGTTGAAACTTGATTTCCTCCTGCAAGGACACAAGTAGCCTTCAGGAGAAAGCGTCTTTTTTTTTTGCTCAGCAGGGACATACAGTAGAGCTTAGGAAATATCAAGCAAGATGAGCATGGGGCCCAGAAGGGAACCCTGTGGAACACCGTATGACAGCGTGGTAGAGTGAAACTCAGAGCAACCCAAGCTAACACACAAAGTTCTGTCTCCGAAATTAATCAATCGACTCGTCCTCTTAATTTCCGAATCTGTGCCCCTCCGGGGTTGACTAAATGACGAGCGGCGGCGGTACAATGCGAAGTGGCGAATCTGACAGCAAGCGCGCTCTCGCACCACAGAGGACCAAAGTGAGATGTTTGACGATGCTAATGAGATGCAACGCGGCGCAACAATGGAATCGTGCTTATGAGCCACTTGTTCGGAGCAACTGTGCTTTCCTAGCGTGATTAGCCAATTAGCCGTAGATTTATGACGCACAATATCTTTCAGCGGCCCCGCTTATCCACATTCAAGCATTTTAGTTCTTCGCATTCTTCAGTTAGCGCATTAAGACCTAATTTAAGAAAAAAAAAAAAAAACACTTAAATATCGGCTTGCGACTGACAATACCGAGCGTCCGGTTTCCTTTGTGTGCAGCCGTCATCGCCCTGTTCTGCCGCCAGTATGACATCATCAAGGACAACGACTCCAGCAACAATAAGGAGAAGGTCAAGCCGTTGTCGGAGAGGAGCACGCCGGAGCATCACAGCGGAGGGCTGCTTAGGAGCAAGGTAATGCGTTAAAAAAAAATAAAAAAAATAAAGGTTTTCAAATTACACCCCGTTTATTTTGGAGATCCTCACTCAGCTCCTGACGTCGCTCACTTAGCCACGACGACACTTTACCAATTTTGGACATTTTCACTTCGGGGTGTGCTCACTTTTGTTGCCAGGCGTGTGTTTCGAGTTATTTCGAGGGAATATTTTTATGTCCTTTGAATGATTTGTGTTCAAATTAAGCATCAAAATAACGCAAATTTTGGCAGGCGAAACGAATTGTGCGTGTGATGAATACAAACGTCAGCGTAATGCAATTAGGCTGACAGGAAGTGGCACCGTGTTGGCACCGGCAACATCAAACCTGATAACGCCGCACTCTAACCTGATTACGCGCTCATCTGAACACCACAAACAAAGACGCTGGCACGTGTGAGGATTACGAAAAAAGGAAGACAATGACAAATAACTTAAATAGTATCGATTAAATGAGCCACTGGTGCTACGGGAAGAATGAACTTGATTTAGAACTCCCAAAATACCCGCGATGATTAAAAGGCATTTTATGAACTGACATTTTGGAAATGTTACGCTAATTGGCCTGAGCGAAAGATCATTCCAATTTTTCTGTTTCTGTTTATTTTGTGAGCACACGACTTCTTGAAACGTTTAACGTCTGTTTGTGCGCCGCGTCCTTCAAATTGAAAGGCATTTCATTTTGCGGAGTGTAATCCTCGCACGCTCGGCTGTAGGCGAGATAATCTATCAAATGACATCCGGTAAAAGCGCAGCTATCTCGCATGCAGCAACTTTTTTTTTTTTTTTTTTTTTCCTTTCTCAAGGACTCTGAGAGTCGGCAGTAAGTGGCTGATGGAAGTTGGCGTTGGCGGCAGAAAATTTAAGAGTGGAATCGCCGTGGCGCAGCAGAGCGAGCCGGCTTGTCGCAGCTCAGGAATAAAACGGCATTTGTCAATAATCAAGGTTGTTTTAGCCATTTTGGTTGACATGTCGAGTGAAAAACAAAAAAAATTAGCCGTAGGAGAATTACACCACTAGGTGATTTAGAGCAGGGGTGGGCAAACTACGGCCCGGGGGCCACATGCGGCCCATTAAACGTTTTAATCCGGCCCGCCGAACTTAAAAAAAAAAAAAAAAAAAAAAATCAATGAATAAACCTTGATTTTTTTTTTTCCACAGTATGGATTTTTTTTTCTTTGTTCCTATTAGCAAATTAAAGTTTTTTTCCTTTTTCTCGTGTTACAGTTTCACTCATCCGTGCCGTCCATCAACATCATCGAAGTGTGACGGAGCAAGCGGTACACCAACCGGCCGCTTTATTAGGTACACCCGACACCGATGACTTCCACGACCACTCCCCGGTTGCCTCGCATTAATTAGACTTAGCGAGCGGACCCAAATGAAGCGTCCGTTCTTCCGTCGGCACATTTGGCGGCGGATGATGTCATCCGGGACGACCGACCGAGTCACGTGCATGCGAAGAGAATCGGTAGAACACGAATAATACATGGTTGATGATAATCTAGAAGCGTTTGTAATATGACACGTAATCTCTGGGGGTGCAGCGGCATCACTGTAAATATGGATTTTTTGATATTGCTCTCATGTGGCACCACCATTACTAGTTTTAGTAGGGAAACATTGTAATCTATAGCAGTGGTTCTCAAACTGGAGTCTGCGAACAAGCCTCAATGTACTTTTTTTTTAAAGAATGGAAGACATTGAGAATATTGTTATTTATTATTCGAATGAGAATTTGACTTTCTTCCCTTTGACTTTAATAGATTACGTCGTATTGGAAAATTACAACTTCATGATCAAGTTGCAGTATTGACGTTTTTATTATCATTTCACGTGAGGTGACAGAGCTGTAATGTTACAAGAATTAAGTGTGTATAATATAAAAAAGTAATAATACACCCACATTTTATTTCCAAAAATAATTTTGAAAAAGTATTTAAAGAGTTACACATCATACTGATTTTTTTTCACCCATTTGTACGTACAGGATTGTGTGATACGTTTGTTTGTACTCATTAGACTTGCATGCACGCCATCTGCTGGTAGAGATGTGCATTGCTAAAATCACAAATGGACAATTATGAATGTAGAATATTTGCGACCGAGCATATTTCATCAAAACGTGTACATTTCCCAATAATTGTATTCGCGCCAGTGCCAAATAAAACTTTTCAATGTCAAATTCTCCTCAGTTTCTTGGAAGGTGAAATTGCATCACTCAGAAGACGTTCGGAGGTACCTGACGGCCAGTTCCCATGGCAACATGTTG